>NW_020945437.1:16093215-16294108 GCF_900497805.2 Vombatus ursinus
TACTACTACTACTACTACTACTACTACTACTACTACTACTACTACTATTACTACTACAACAACAACGTGTCACCCCCCACCTTCAAACCTTCATACTTCATAATCCTGTTTCCTATTTTTGGAATACATCTATGTCTCATGTCTAGTTGCAAGAATTCTTAGGTTCAAATCTAGTGTCACCACTTTCATGAAGTTTTTCCTCACCTCTGATGATTGTAGCCTTCCCCCCCGCCCAAATTACCTTTTGATTTCTTTTGTGTATATTTTATATTTATTTGCGTGTCTGTTGTTTTGTATCAGTAATAGTACAGATTTTCCTGCTTCTGTTACTACCTATGTGACCTTGGACAGGGGTATACAGGGTGCTTAAGGAGAACTAGCACCTCTGGGGTGAGGGCTCGCTGAGCCCTATACAGGGCTGCTCATCCACCTTTGATGTCCCCCTATCTCCCAACTTTCACCTGTGGCTCCAAGAAGCTGTAGTGTGGCCAGTGGCCACACACCAATAAAACCATGTCAGCAGATGGGCTAAACCAGGTTGAGGGTAACCAAAGGGCTCAAGCCTGTTGACAAGTTAGAGGAATGTCTACCCCAAGCACATGAAGACTTTCCCCAGTGGACTGGGTGGATGAAAACAATTTGTTCCAATGGCCATAAAGGTGGCTGAACCCACCGAGGCTTACCATGCCCATATCTAATGGGAGAAGATACTCTGGGGGCAGGTGCAGCCTTTTGTGCTCCCTCAAACCACACCATATTGGAAGTTCCCTGCTTGACCCAATTGTAAGGCCAATACGATATGGGAGAAAGCCCTGGATTCAGAGTCAAAAATCCTGGATTTAAAACCTCACTATTGCTTCCCACCTTTTAAGCTTTGAGCACTCAGCCTCTTTGGTACACAACTTCCTCACTTGTGAATTGAAAAGGCGAGACTATTTGACCTCTGAGGTCCCTTCCAATTCCATACCCCATGATCCTATTGTTCCTCCATCTCAGTCATTAGCAGAGTCACAGTTTATTTCTTCCAGGATATGTTATCCATGCTCTGTCCTCTCGAACTCCAAGCCCATGTGTATTGAAGAATCTGAAATATTTCTAGTCTGAAAACAACTCCAGTACTTGAAGGACCACTTTCAAAACTTCAGGGACAGATCTTGTCCATTAACCAAGAGTTTCTACACATATAATCCACATATAATAGCATGCTCATTTGGAATGAATGTTGCTTTCTGAAATGGGAAGATTGGGGGTGAAAAATGGGCAATTCCATCAGCTACAAGTAATTAAAGAAATACTCTCAAGACAGCAACCTTCAAATTTAAAAATATGTACTCTCCCCTAGTGTTTCTCCTAGTATTGTGGATCACTGAAATGGAAAGAATCTTCACAATCAATTATTTTATTTCACCTCTGAGTCTCTTTGCAAGATTTTTGCATTTCACCCATCTAGTGCAATGGACAAGTATATATGTGTGACTAAATGGAAAGATTCCTAGGTTGGGAGACCAGCTGGCATTTATCTATCTCTCGAATGTGGGCCAAGCACTTCATTTGTTATTTCATTTGATCCTCATGGTAACCCTGTGAAGTAGGTACTATTATTATTCTCATTTTACAGATAAAGAAACTGAGGCTGAGAAAGGTTAAGTGACTATCTCTAGGTTATACAGCTAAGGGACAAGTGAGGTGGGCTTTGACCTCAGATCTCTGTGGCTTCACGTCTACTCGTTAGCCTTGATGCTGCTACGGTTGACCTCTGAGACTCAACTTATTTGTTTGAGTCTCTAATTGCCTCATTGGATGAGATAATCACACACACAAAAAAGCCTCATGTTACTGTAGGCAGATACTGGAAAAAAATTAAGACCCAAACCTGTTAATTTAAGAAAAAAATAGGGGCAGGTAGGTGGCGCAGTGGATAGAGGACTGGCCCTGAAGTCAGGAGAATCTGAGTTCAAATCTGATCTCAGACTAAACACTTGAAACCTACTAGCTGTGTGACCCTGGGCAAGTCACTTAATCCCAATTGCCTAAAAATATAAATAAATTAATACAATTTTTAAAAAATTAAGAAAAAATCAAAACTGTCCCATGCCAGAATTTTTGTATAACTTAAAGTATTTCTTTAGCTGTAATGTCAATTTTTTGTTTGTACAGTGATTAAATAATAAAAGATATAAGGCAAAAAAATGAGAACAATGAAATTGCTCCATTTTATAAGTCATATTGAAAGTGGTGGCTAAATATAATCTTTTTTTTTTCTTTTTTGGATTGGATCTTGGACTAGATAATCTATGAAGTCCTGTTTGAGTCAGTTAGCACTTCTGAATTCTCTCATCTTTGAAATGGGTGCGATTCAATTAATTTTTCCTCATCACTGTGCTATCCTCTAGAGAAGAGAGAAAGTTCAAATAAGACATGGTCTCAGCAGTCATTCATTAGGGAGAAGGATATAGCACAAATGCAAATAATCATAATAAAGAACAAGGCTTCTTAAATTTTTTCCACTTGAGACCCCTTTTAATGTTTTGACAGTATTTGTTGACATTGTGTGGCCTGAGAGCATGCACAGTGAAAAGTACACAAAGTGCGCATGCTTTGTATTCAGAACCAAGGCTGCAGTGAAGCTGTGAGATGCAACACAGGCAAGCGCTGCCAGAAACACCTTGGATTATTATTATTTTTTTTTTTTTTGGCTAGACAATGGGGTTAAGTGACTTGCCCAGAGTCACACAGCTAGTAAATGTTATGTGTCTGAGACCGGATTTGAACTCAGGTCCTCCTGAATCCAGGGCCGATGCTCTATCCACTGCACCACCTAGCTGCCCCTGGATTCTTTACCTATTTGATTTTGAATTAATTTTTGGTCATTGTGTGTTCAGAAACCTTTTATTGTTACCAAATGTTTCTCGATCCCATATGAGGTCAAGACCCATAGTTTAAGAAGCACTGAATAGAATAATACAGAATAACATAAAATAATAATGATAGGGTAATTAAGAAACACAAGCATATGTTCTATGTAAAGCTAAAAGGAAGGAAGATTATCGTTTGTGGATAGAGAAAAGACTATGTAAAGGAGATATTCTTTGGGTTGAGCATTAATAACTAGTAGGGAGAACCAAAAGAGAGTATTTCAGGCATGAGAACAGTGTGAATAACCTGAGGTCTAACATTGTGTGATCCCGGGTTAAATCACTTGAGCTGTTTAACCCTGCTGCTTCCTCCATGAAATGGGCTGCACATATTTGCACTCTCTACCTTACAAGCTTATTTAGAGGAAAGTAATTTGTAAGGATTATTGTGATATATAAATGCAGGTTGTTGGTTTGTTTGTTTTTTTTATTGTTGTTTTTGTTGTCAGGTCAGGACTGATCAAGTACAGCCAAAACAAGGAATCTACTCAATAGAGTGTGCCTAGAAGACTTTGAAAGTCTCATAAGGAAGTTAAACTATAAGGTAGGGAGGAGCAAGCAAATGCTGTGGGTAGAACACACAACACTGCTTCTCAAAAGTGCCCTATAAGGGATGCCCATCAATTAGGGGATGGATGAACAAGTTGTGGTATATAATTGTGATGGAATGCTATTGTGCTATAAGAAATGGCAAAGGACAGAGTTTCAGAAAAGTCTAGGAAGACTTATATGAGCTGATGCAAAGTGAAATGACCAGAACCAGGAGAAAATTGTACACAGTAACAGCAATATTGTAAAGATAATAAACTGTGAAAGACTTAGCTATTGACAATCAAGACAATAATCCAAGATAATTTCAAAGGACTCATGATGAAAAATGCTATCCACCTCCAGAGAGAGAACTGATTAAGTCTGGGTGCAAATTGAAGTATATTTTTTTAGTTCCTTTATTTTTCTTGCTTTTGTTGAAACATAGCTAACAAGGAAATATATTTTACCTAACTTCATATGGATAATGGGTATTATATTTTTTTCCTTCTCAATAGGTGGGCCAAGGGATTGATGGAGGGAATGAATTTGGAATTGAAATTTTAAAATAATAATTTTTAAAACTTTTGAAAAAAGAGCCCTGAGTTTGGACTCAGAAGACTTGGGTTCACATCTCAGTTCACTTGCTATCTATATAAATTTAAGTCGCTTAAATTATCTGTGCATCAGTTTCCTCATCACTCAATCCACAAGCATTTATTAAGTACTTATTATATTCAAAGCATCATGTTAAGCTCTGAGATTAAAAAAAAAAGTAAAATCACAGTCTCAATCCTCAGGGAAGTTACAGTATAATTGGGGACTCAATATGTAAATAACTATAAAGGGAATTATAAAGTTAGTGGTTGCATTAACTAGTCTCTAAAACCATTGACAATTCTTCATCCTATGGTTCTTATGGTCCATTCCTCTCTCCTTCCCCCTCTTCTGCCTTGAAGTTTTCCTCTGGTGAATATTGGCAAGGTTCTAATCCTTATTTACAAAAACTTGACTAAAAGTATATGAATGACTCACTTTTTTTTTGTCTCTCCTTATAGATGTTCTATCTCTGAAGAAAGTGAATGGTTCTCCGTAGGACAGTAGTGGGCAATTTAGCATATGGTACAGGGATTCAACATTCAACTGACAGGCAGCATTGGTGAGTCACTTGATTCTTTTCCTCAAATTTTAGAGCACAGTTCTTGAGCAATGTTAATGGGAAGACTCACTTCTATCAATTAAGTCCCTGCTCAGAAATGGGGACCAAACATGATGAGAAAAGTACATCTTGAAATAGCTATATACAAATGGAATGTTGATGAAACTATATGTAAATGTCCTCAAGAAATTTGTTGTTTAACCAAATCTTCTGGTGGATCTCATTGCAAAGTGAAGGTTTGTAAAGTGAGTAAATCACCCCGTAGCTGCTGCTGGTTGTTTTTTTGTTTTTTTTTTTTGTTTGTTTGTTTTTAGTAAATATGAATTTTCTGTGATTCATCTGGTGGTTTTCTTAAGGTGGGGTGTCTCCCTACTTTATTCTGTGTGCTAAGCATTTGAAGTTACTTAGTTCTTCTTAATGTTATTAATCTGTCAGTCAATGAATATTTATTGTGTCTACTATGTGCTACCACATGCCTGCAGTACAGTACTGTGCTGAGCACTGGGGATGTAGAGAAAGTCAAAAGATAGTTCCTATCCCAAAAGATCTCATTGTCTACTGGGCTATTGTTTGTTGTGGTGTGTCCTTCATTCTGGAAGACAACCATGACATCAGGAAGGTGATGCCATGACTTGTAAGTGAATTGGATTTAAGCGAGGGAGGGCTCTGCAAAATCACCTGCCTCACTTTCTCTTCTCGAACCATCTGAGTACAGTGGCCATATATAGATCAGGATGACTGTAGATGGCCCTGTCTAATGGGCAAGACAGCATGCAAATGACTATGTACAAACTGTATATAGGAAATAATCAATGGAAGGCAATAGCATTAAGGAGGATTGAAAAAAGTTTCCTGCAGAAGATTGAATTTTAGCTGAGACTTGAAGAAAGCCAGGAGTTCAGGAGGCAGAGATGAGGAGCAAGAGAATTCCAGGCATGGAGAAAAGTCAGTGAAAATGCACAGGGTCAGAAGATGGAATGTCTTGTATGATAGACAGCAAGGGGGTCAGTGTCACTAGATCTTAGGGTGCCATGACGGAGAAACGTAGTAGAATGTAAAAAAAAATAAAAAGGTGGGGGATAGGGCAGATTTTGTTTATACCAAATATTTAGCTGGCCTCTAATATTGCAATCCCTGTCACCAATATTTAGCTGGCCTCTAATATTGCAATCCCTGTCACCAATGAGAGTAATACATTTATTTCAATGACCAATATTAATGTTTCCTTCTTCAATTTCGCCTTTGGATATTTCTCCTCTTTTTGAGTTCCACTCACCATAGACCAGAAATGGATTGACTTGGTTCATTTCAAGCCATCCCACTTCTCTTCTTCAAGTACACGTTGTGTTGTTGTTGTTTTTTTTTTTTTTTTAAAGATTGAGGTATAATTAAGATATACTTTTATTTATTAACTTAATAATAACTATATTAATGGAAATAACAAAAAAAGCCCACAGAAAATGAGGAATGATCATATTTATAAATCCAGCAAAATTTAAGGTCTTTGAGTACAGAGACTGATGTTTTCACTTTTGTTTTTGAATCCTCAGTGCCCATCCATATCATTTGTTCCAGATAAACATACAGCAAGACAAGCTCTATAGGAATTCTTAAACTTTTCTGTGTCATGGACACCTCTAACAGTGCAAGGAAGCATAACCACCCCTTCTTGGAATGATATTTGTTACCTATATTAATAATTAAAGGAAATGCTAGAGTTTAGTTTGAGGTCAGCGAAATTAAACATGTAAATATGTGATTTTCCTTTTCCTGTCCAAGTTCACAGATTTCCCCCAACCCCACACCCTCTAACGTTTATTTCCATACTGCTTGAGGGTTTGTAGTCTCCAAATTCAGAATCTCATTCTATGGGGTATCCATTCAGATTCATGTTGAAATATAGGCAATGGATATCCTTTATTCATTTGTTCTTTGCAATGTGGATGACTAGACCAAACTCTTTTGGGGAGTGGCCATTCTCTTCCCAAATGGATTTGCGTGTCTTGGACCCAGGTGCAATATCATCTGCTAAGTGGTGCAGTGGATTGAATGCTGGGCCCTGAGTCCAGAAGACCTGAGTTTAAATCTGTCCTCAGGCACGTACTAGCTGTGAGACCCTGGGCAAGTCACTTAATAGCTGATTGCCTCAGTTTCCTTATTTGTAAAATGGAGATGATAATAGCACCTACCTCACAGGGTTGTTATGAAGATCAAATGAAAAAATAATTAAGGTAAAATATATATATATATACACATACATACATACATACATACATACATACATACATACATACATAGTAAAAGCACTTAGCACAGAGCCTGGCACATAGTAAGTGCTATAGGAAGGTTAGTAATTACTATTACTACTGCAAAGAGGGGCATCTGGAAAGCAGGAATTGCACAGGACAGACAGGAATAAATAGGTTGCAATATGCATTGCTAGAGAGAATTCCCAAATCACTGAGATCATGGATACATTTGAAAATATCCTTAGTGCTCAGTAGAGTGTCTGATACATAGTGGGTATTTTAAAATGCTTGTAGAATTGAGTTGAAAACCATACAATATTAAAGGAAAAAAATGGACTTCCATTTAGTTGGAAGAAATGTATGCCTACTAAAAGCCACCCACTTGCATCAACATTAAAAAAGAAAGGAAGGAAAGAAGGAAGGAAGGAAAGATGGAAGGAAGGGAGGGAGGGAGGAAGGAAGGAAAACAAAGAAGGAAGAAAGAAATAAACACTTTTCATTTTCATTTTTTTAATGTGCTCTCTGGCTCACAGAATCTGAAATTCTGGGCCTAAAATTAACCATATGAATTCAGCTGTGTTGATCAGAACACTTAGTGTATGTGCCCAGGCCAGTGGCTAACATTAGATCAGTAGAGTGGTTCACACAGCCAGAGGCATGAAGAAGCATGTTCACTCTGTTTGAAGCCTGCCCTGGCTTCTAATGAAAAATATGATGAAGCGACTTGCCTGCACACTCTTGAAAAATGGCATCTCAAGCCCTCTCTTGCAAAACAAGAGATTCCAATGATTCGAGTAGTATAAAGTCAACTACTGATGAGGGAATCAGTGCCTAGAGCACATTGCAAGCATCTGCTTGGCTTTTCAAGGTTTTTAGGTCTTAGGGTAAGTCTGGCTTGTGAAAGTGAGCGAGACACTCAAATTTGAAAGGAAAAAAATACCTAACAGACATGGGAAACAAATGGTGGGTTTCATTTTCTGCTGAGATATTAGAAAACCAGACTTTACCACCAAGCTGTCTTCATTCTCTCTCATCTTTGCCATTTCACATTGGAATTTCTGGTTGTAATTCTGTAATTCACACTTGGTTCATTTTTTAACAACAGCTTTATTGCTCTTATAAAAATAATGGGGTGCTGCCACAGTTAAAGAACCATGTTTTATTCAGTCTTGGTGTTTCAACTACATTCCCAAATAAACTAGTTCCTGACTCTAGTCCCTACTGCTGTAGTCCAAAAAAGAATTTTTATCCCATTCAAAGGTAGGGGCACTGAAGTTGAAGATTTGAGCAATTTAGGAGCTATATTCAATTCTTATTTCTTTTTGTTTGTTTGTTTTTTGGTGAGGCAATTGGGGTTAAGTGATTTGCCCAGAATCACACAGCTAGTGAGTATTATGTGTCTGAGGCCAGATTTGAACTGAAGTCCTCTGGACTCCAGGGCTGGTGCTCTATCCACTGCACCACCTAGCTGCCCTTGTAATCAACTCTTAATAAACTAATAGGTTGCTAGGTGGTGCAATAGACAGGGTTGTGAGCCTGGAGTCAGGAAGACCTGAGTTCAAATTCAGTCATACTTACCAACTGTGTGACCCTGGGCAAATCACTTAACCTCTGTTTGCCTCAGTTTCCCCATCTGTAAAAAGGGGATAATAATATCACCTACCCCCCAGGGTTGTTGTGAGGATTACATAAGATAATGATTGTAGAGTGCTTAGCACAGTTCCTGGCACAAAGCACAATATAAATGTTATTGTTGTTGTTGTTAATAATAAATATAACAAGGGGAATTTAGCTACTGCCCAAATACTGCTGGGCAGGACATGTGGAAAGTGCTTTGCAAACCTTAAGTTACTATTATTGTTGAGTAAATAAAACTATCAACAAAAATAAGGTTTGAGCTTACCTTAAAACCCCCTAGACACCTTTCTTCTGTCCACCTCTCAACTTCTTCAGCCTCTTCCTTCCCTCATTTCCTCCTCTCTTTCTTTGCCTGCTTCCTCATCCTCCACAGTCCCAGTCTCATGTGTTTTTTCTCATAATTTCCTTTACTGTGTATATGTGTGTATCTATAAGCAATATGTGTGTATGGAATCAAACCCCAGTTTTTAGACTCCACCTCTAACTCTCTTCCCTCCCCCTCTCTCTTTCCTCCACTTCCCCTCCCATCTTTCTTCCGCCCTTTCTTTCTAACCTCTCCAGTAAACCTAAGTTTGAATCTCACCTCAGACATTTCCAAGGTATGTGGCTAGGAGTGATTCCCTCTCAAAGCTTCAGTTTCCTCATCTGTAACAAGGGGAGAATAATACTTGCATTACATTTGGTTCAAAGGCTGTGGTGAAATACAGATTAAACTTGTTCCTTTTGGCCCCAGAGGGCATGCCAGATAGAAATTATAAAGAAGAAAATCCAGACTTGACAGAAGGAAAAATTTTTCTAACAATTAGAGCTATCCTGAAACTGAATGTGTTTCCTCAGGAGTTATTGGTACCCCGTCCCTCCCTCTAATCCTCCACCATTATAGGTCTTCAAAGAAAAACTGACTGAATATTTGGGTTCATGTTTTATTTGATGAGAATTCAAGTCCCTTCTAACTCCAAAATGCTTTGATTCTGTAATATTTAATGTCTCTTCTGTCTCCAAAGTTCTATAATTTCATATGAATGGCAGAACCATTTAGGACTTTTATGCATTTAGAGCACCTAGGTGGTATAATGAATAGAGTTTTGGACTTGGAATCAGGAAGATCTGAGTTCAAATCCTGCCCCTGAAACTTACTAGCTACGTGATCTTAGGCCAAGTACTCAGTCTCTCTCAGCCTCAATTTCCTCATCTGTAAAATGGGGATAATAATAGCACCTATCTCTCAGAGCTGTTGTGAGGATCAAATCAGATAACATGTACAACACTTTGTAAACCTTAAAACTATGTAAATGCAAACTAGCTAGCTATCATTAAGTGAACTTTAGTGAGTCCTTGTAGACTTGGAAGTGGCCACATTAAACCTCCCTGAACCCTGAATATTGACATCAGTCTTCCACATATTGTGCCAATTGGCTACAGACATGGCATTTACAGAAACTGACATAGTACAGCTTCCAGGTAGCAACCCCTTTCCCCTGTCCTGCACCCCATTCTCCTTCTTTCTGCTGCCAAGGGGGATATCACCTCTCTGTTGTGACTGAGTCACAAGGCTGGAAGGAATTAGCCACGTAAGAGTGGTCTGCACTCAGCCTCATGTGTGGTTTCTTTAACATCTTGAAGTATTTTTCGAATATTTGGGGTTTGGCAGAAGCTAATACTCTTTCTGCCAAGACCCCAGCCTCCTTTCGTGTCAAGCTCGGGTGCGCCAAGCAGCAAACTCTATCCTGTTGATTCTGCCTCATGTTCACTTACCTCATCAAAATGGCGCCTTCAAACAAGTGGTTTGACATGGAAGAAAGAAAACTGTGGACTCTTAATCAAGGTTCTGTGTCAGCTGAATCCCTCCTGGGCTATTTTCTTAACCACGCACTGATTCTGTCTGTCATGTTCCCAGCCCTTCAAATCATCCAAATGAGAGTGGATTCTTCCTGTGAAGTCACTAGTGACTGTTCTTACAAGCAGGCTTTAATAAGGTCTGGGAGTAAGGAGGGGGGGCGGCACAGGTAGAGGTAAAAGAAAAGAAGAAGGGGGAGAGGAAGAAAGAGAACAGATAAAAGAGTTAGGGGAGGAGTTAGGGAGAAAAATAAATATTTTTCAGAGGATGAAGAAAGGAAATGTATATGTGATGGGGAGCGAGGAGGTTCATCTATCACAGGTGCTTCAGAGAATTTCCTGAGCAGGATGTGAGGCCTAGAGACATACGGACAGCATTGAAAGAGGACAAATACCAAATAGTTCAGAGTTTCTTGACCTTATGTATGTCCTGGACCCTTTTGGTGATCTGAAACCTAAATGAAACCTAGGGACCCCTTCTAGGGATCACATTTTTAAATAATTGAAAGAAATGCTAAATTTCAGTTCGAGGTTCATGAAAATAAAGGCACAATTATTTTCCCCATCCACATTCATGATCCTCCTGAAATCCATCACTGGAGCCCAGTTTAACAACTCCTGTACTGTAGAAAAAACATTGGATTTGAAGACAGAGGACCTGGATTCAGATCCCAGTTCTCCCACTTACCACTTACTAACTGTGTTAGCTTAAACAAGTGTCTTTACCTCTCTGGGTATGGAAGGATTGAGCTCATTGTTCTGTAAGGTCTCTTTTCTTCAGTCAATCAGGCAATAAACATGAAGTACCTGCTAAGCTCTGGGGATACAAATATGGAAAAGAAAGGTATTTCCTGACCCCAAACAGTTTACAATCTAATAGAAGAAGACAATACACAAAAGGAAGCTGAAAAGCTAGGCCACAGAGAGGAAAGGTACCTGATGGGTGTGGGGCATGGTGAAGTTCAACCAAAAGAAGTCTAGTCAAGTGGTAATTAAAGATGGCTGGCCTAGGAGCCATCTTTAAATGGAGACATTGGGAGGAATTCTTTGTTCTACCCTTCAGTCAGAGGGGCAGAAGGTACCAAAGCTGATGCAATCTCACAGGATAATGAGTCTCCTGTTGACAGGGTTTGTGGGGGCATAATGGAGTGCAGTCCCTTACATTTCCCTCCTCCAGCATTTGTATCCAGATGAAATCAGTTTAAAAATTGAGCATCTTTGTCAAGTTGAATTTTATCACCACAGTGCTTAATCTGGAATCATAGGAACAGGGTTAGAACCCTGATTTCTCCATTTACTTATATGTCCTTGGGTAAGTTAGTTACCTACTCTTAATTTTAGTTTCCTAATCTTAAAATGAGAGGACTGGATTAGATGGTCTTTGACTTCTAAGTCTATAATGCTATGATCCCAAGTGTGTAAAATGTATCAGCATTAGAAAAATGTTCTCATAATATCCATATCCTTTGGAGAGATCAGAGATGGACAAAGAACAGATGTATGATAGAACTTTGATGTGTCCAGAACTTGTTGAATGTCCTGACTCCAAAACAGCAGTGATTAATGGAATAATGTCAAGTTGGACGTCAGTTTCTAATGGAGTGCCCCAGGGATCTGCCTTGGGCCTTATTCAGTTCAACATTTTTATCAGTGACTTGGATAAAGCTACAGGCAAAATGTTTATCAAATGTGTGAATAACATGGAGCCGGAACAGTTAGAAAACATGTTGGATGAAAAGAGCCAGGATCAAGATTATTTCAACAGGCTCTTAGAACATTGGGCCAAATATAACCAGATGAAAAGGACTAGGAATAAAAGTATGCTTGAGTTAAACAAAGCAACTTCCCAAGAACTAGAGGGACAAGGTATGGGTAGACAAAAGTTATTCACAAAAATATCAATTCATGTGAAAAAGATATTGAGGGGCAGCTAGGTGGCGCAGTGGATAGAGCACCAGCCCTAAAGTCAGGAGGACCTGAGTTCAAATCCGGCCTCAGACCAAACACTTGGTACTTCCTAGCTGTGTGACCCTGGGTAAGTCACTTAACCCCAATTGCCTGAAAAAAATATAAAGATAAAAATAAAAAGTTTGGGGGCAACTGGGTGGCGCAGTGGATACAGCACAGGCCCTGGAGTCAGGAGGACCTGAGTTCAAATCCAGCCTCAGATACTTGACACTTAGTAGCTGTGTGACCCTGGGCAAGTCACTTAACCCCATTGCCCACCCCCCACCCACCAAAAAACACAACTTTAAAAAAAAAGAAAAGAAAAAGATATTGAGAATTTTAAAGAATCCAAGGCCACAGTGAGCCAGGGGAGTGGCATTACAGCAGCAAAATGCTAATGCGATTTTATCTCAGTATTTCTACAGAGCCATAATGTCATTCCACTATGTTCTGCCAATGATGCTGGCAACTTAGCTGGGTTCTCTCATCCTGTGTGATTTCTGTCCACTTTGATCCATAAATCTCCCATGGAGGGAGAATCTACCCATCACACTGAAGGCCTCCCTCTAATTCTTTTCCTTTTTAATACAAAACATTGCAGCATTTAAGATGTCAATCTGTTATCCCTTATATTACATGACATGCTCCCTCATTTTCCAGTTACACAAGTCCTTGATGAAATGGTTTTAGGCTTCATTTGTAGAGATGTAGTGTGCAGAATGACAATGGTAATTGTTCTTCTGCATTCTGTGCTACAGTCTGAGAAAGACATGCATAAGGTATTCAGGATTGGGTGCCATGTTTCAGGAGGAATATTTCAATTTAGGAATATGTAGATTTATATCCCCCTGAGCAAATACCCCAACTCCTCAACACAGAGTCTAGACTAGGAGAGGACCCCTAGGGATGATAAATGCCAAGTGTGCCTGAATCGATAGGCCACTCTGTAATGAGCATGGAAGGTGAGTTTCTATCCTACCCCTCTATTCCCACTTCCTTCCTTGCTCCAATTCAGATAAAAACTGGCATCTTTGTAAGAAATGCCAAAACTTTGTTGAGAAGGAGCATGCATCCCATCCTCTGATATTCCTTTGTCCTCTTCCAAACAAGTGACTAGTATAACATGGGTAAATAATTTCATGATCTAAAAGTGAAGGCCTGGTATGAAGTAGTGGAAAGAGAAGAAGACAGCAAAGCCAGGAGACTCAGAATTATGTTAAACACCTCCATAACCTTGTTGTATGACATTAGATGAGTTTCTCCCCTCTCTGAGACTTACTACGTTGTAAAATGAAAGGGTTTAAATAGATCATCTCTAATGTCCCTTCCATATCTAGAAGCCTTGAATTCTTTGAGTCTTCTAAGTTCTGTAACAAAAAACTATTAATAGGTGTTTCCTTTGGAAACTATTTCTTGTTAAATGAAAATACATGATTATTGACCACAGAAAACTCATTCCTGAGTTGAAGGGGAGGTGAAAATAGTGAGAAATAAAATTTGACTCCCTGCTGGGGACTTTCCAATAGGAACTTCATTCTTTGTTCTACATGTCTTACTGTGAATAAGATTGACTAAAGCCAATTCTCTTCAGTTTTAAATTCTCACAAACATAATCATAGAGTTAAAGAATCTAACAGTGGGAAGAGACCTCAGAAGCTGTACGTCCATTCAGTACCTGACAAAGAATTCCTATGATGGCATCCTTAATATTGGTCATCTGGTCTGGCTTGAAGAGGAGAAATCTATCAACTTCTAAAGTAGCTCATTCTACTTAACATGGTTGTACTTCTTAGGAAGTTTTTGCTAGCAGTTTCACAGATAGCTACATAAAGATATATCTAGATACAGTATATCTAACATGTAGATAGAGATATCTATAGGGATATATCTAGATATATATAGAGAGATATCTAAATATCAATCTATCTGTTAAATCTCTAGTAAAACTTCATAACAAACACAGCTATCTTACAGTAGAATGAACTACTTTAGAAGTTGGTAGATTTCCCCTCGTCAAGCCAAATTAGATGACCAATATTAAGGACACTATCATGGGGATTCTTCATCAAGTACCAAATTGACAGTATGGTTTCCAAGGACCTTTCCAACTGTGAGATAGATGGATAAATAGACAGATAGAGATAATATCAATCTATCTTGATTTATCTCTCTATGTAACATATATCCATATTTATGCATATAAATATAGATAAGGATATATAAAGAGATATTGATAGAGACATATTGATATAATTGCCAGGACTATGCCAGACACTGGGAACAAAGTAGAGCATATAGAAAGTTGAGATGAAACATGGTCCTTGTTTTCTTGGGTCTTAAAGTCAAATATGGTGATAATATATACAGAAATGACTATAAAATATTACATAATATGATAGAAGTGAAAAAAAGTATTATGTAAAGTTGGACAAGAATAGTCATAACTGAGTAGAGGGGATCTAAGTGAGATGAAAGAGGGAATTTCAGTAAAGATAGAATTAGAATTTATTTCAAATAAATGGGAATTTCAAATAAGTGGGAATCAAACTTGTGAAGAAGGGGTAGGAGGATATCTCAGGAAGAAGGAAAATAGTGAGCAAAGGCATGATCATGAAAGGATGTTCAGAGAGGGGTCTTTAGAGCAGAACAGGATATACATAGGAGAGTAGTTTAGAATAAGTTATATAGGGTAAAGTGGCACCAGATTTTGAAGGACCTTGAATGTGAGGTGAAGAGGCTTGAGTATTACTTGAGAGGTAATAGGGAGCCATTGAAGATTTGTGAATAAAAGATAATATAGCATAATCAATGCATAAGAAAGTTGTCTGGCAATAGCGTGAAAAGTAGATCATAGGGTCTAAAGAAATGTGTTAAATGGGTATGGCAATTATCCAAAAAGGTGGTATTGAAGACCTTTATTAAGGTAATGACAATTTAAGATGTCACAGAGAAACAAAGTATAAAACTTGGCAACTGATTGTATATAAACAGAAAGGAAGAAAAGAGAATCAATAAAAATGAATGCCAGATTAAATTAATCTGGGTGAATTAACTCCCTTTGTTGTTCTTGAGTCCTTTTCAGTTGTGTCTCCATTTGGGGTTTTCTTGGAAAAGGTGCTGAAGTGGTTTGCCATTTCCTTCTCCAGCTCATTTTACTGATGAGGAACTGAGGCCAACAGGGTTAAGTGACTCGTCCAGGGTCTCACAGCTAATAAATGTCTGAGGCCAGATTTGAACTCAGAAGGATAAGTCTTCCTCACTCCAGATCTGGCACTCTATCCACTGGGCCTCCTAGCTGCCCTGTAACTCTCTCTAGGGTAATTCTAAAGTTACCCTAAGGAATATACCCCTGAAATCTTCCTCCATTCTTTTAGAGTTCTTTTGAATGTGATCTGCACTGATGGAGAGAGATCCCATACCTGCTCCATTGAAGGATCGAAGCCCTGTGAGTAAAGTATTCTCACAGTTGCTAGTGAGAGATGAGAAATTCATAAAGGGTGGGGAACTTATCTTCATGGAGCTCATTTACACTAAGTTATCCATTGGAACTAAGTGAAGGGCAAGGCTCTAAAAGTAATATGACATTAAAAAAATACTAGAATTAGAAGAGGTTTCTGGGATCTCACTGTACCCTATCATTTTGTAGATGAGGTTTAGGTATGTTAAGGTCACACAACAGGTTAATGGAAAAGCTGGAATTAGACACCAGATTTTCTGACTCCCAGTTCAATGTCATGTTTTCACTATCAGTAGCAAGACTTTAATAAAGAGGCAAACTACCACCAGACATTGATTCTGCCATTTACTGTTGATATGATTCTGGGCATGGCATATCCTTTCTCTGTCTCAATTATGTAAAACACAAAACAATGTTATTGTTATTAGGAAAATCTTTTGTAAACCTTCTGAGACAAAGGAGGTGGACACAAGATGTAGAATGAGACATACATTTTTGGGCATGGGAATTTGTTTTGGTGGATTATGTGTGTTTGTTACAAGAGTTTCAGTTTTCTTTTCAGTTGTGTGGGGGAGGAAGGAGAAAAGGAAATAAGTATTTATTAAGCATTTACTATGTGCCAGGCATTGTATTAATCACTTTACAAATATATAATTTGATCATTACAATAACTTTGGGAGGGTAAATGCTATAATTATCTCCATTTTACAGACGAGGAAACTAAGGCAGGCAGAGGTTAAATGACTTGCCCAGGGTCTGAAGCTGAATTTGAACTCAGGTTTTCCTGACTCCAGACCCAAAGTTCTTTCTAGTCAATAAAAATTCAATAAGCATTTTTATGTGGCAAACACTATCCTAACTCTTGTAGATGAAAATAAGAAAAAAAAATCAGGGTAGCTAGGTGGTTCAGTGCATAAAGCACTGGCCCTGGATTCAGGAGGACCTGAGTTCAAATCCAGCCTCAGACACATAATACTCATTGGCTGTGTGACTCTGGGGAAGTCACTTAGCCCCAAGTGCCTCACCAAAAAAAAAAAAAAATCCCTACTCTCAAAGAGCTTTACAAGTCTAATGGGTCAAGACATTACACAGAGGAAGCTGAAGGGAGGTTGGACCCAGGGCTGGAGCGTGATGTTCTTGGAATCAAAAACAGAGCAGCTGATGGAAAATGGAGGTAGATGGAGAGTTTGGATGCCTCTATAAAGCAAGTCTCTGGGAGGAATTGATTGCTATGCCCTCTAGCCCTTTTATCAGAAAGGACAGGTAGAGGGCATTGAAAGCATATACCACCTAGCTGCCTGTAGACAAAATATAATCTCTTATAAAATATGAATTATTAAAATTCTGAATATATTTCTAGTCAGAGCAGGATCATAAATATATCTGTTGTATGCATGTGATAGAATCCCAGTGGTATGTAAGCTCTCTGAGGGTAGGGACCATTTCCCTTTTAGTATTGTAACCCCAACGCCTAGTAAACTGCCTTATGCACAATGTGAGCTGAATCAATGTATGTTGAGCAAACTGAATCATGTAACCAGGGGAAAAGGCAAGCTAAAGGAGTCTAGGCCTAGGACTAGAGATGGAATAGAAAGTATAGCATGAAGGTTAGCAATCATGTCCACATGGGATAATAGGCTTTAAAAAGGATATGGTTCTTGAGGGCAAAGCCAAGGTCAAAGTCTGGAATTACAATCAAACTTGAGACCTGGATTCCAAACAGGAAGCCCAGGAGCATACAACCGGGGATCAATGCCAAGTAGTAGGTATATACAAGAACAGAGGCTAAGGATGTGGACACATCAAGACGTTCAGAGAGATTTCACTGGAATTCTACATTCCTGTCTGAGTCAGTGAGAAAAAAATCTAGACTTTAACCTAATACAATTAGTGATTGATCCATTACTCCAGAATCAATTATAGTTTGGTATTACAACTACAATCAGCCTGCAGTCCTAATTATTGATAAATCAATTACCAGATGTTAGTGCACAATAAGAATATAGAAACATCCCTGCTCATGAAAATAAGTAGATACCAGCCGTAGCACATTCAGTCTCAAATAAGAAGCGAGAGTTTGAGATGTATGGGATCTAGCCAAAGCTTTAAGAGGCATAAATGAACACTTTGGCAAATCTCTGAGCTCCTTAAAGGAGTATTCTCTTCAGTGATGGAGAACCCAAACCGTACATACCTGCTTGTCTTCTGCAACTCTGATCCATGTCTTTCCATAAGCTCACCACTAAAGTGATGAGGTGGGATCTACCCAAGATGCAGCGGCCTTTTTCAATTTCTCTTCGTGTCAATACAGCACCATCAGAGCACAGGGGGTATCCATCGGCTCATTCCTCACTGTCTCCACATGCCCAGGCCATCTACGTGTTCACTCATACATTTCTTCAATGACATCTTTTACTCCATTTCTCATTCTTAATTTTTTGTGATATGTGACAACATACTTAGACTCATCATAGACCTCTCTAATGCCCATTGGGCTACTTTCAATCTCAATTGTTCAAAGACCAAAGCATTCCATGACTTGAAGCTAGACAAGTATAACAATCCATTTGCTTTTAAGTAGTATTCTGTAACTTACAAAAGAGAATTCATATCCATTATCTGCTTCTTTTGATTCCTTGAAGGTCCAAGTAAATCTCAACTTCTACAAGAAATCTTTCTAGGATCCCCATAATTTGAGTGCCTTTCATCTATTAATTATCTCATTTTTTCTGTATGTATCTGGTCTGCATGTTTTCTCCCCCATTAGACTGTGAGTTTCTTGAGAGCAAAGACTGATTTTTTTGCCTTTCTTTGCATCCCCAGCACTAAGCATAGTACATGGCACATAGTAGGAGCTTGATAAATGCTTGTTTACTGTCAATTTATTTAGTATATGTTAATGTACGGTAACACAAAAAGTATAGTAGAATGGAGGAGAGTTCTTTAAATAAGATGGTGCTATAGTACTTATGGACTCTGCTAGATATCGGTTGTCATTGGTAGGAGGGGAATTCTCTCCATTGATGCACATCAAATTTCTACTTCTAGTTAATCTGTAACATTCTTGTCCATGGCTTT
Organism: Vombatus ursinus; assembly: GCF_900497805.2. Taxonomy (NCBI): domain Eukaryota; kingdom Metazoa; phylum Chordata; class Mammalia; order Diprotodontia; family Vombatidae; genus Vombatus; species Vombatus ursinus. The sequence goes on from NW_020945437.1 coordinate 16,112,023, forward strand.
CTGAAAATACTCCACAGAGGATCCACAGAATATTTCAGTTGTTGTCAGTCTTTTCAATCATATCCGACTTTTTGTGATGCCATTTGGGGTTTTCTTGGCAGAGACACTACAGTGATTTGCCGTTTCCTTCTCCAGCTCATTTTACAGATGAGGAAGGTGAGGCCGACAGGGTTAAGTGACTTACCCAGGGACACACAGCTAGGAAGTGTCTGAGCCTGGATTTGAACTCAGAAGGATAAGTCTTCCTGACTACAGGCCTGGCACTCTATCCACTTCACCACCTAGCTAGAACATACTGGAGTCCTGTCCGGTTCTCAAAGCATTTCAGGCTTATTTCTACAATATTGAGCCTGGAAATGTTATTCATTACTGTTTTTTTCATGATCAACCTGGCTCATTTTCTCTCTTTACATGTCCTTGAAGATGCTTACCATGACCACTTCCTCCTTCCTTCTCAATCTTTCCCCTTCCCTAACTCCTTCTATACTTAGCTGTCACCATAGCCTTTTCCTTCCTTTCTCCACTCTTCCTTCTCTTTCAAAGCCAGTTGACATAATTTTTCTACAGAAATTGATGTGTTTATTGCCCCTGGATTAAAGTCGAAAGTGAGAGAAGAAATGAAGAAGCAACAAATACATTTAACCTACTTCTGATTCATCTTCCTTCTCTTTGGATGAGATGAATGAGTCACTGAGCCTGGTCATTACTTAACAATAAGAAAGCTAGAAGAGTTTAGAATTGTGGGGAATTGAGACAATGGTTATAGCTCACTGATTAGAGGGTGGCTATGACATATGTTTTTTCTACAACATAAATATTTGTTTATATAAAATTTCACTTCCATAAGATACATTCTGCTGTTCCAGATTCCACTTTCAAACTTAGTATGTGTAATGTGGCACCCAAGAGGGATCATTTTACCATGGACACATGAAGAAAAGACAAGTGTCCAGATGGAGGAGAGCAATAATCCTGCCACCCTTTTCCCTGGTCATATGGCATTCAGATGCAATTCAGTGCACCACATTATAGGAAGGACCTTGATAACCTGGAACACGTTTAGAAAATAAGAGGTTGGGGAAAGAACTCAAAACCCTGCCACTTGGGAAGCTATTGAAGGAAGTGAGGATGGTTAGCTGGGAGAAGAAAAGGTTTAATAGATGGAAAATATCTATCTTCAAACATATATTATGCACATAATGCAACATATATAATAGATAACACTATATATGCACGTATATTACTTTTAAAATAAAGCAAACTGTACATAATAGAGATTGATTTGACATTTCATATGCAATCTGCTCTTTCTTTTCAACTCTTTATGTGCAAATGCCCATTCTATTTGGTCTTTGTGAAGTTCTTAATAAAATGAAAATATTAAATGTATGGATATAATATTGACAATAGCTAGCATTTACATAGCATTTTAATGTTTGTAGAGTATTTTACATATTAATATATGTATTTCTCAAGTGAGTATTTCTCAGCTGAAATTCATAGCTACCCTGAGGATCAGTGCTATTATTATTTCCATTTTACAGGTGAAAAAACTAAGGTACAGAAAGGGTAAGTGACATTCCCAGGGACACATAGCTAGTAAGGCAGGATTTAAACTCAGTCCAAATTTTGTGTACTTCCTCACTTAGCGTTCTTTCTCTACTCAGATATGTAAATAATCTACATATAATACATACATATATCATACATTTGTGGATGTATATAGTATTTCAATTTTTAAAGCAGTGTATAAATGCTAACTACTACTATCATCATCATCATCATCATCATTAACTTAGACAAGTCATTTAACAATTTTGAGCCTTAACAATTAGAAAATGTAGATTATAACATGACCTCTGTCACAGAACTGTTGTGAGAGAAGCATTTAATAAACCTTAAAAGTATTCTATAATTGCAAGCCAATGTGACATCAGCTTACTTTAAGGGAACCGTGACAGTTGTTTTTCAGTCACGTCCAACTCTTTGTAACCCCTTTTGGGGCTTTCCTGACAAAGATGCTGGAACAGTTTGCCATTTCCTTCTCCACCTCATTTTATATGTAAAGAACTGAGGCAAACAGGGTAAGTGACTTGTTCAGGGTCACACAGCTAGTAAATATCCAAGACTGGATTTGAACTCAGGAGATGAGTATTCCTGATTCCAACCCTAGCACTCTATCCACTGTGCCACCTAGCTGCCCTGTCTAGGAGTACAGAAGGGACAATCCCTCTCTATAGTGCTCTGGTTGGACCACATCTGTAGTATTATGTTCAGTTCTGTGTACCATCATTTGGGAAGGACATTTAAAAAGCCAGAGATAAATAAGTTAGGAGGACACGGAATTTATTACTTATCAGACTTATGGATAGGAGAAGAATTTTTGAATAAACAAGAGATAGAAAGCATTGAGAGACATAAAATGAATAATTTTTATTACCTTAAATTAAAAAGGTTTTGTACAAATAAAACCAATTTAGCCAAGATTAGAAAGAAAGCAGAAAATTGGGGGAGGGGAGGGTTTATAGACAGTTTCTTGGTTAAAGGCCTCACATCTCAAAAAATAGAAGACTTTGTCAAATTTATAAGATTATGAGTCATTTCTCAGTTGATAAATGGTCAAAGGATACAAATAGGCAGTATTTTGATGAATCAATCAAAGTTAAATATACTTATATGAAAAAATCCTCTAAGTCATTATTGATTAGAGGAATGCACATTTAAAAACTTTGAGATACCATCTCATACTCCTCAGATAAGCTAAAATGATGAAAGGAGAAAATGACAAATGTTGGAGATGATATGGAAAATTGGGATACAATACACTATTGGTGGAACCATGAACCAATACAACCATTTTAGAGAGCAATCTGGAATTATGCCCGAAGAGTTATAAAACTGTGAATACCCTTTGATCCAGCAATACCACTATTAGGTCTTTTTCCTGTGGTGATCAGGGAAAAATGGAAAAGAACCTATATGTTCTAAAACATTTATAATGACTTTCTTTGTGGTGGCCAAGAACTAGAAAAATTGAGGGATGCCCATCAATTGGGGAATGGCTGAACAAGTTGTGGCATATCATTGTGATCTGGAATACTATTGTGCTCTAAGATATGATGAGCAGGTTGATTTTAGGAAAACATGGAAGGACTTGCATGAAATGATTAAAAATGAAATGAGCAGAACCAAGAGAATGTTGTATACAGTAACAACAATATTGCTCGAAGAGTAAATGTGAATGAAAAAGCTATTCTGAGTTATATGAATATTCAAATCAACTACAAAGACAAATTCTGTCTACCTCCAGAGAAAGAACTGATATATGGAATTATGTATTGTATAGTTATACCTATATATGTGTATATACATATATACATATATGTATGTATGTATACACACACACACACACGTGTGTGTGTGTGTGTGTTAAATGTTGGCCCTCTCTAGTATGAGGTTGGGAGAGAGAGAGGGAAACAGCTTGGAACTCAAATGCAACAAAAAATATTAAAAAAAAACAAAATTCGAGAATGGGCAGATGATAACTAGACAGGTGAAGGGCCTCTTGTTGGGACTAAGTTGGTACGAAGTGAGGATGGGTTAAAGAAAATGGGGATGTTTAGCCTAAAAAGAGAAGACCTGGAGAATGATAATAATCTTCAGATATTTAAAGAGTTGTAACATAGAAAAAGCTAGGTGGCTCAGTGAATAGTTGAGCCTGGGGTCAAGACCTGACTTCAAATCCAACCTCAAATACTTATTAGCTATGTGACTCTGGGCAAGTCACTTAACCTGGTCTGCCTCTTTTTCCTTATCTGTAAAATGAGCTGGAGAAGGAAGTGACAAAACCATTCCAGTATCTTTGCCAAGAAAACCCCAGATGGAGTCATGGAGAGTCAGACACATCTGAACAACAACATAGAAAAGAGTTTAAACTTGCTCTCATTGACCCTATGGGACAGGAGCTGGAAGCACAGACATAAATGTAGGTTCAATAATCAGGAGAGATTCCCTTTCAACTACAGATATCCCAAAGTGAAGTGGGCTGCCTGGGGAGATAGTCTATAGGAAACCTTATTGAAGGTCTTCCAGCAGAGGCTGGATAACTATGTCTTGGTTATGTTGGACATAGGTATCTCCTGGGGATATGGGCTGGACTAGATGGTCAGCGAATTCCCTCTTAAATCTGACACTCTGTGATTATAATTACAGCATAATTGGGAAGTAAGACACAAACACAGATAACTAAAGCATGCAATGTTTTCCTTATCCTGGCCAAAAAAAAAAGTGATTAATAATAGCATGTGGTATAGCAAATTGATCCAGTAGGTTGCTGATGATTAGTGTGATCTGTAAATTGTATCCACAACCCTCCGGCACTGATCTCCTGGCTCAGAGAAGAACCAACAAAGTATGAGACTCCAGAACCTATAGGACATTCTAATTAAAAGGGACTTCTGAGGTCACCTCATCTAACCTCCTCATTTTTTCAGAGAAACTGAGGTCTAGGGCAGCAGACAGAACCAGGACTTGAATCCAAGTTTGTGTTTTCTGAAGTCTTTCACTATTTTCCTAGTTAATCTTAAGTTTTATTTGAGGTTACATCAGGGTTGTACCCAATAGGTTCAAAATAGTTTCTGACTTTGATCCATTTTTTTATTGTATCTCTCTGTCTCTGTCTCTCTTTCTCCTTCTCTGTCTCTGTGTATCTGTCTCACACTCTGTCTCTGTCTCTTTCCATCTCTCTCTCTCCCTCTGTCTCTGTCTCTCTGTCTCTTTGTCTCCCTCTGTGTCTTTGTCTCTCTCTGTCTCTGTCTCTCTGTCTCTCTTTCTCCCCCTGAATGTCTCTCTCTGTTTGTCTTTCTCCCTCCTCTCCTTCTCCCTCTCTCTTGACTCCCTCTGGCAAATATCAAGCAATTTCTGAAGGAGGGATAAGGGTGAATCACATTTGTAAGCAGCTGTGTAATTTACTTTAATTCAAAGCAGTCTGGCTGACAATTTCCAAAAATTTCCTTCCTATCTTTTTTTATTTTGTGTTTGCTACCAGTCTACCCACTGACCCAAGGCATTTCTTCCCCTATATCCGTATGACATTAGATTAGGAACTAGAAGCCTGCTAACCCATAGAGAGACAATTGAATAACAGTACAAGGAGATGGCTACTCATTTATTTATTCATTCATTCAAAAAAAACTTGCTTAAGATTTATATTCCTGGCCCTGGGCTTGAAACTAAATATCTAATCAAGTACAAAAAAAAAGAGTTAAAATGATACTCCTGCCCAGATCCCAACTCCAAATCTTAAACTTTTCTTTGAACATAGAGAGCAAACACAGACTTTTTGAGCTGGAAGAAACTTTGGACATGATCTAGTTCAATCTCATTTTATAAATAAGATACTTGAAGCTCAAGAAGGTTAAATAACTTGTATAAAGTCATATGGCAAGTAAATGATAGATCTGGGAAAAGAAATCAGGGAAATGCTATGCATGGGACTCTGAATCCATCTAAAGGTTGTGAGCAGGTCAGGCATCTGGAAATGAGTGGCACAATTGGTGATACGGTGCTTGAGTGCTTAGACCAGAATCCTCCTTAGGCTATGGCGATGCGAGATGACCAAAGGTAAAGACGAGGGGCCATCTCACTGGCTATCCAGAAGAATGGAATGTGGCTTATAAACACTGACTCACACAACACTGGTCGATTCTTTGGCAGGTTGGCTGTTCTCAAAAGAAAGAAGTAGAAATAAGCTGTAGATACATAGTGTCAGTGACCCATTTTCCATGAATGTATAACCTAATCATGGCCTACTTCATCTCTGGGAGTTAGACATAAATTTTTATAAGCCCTTATTCTAAATTCAGGGAACGGGGCTGGGGGTAGAAGGAGGAAAAGGTCATTCCAGGTCACCCTCCTTATCCATCCTTTCACCCAAGCCACCAAATATCTCTAACCATGGCCCAGATCTTCTCTGTGAAGTAGGGCTGAATTTTAATGGGTTCCTATTTAGAGGAAGCCTGGAATCTTTCCAAAGCTCCTCCCTTCTGTTCCAACCACCAGAATCACTGTGTCATGGTTGAATAGTTCTATGAATTTGGAGTCAGAAAATATAGGTTCGACTTCTAGTGTGACTTTAGGAAAATCATGTAACCTCTCTGAGCCTCACTTTGTTCAGTTGTGTCCAATTCTACGTGACCCCATGGACAAAGTCCATGGAGTTTCCTTGGCAGAGATCCTGGAGTGGTTTGCCATTTCCTTCTCCACTGTGTCTCCATTTTTACAGATGAGTAACTAAGGCAAATAGGGATCAAGTGACTTGCCTGGGTCACACAGCTAGTAAGTATCTGAGGCCAGATTTGAACTCAGATCTTTCCTGACTCCAGGCCCAGTGCTCTATCTACTGTACCACCTACCTGCCCCCTGAGCCTCAGTTTACTTACCTATAAAATGAAGGAGCTGGATGAGTAGACCTCTGATACTTTTTATCAATTCTAAATCTATGATACTATGGATGCATGGCTTACTCTATATAACGAAATTTTATTTAATTTAAGTGTTATTGATGCTTTTTACTTTTACATACATTGCTAGATATGCCTCCCCACATGACCCCACCACAATGAACCATTAAGCAAAACCAACCAATGCAGCACCTATGACTGACAGCGCATGACGTATTCCACAGCCATGGTTTTCCACCTCTCCAGTGAGTTATACTGGTACCTGTAGTGATTTGCATGCTGCATTTGGAGTGAGGAAGAAGACTTGGTTTAAAATGCTGCCAAATACTTACTATCTATGTAAGCATAAGCAAACCACTTAATCTCTGTGATCTCAAATGTCTCATCTATAGATTGAGAAATAAGAATAGATCCCACCTTATTGGGTTGTTGCAAGGAATAAATTGATTCATGTATTACCATCATTATTATTATTATTGTTATTACCATTATTATCATTATGCTTTAAAAACATGAAAATCCCTTTCCCCAAGATTGTTCATTAGAATTACAGAGTTGGTTTTTGTTTTATTATTCTTGTATTCACATTACCATAGTCGTTATGTATATTATTGTATATTTTGTTCCACTTTATTCTTCTTACTTCATTCTGCACCAGTTTATTTAAGTTTCCTCAGATTTCTCTAAATTCTTTATATTCATCATATCTTATGGCATTGTAAAGTTCCATTACATTAAAGTACAACAATTTGTCCAACCATTCCCCAACTGTGGCTGAATTTTAAAAGACCTTTATTCTAAAGGCAGGGGGTGTAAACATTACTCTTGGGAAGTTAGAGTCCCATTTACAGCAAGGCTTAGTCTGAAAGTCCCTTACCATCCTCTCCAACTTGTTCCTTATTTGATAGCTTTTGGCTCAAGTATATGGTAATCATGTAATAACACCATGGTCCTCTTTGCCTAAAGACTGAAGGCCAAAGGAAGAAATATTGATTCAAAAGATCCAGAAGAAGAGGGTAAATATTGAACAATGGTCCCTAACAAAATAGTGAAATAAGATTTCATCCAGGCCATGTGCCAGAGGGCAGAATAAACTTTCTACCAAGTCAAGATCAACAATTCATCAGGTTAGAAGAGAATGGGAATTCTAAGACTCCAGGTTGGCTCCCCTTGTGAGAATCAGAGGTGATAATTAGCAGCATAGGTACTTCAAAGTACTAAGAGAAGGGATGCTGAAACAGATTCTCTGAGGGCTAGGGTAAGAAGCAGGTCATTAGCCTCTTCTCATGACCTCACAGTCTTGGCAAATCCTGGCATCTCAGAATTGGAAGGGTACTCTGAGGTCAGTTAAAGACATGGGCAATTTAGAATAAGATGGGAACATAGCATTGTGTAGCAGAAAATACTAGACCAAGACCAGAAGACTTAGATTTGAATGTAAATTTTGTCATTCCTTGGCTATGTGACCTGGGCAAATCAATTTATCTCTCAAAGGAAGCAAAGAACGTGAGAGGACATTCAAAGTAAAAATCCATGAAACATAGATCTGAAGTGGAGTCCTGACCATAAATTTCTTAACTTCAGTTTCTTTAATTATAAAATGACAAGGTTGGACTAGATGTTCTCTAAACTCTGTGATCCAAAGATCTTGATTCATTGTGATGTCTGGGGATGAGGGACTCTGGTTCATGGAAAGCTCTTACTAAGGGTTAACAGTAAACTCCTTTCCCTTTCAACTCTGGTTGTGAGACCTGTGTAATATGTATTAATCCACTTTCTGAGCCTCTGTAAGTACACTGCACAGGACACAATTTAATCTTTGTTTACTGATTAGAGATCCTGCCTCAGGGTTATCATTCTGAACATCAATTCTCATTTTAGAGGACCTTAGCTACAGAAGATGTAGAGGATTGGAATGAGTCTATATGCACCCAAGGACACAACCTGGATGTTGCTTTTCTGAATACGTTCCTGATATCAGCCTACTTTCTTGACATTTGCTGCTTTCTTATAAAAATCTGATGCAAAAAATAAGCAAAAAACAAAACAAAACCCTCTAGGTAATTGCAGAGTCAGATTAATTACTGTGTATAATATGGTAGAAAGAGAATGTATAATATGGTGGAAAAGGATAGCTTTGAAGTCAGAAGATGTGCATTCAAATTTCAGCTCCAAAGCTTCATGATAGTGTGACCTTAGCCAAATCACTTTACTTCTGTGAGCCTCAGGCTGGTTCAGTCATTTCAGTCATGCCTAGCTCTTTGTGACTCCATTTGGAGTTTTCTTGGCAAAGATACTGGAATGGTTTACCATTTCCTTCTCCAACTCATTTTATAGATAAGGAAATGAGGCAAACAGGGTTAAGGGATTTGTCCAGGGTCACACAGTTAGTAAGTGTCTGAGGCCAGATTTGAACTCAGTAAGATAAGTTGTTTTTTTCCTTCATATCTGGCACTCTATCCACTGTGCCACCTAGCTGCCCCATGACTTGTTCCATTTATATCACAAGGAATAGGTAATGTCATTACTTCCATTATTCAGATGGGCACTGAAGTTCAATGAAATTAAGTGACTTGCCCAAGGTGATATGGTCAGCAAAAAGGGGAACCAGGATTCCAAACTAGACATTTGGATTCTAAGTATAGGATTTCTTCCACTATTTTGCAGGACTTGACTTGTCCATGTCATAATATGTTTTTTGGATTCCAACCAAAAAAAAGTTTCCCAGTATATTTATATGATAGCTAATGATCCCTTGTCTATAACATGAAAGAATAATTAGAAAATTTACAAACTGGCTCAGACTTTACTAGTGGAGAATAATCACCCATTTGTTTAGTTAAAGTTTAGATTAAATCAGAATGAACCATGGGCAGTAGCAAAATACAAAACTTTAGGTCAGGAATAGTCTTGTCAAGGCTAAAACCAAAAATAGATATCAGGGCTAAGCTGAGCTGACATTCCAAAATAACAAAAGATAATCAGACACAGAGCAGAAGGTTAAACCTAAGGAAGCAATCAAAGGCCCCTGTGTACACAGTCCACATTGGTGAGTGATTAGATAAAAAATCATTGTAGTAATCAGTCAAGGGAGTAGAAGTAAACATAGTACACAAAGTAGATGACCACACAATTCAGGGAAAGCCTTCCTTAGACAAGAAGCCCCTTCCACTGTTCCCAACAGTTTGGCAACCACTTGAGTGTTGGGCCTAGAGTAAGGCCCGAGTTAAAATTCTGCTTTAGCTATTTACTAGCTATGTGACCCTGGATGAGTTACTTAACTACTGTCAGTCTCGATTTCCTAACTGTAAAATAAGGATAATCATGGTACCTTTTATATAGTATTGTGAGGAGTAAATCAGATAAATATGTAAAGTACTTTGCAAACCTTAAAGCATCATAAACATAGTAGTTATTGCCATTATCAACCAGTTGATATCTGAAAGTCTCAGCTTGTTCTATTTCAACAACCCACTATCCTTGACAGACCCAAACACTATACCATGATTAAAGGCGTCAGTAAACGAGTGAATTGCTAGAACCTGAGTCTCCACAGTGAAATGCAAGAATGTCAAATTTCAAGCACATTTCCATTTGCTCAGGGATACATATGCCTTTGCCACCAGAATGATTAATTTTGATTATGAAAATGTAAATAGAAACTTATAATGGATATTCTTACTAGGTTTTTCTTTCCCCTTTTGTGAACATTTACAATGACCTAAACACCATGTTTTGAGATCAGAATGGGCACTTTGGACATAGTGCAGAGTCACAGGTTTTAAAAGTGTGGAGAAACCATTTTCATTCATTGTCATACATCATCATCTATAGGCTCTATCACATATTTGAGAACTTGTCTCATTTAGGAGAGATAGGTGTATGTAATATTGGAAAAGTATTCTATAACAATGAGAAAAGGCTCTCTGAGTATATTAATCTTGAGAGACTAGATTTTTTCCAGACTTGGGAAAAGAATTGTTTGACATATTTATCCCAAAGATTGAATTATTTAGTAGAGATAGTAGAGACAAGATAGGCGATAGGCAGTTTTGTTTTCTCAGGCCCATTAGCCACCTAATTTTCCCCTAGGGTACCAGAATGCTTGACTCTGGGGGATATAGCAGATTTGTCCAATCAAGGGTATCCTGCAAATTTGAAATCAAAGGGATCAGTATTGACTGACCTACCTTTCACTTTGTTGTTGACCTCTATTATTGTTTCAGCCACAGAGCCAGTGAGCTAAGCACTTATATATCATGGTATCATCACAACCCCACAAGGTAGCACTGTCATTATCTCTCATTTTACAGTGGAGAAAACTGAGGCAGACAAAAGGAAACTGACTTACCCAGGGTCACCCAGTTAGTATCAGAGGTTGGATTTGAGCTCGGGTCTTCCTGATTCCAGGCCCAACATTCTACCTACTGTACCACCCAGCTTCCTGTCAGAGAAAGAAATAGCTACAATCATTTGTTGCTGTGATTGATTAATCTCCAAGGAATTTCCTGTCTTGAGCTACATGCCCCAGTGCTAGTTTCATATCATTCCTGTTTGTATTTAATTCCAAACTCCCAATTAATATGCGTAATGATTCCTAGGCAAATAGGAGCAGTGGGCTTCTTCTCATTTTTTGTTCCGTATTATCATTTTTTTTAAACATTGGCATAGCCCAACCCTAAGAAATGGAGATGTCTATAGTAAGTTTTGTAAAGATTATTTTACCATTATGTAAATTTTCTGTATGTCTTTCTCTTGGAACTAGAAGGACCTGGGCTTAAGGCCCCACTATCACTAATTGACCCATCCCGAAAAAGTTATTTTGCCTCAGTGCCCTCAGATGCAAAAGAAGAATAATAATATTTATACCCCCTACCTCAGGGCGTTATTGCAGGAAAAGCCTTTTATGTGCTATATGAATGAGTTATTGAGAATAGGTAATTATCAAATAACAGAAATTCTATCAACACTGATTTCTGTAATTCATGCATTGGCCTTTTCCAAGGAGAGTTACCAAGTTGACAAAGGCTCTTTAATTTATACTTTAATATAATCTGTTGAAAAAAACAAAAGTGTGTGAATTTAGCAAAGGTAAGACTTTGTGGAGGTCGTACACAGAAGCTGTGATGATAAGGCTCTCTAGGGAGCAGGGATTCTGCTAGGCCCCAGACAGCAGAATTAGGAGCAATGAGTTGAGGGAGTAGAGTGTGAGGAAAATAGGCTAGTGCTTTCAAAAGACAGCATCCTAACAATGACAGCTATCCAAATGTGGAGCAAAATACCGTGGGAATCTTCCATCATTAAAGGTCTTCAAGTGGAGACTGGCGGAGCCCATATGGTGAAGAGGGGATTTCTGGTCAAGTCCCAGTTGTACCAGACATAGCACATAGCAGGCACTTAATATATGCTCTCAGGAAGGTTCCTTTCCATTTCGTGACTTTTGGTGATGGTTTTTAGCTGATGATAGCTACCATTTATAGAGCATTTTAAGCTTTGCAAAATGCTTTTTGTATATCATCTCTTTGAATTCTCATAACCCTGAAAGGTTTCAAAGATGAGGAAATTGAATCTGAGAGATGTTATATGCCTCACCACAAGTCTAATACCTGTGCCACTATGCCAAACTTCCTCAAACTAATTAGTGCTAGTTGTGAAAATGTAGAAAATAATTGTATCTAGATTGTTGTAATTGAGTCATTTCAGTCATATCAGACTTTTTGTGACACCATTTGGGGTTTTCTTGGCAAAGATACTAGAGTGGTTTTCCATTTCCTTCTCCAGTTCATTTTACAGATGAGGAAAGCGACGTCAACAGGGTTAAGTGACTTGCCCAGGGTGGCAAAACTAGTAAATGTCTGAGATCAGATTTGAACTCAGAAAGATGAGTCTTCCTGATTCCAAGGTCAGCATTCTATCCACTGCACCACCTAGCTGCCCTTTTTGTATCTGGATAGGAATCTTCTTTTCTTGGATTTGAATTTATAAGTCAAATGAAGTAAAAAAGCATTTATTAAGTACTTACTATGTCCCAAGCCTTGAGCTAATCTCTAGGGATATAAATAAAAAGGCAAAAACAGTCCCTGCCCTCAAGGAGCTCACATTCTAATGGGGGACATAACATGTAAGCACCCAAATACAAACAATATCAACACAGGATGTACTGGAAACAATTTCAGATGGGAAGCACTGTTGTTCAGCAGGATCAGGAAAGGGCTTCCTTCAGAAGGTGGGATTTTTGCTAACACGTGAAGAAAACTATGGAAGCCCAGAAGGTAAAGTTGAGTAGAGAGAGAATTCTAGCCACAGGAGATGGCGTGCAAAAAATGCAGTCAAAGGTGGAGTGTCTTATGTACGGAACAGCAAGGAGTCAAGTGTCATGGATTGTAGAGTACATAGAGTATACTAAATTGTAAGAACACCGGAAAGAGAGAAAGGGTCCAGATTACAGAGGAATTTAAAAGCCAAACAGATGGTTTAATTTTTTATGAGTTTATTGAATTGGGTTGAGGGGAGTGATAGGGTTAGACGTGCACACTTAGAAAGTCACTTTAGTAGTTGAGTGGAGACTAGATTGGAATTAAGAGAGATTTGAGGCAGAGAAACCATTCAGTAAACCATTTCAATAGTCAAGGCCTTAGGTAATGAGGGCCTTCACCAGAGTGGTGGTAGTGTCAGAGGAGGAAAGGGGGCATATACAAGAGATGTTGTGAAGGTAAAATTGACAGGACTTGGCAATAAATTGCAATAGGAGGGAAGGTAAAAGAGGGAAGAGTTAAGAACAATTCCTATGTTGCCAATAGTCCCAGGTGTAGAAGTCTTTGTCAAGTCCCACTTAGGAATTCTTGGAGGCTGACCTATGGTGAAGTCAGTTATTGGTTTTTACCTGTTGGTGTTGGTCAGGGCTAGGAAGGTGAACTATCAAGACAGCACTTAGTGTTATAATCAATAACCAGTCCCGCTTCATTTATTTATTTAGTCGTTCATTTATTAAACACATATGTAGTGAGCACCTGGGGAGGCAAAATTGTAATGGAAAGAATATTGGTTGGAAAGTCAGAAGAGCTGGCTCTTCCACTTAACAAAGCTGTGGGACATTGAGCAAATTGTTCAGCTTTCCTGGGAGCCACACCATCCTTATGTATAAAGTGAAGGGTGTGGACTAACTGATCTCAAAATCCCATCCTACTCTAAAATCTATGATCAGTTGGAAGAACCCAACATATATCAAGCTAGCCAAGGCAGGACTTCTGGAAACATGGCATGTAGAAGCTGTGCTGAAGGGCTGTCCATCAAACAAGGATTCTTCTAGGCTTCAAACAGCACAAGGAAGAACAAGGTTTTAGGGGAGAGTAGAGTGTAAGGATGATATTTTTGGCAGTGGGGGGAGATTCAATAACAGATAATCCCTCCCTTGAAGTGTTTGTAATCTATTGAATTAGCTCAGTATAGTGGAAAGAGCACTATATTTGGAGTTAGAAAACATGAGTTCAAATCTCAGTTGTGCCTCCTTCTAGTTATGGCACCTCATCTACCTCTTTGAGCTTCAGTTTCCTCCTGCATAAAATGCAGAAAACTAGGCGGTTATAAGGAAAGTGTTTTGTAGAATCTTAAATCACTTTGGGACAGTGAACTATTATTGTTCCTGGGGTGACAAGACATAGACCTATGGGAGTTGAATTAGCAATATAAGAATTGAAGCAATGTTAAGAATAGATGATAAAACAGGAGATTTCACAAGCCAGCTGATGATTAAGTGCCAAATGAATGGTAAAACCCTCAGTCTATCTTCAGAGGAGGGAAAAATTACTATGGCAGGAGTGAGCAGAAATAGCCACTCCTATAGGATTAGGAGATAAGGTTGGGAAGGAATGTTGGAGACATTGTGAAGGCCTTTGAATACTAGGCTCAGTGGGCTTCCTAGTTTATGACCAGGAGAAAAAAAAAAAGGCTTAATAGAAGAGTCATGGGATCATTGTGGTATATTATTTCAGAAAGCTACTTAGGTAACTTTGTATGAATAATTGCCAACATGCATATATTCATACATGTGCATGTGTATATGCATATATATGCATACACATATGCATGTGTGTATGTGTGTATATGGTACATATATTGCACATATGTATGTGTATATATACACATACACAAAAAGATACATAGATAGAATGATTGTGTAGTAGATAGAACACTGGGCTTAGAATCAGGTTGACTCCTCTTCATGAGCTCCAATCCAGCCTCAGACACTTACTAGTTGTGTGACCCTGGGCAAGTCACTTAGCCCTGTTTGCCTCAGTTTCCTCATCTGTAAAATGAGCTAGGGAAGGAAATGGCAACTCTCTCTAGTATCTTCACCAAAGAAACCCCAAATGAGGTCATGAAGAGTTGGAAATAACTGAAAAATGACTGAACAAATATATATGCATATATATGTATATACAGAAAGCCTACACACATACACAAGTATAGTGCTTTAAGGTTTACAAAGTGCTTTACATATATATGATTTGGTCCCCACAACAACACTCTGAGTTAGATGCTATAATTATCTATTTTACAGATGAGTAAACTGAGACTGAAAGAAGTTAAGTGATTTGCCCAAAGTTACACAGCTGGTAAGTGTACAAGGCAGGATTTGAATTCATGTCTTCCTGACTCCCAACACTCCATCCACTACACCACTTAAAAGATTTAGAAAGCAAAGACAGAGGAAGAAAAACCAATTATGAGTATATCACAAATACCTCTATGTAAGGTTTAGAGAAGGCCTTGAAGACCTAAACTTTTTTCTGTAAGCAACAGAACTGTATGTAAACAACATTCTTGTATGATGTCTTCTCCCATTAGAATGTAAGCTTCTTGAGGGCAGAGACTGTCTCATTTGTTCCCATAGGTACTCCCAGCACTTAGCACAGTGCCTGGCACATAGTACACCCTTAATAAATGTTCTGTCTATCTCCATCTGTTTATCTCTCTCCCTCTATCTCTAATGGATCTCTGCGCCTCTAAACCCAAATCACTCTGGCTTCCACTAGTTGGCCAATAATAGGTCCCTGTCCAAGCCTCACTTGCTCATTGTTTGGGTTCTGATGGCTAAGAGTGAGTGTAAATAGCAATTGTTTTTGTTCTGGCCAGAAACTCTAAGGGTCTTCCCCTTCCACACTGACTCTTTTGTGAAGGCAAACTAGGCCATCTTTTGTCTCAATTCTTACCTACCCTTTAACTACTGAATGGGTGTTGCCTCAGACAAACTGAGACCAGGGAAAGACCTTAGCTTAAAAAGGCCAAGGTCTCCCACTGCATCCAGGCCATGGCCAATTGTCCTGATCTATAGCCTGCCACTAGACTCTGATGACTGGAAGAGAGTGTGAAGCTGATGACTTTGTATAGTTCTGCCTCACTTAAAACCAATTTACTTGCCAATTAAGACATCACCTTCCTGATGTCATTGGTCCTCTTCAAGAACAGAGGAACAATAACAACCACTCTCTCTCTCTTTCTTTCTCTCTCTCTCTTTCTCTCTCTCTCTCTCTCTCTCTCCTTTCTCTCTCCTCTCTCTCTCTCTTCTCTCTCTCCTTTCTCTCTCTTCTCTCTATTTTTCTCTCTCCTCTCTCTCCTTTCTCTCTCTTCTCTCTCTCTCCCTCTCTCTCCCCTTCTCTCATCTATTTAATCTATTAATAACTGTAGTGATATTATGACACTCACAAATAAATTTTCTCTGTAAATGATGGTTTTGGGGGCAAGTGTCCTCAACAAATGTCACTAGGTGCACCCCAGGAAGAGATCCCATTTTCCCCTTTATCCTTCAGTCACCTTCACCTAGAAATAAGATAACTCTAACCTGTCTACTCTGCTTCATTACATCTGTAGCTGGAAGTGGGTAGGTCTGAGTCACTTCCATGGATGTTTTCTAAGCCATATCCTGGTAGATCAGTATGCCCTCTGTTGTCCTTTGACTGGGAAAAAACTCTCAGCCTTGAGAGTTCTCTGAGAAGCAAACCACTGCAAAGAATATGCTCCTGGCCTCGGAATGGAAGAGGTAAGCTCATAATGGTCTGTCTCATGTGGTCAGTAGCAGGCCAAAAAAGAGAAAGAGGAAAGGGATAGAAGAGAAGAAAGATGAATAGAAGCAAATAGATGCAGATCAAGAGAAAGGAAAGATCATAGATCTTGAAATGGAAGAGATCTCAGAGTCTAGTCAAACCCCCTTGTTTTGCAGATTGTTAAATGGAAGCCCAGGGGAGGTTAAGTGAGTTCTGGGAAGTCATGGAGGTAGTAAGCATCAAAGGTAGGATTTGAACCCAGGTCCTCTGATTCAAAAGCCAATGATCTTTCCATTGTACCACACAGAGATGTGCATATAAAAGGAGAATTTTTAAAGATTGTTAAAGAAGGGGATCCAGGAAGTATGGGGGAGGAAAAAAATATAAAGATAGAGAGGAAAGTTGGAGCAGTGGCTAAAGCACCAGGCCTAAAGTCAGGAAGACCTGAGTTTAAATCCAGCCTCAGACACTAATTGTATGACCCTGGGCAAGTCACTTAGCCCTGTTTGCCTCAGTTTCCTTATCTGTAAAATGAGCTGGAGAAGGAAATGACAAACCACTCCAGGATCTCTGCCAAGAAAATCCCAAATGAAGTCAGAAAGAATCAGACACAGCTGAAACAACTGAATGACAACAAATGGAGAGGGAGGATGAATAAGAAAAAAAGAAAGGAAAGTAGTGGATACTTAGAAGCTGTAAGAAGAGATCAGGAATGTGTAGTTGGGCAGTTATGGTCAGGGAATGTTAGAAGTAAGAAAACAAGGAAGGTAGAACTAGGAATTGAAGGCTGAGAAGAAAGAGGATGAATGAGCAGAAAGAAAGAGAAAAGAGGGGAAGACAGGAGGACAAGCCATTGTGTAACTTTTCAGACTGACCCAGAGGCAGTGCCCCCATTCAACTGCCCTCACTCATCTTCTCTTTACCTTTCCAAAATTACAAGCTCCAGCTGCACTACTGGTTGGACTGGAAACCTGAAGGGTCATGGGGTTTATCAGATGACAAAAGGCCACATGCTGGACCTGGGCCTTTGTCTCCTTTCTACTTTAGCCCCTAACTGATTGCCTTCAAGGCCTCTAAGGGAGCACTATGCGAGGCCCCCAATTTAAACATACCCCTCCATGGTGTTCTAAGAACACAAGCCAGGCCCTCCTCAGAGGGCTTACAGAAGGAGTCAGCTAGCATGCACAGAGGGAAAAGATGTCATTGGTAAAATAATCATTATAATAAAGTGTCCTGTAGTTGGTACCATATGAGACAAATGGTAGTTGGTTCCATATGAGAGAAAAGCCCTTGGAAACAACTGGATCTTGGAAGAGGGAGCTTCTTCTTCAGGTGAAAGCAGACACATTTCTACACAGAAGAGGCTTTCCTCTCCAGGCTGCTTAAGTCAGTTGTGGTTTGTGGCGAGGCCTCTTTTCCACCATCATCCTAGCATCTCCACAGAGGGTTCCAGGCTTTGGGCAGTCATGGTGGGGAGATAAGACACTTGTTTCAGCTGGGGCAGAATAAAGTTGGCTTATCCCCTTGGGGGTATAGGGGAAGTTGGGGGTGTGGGGGGTAACTCCCCACTCAATGTAGCAGTCACAGGAAAGACCCCACAAAGCTGTTGTTCCCGTAGTCTTTTGATAGCTCCCTTGCACATTCAACACTGATACGCATTTGATACATGCTGAGCATGTAAGGCTTCCTTAAGACAAATAAAAGCATTATTAAGAAGATAATCTGGGAGCTGTCAGTCATATTTTGCAGTTACTTTCAGGTTGCAAATCTCTCAGACTTGAGACCCTCCCTTTCTTTAAGGCAGGAATTCTTAACCTGCGGTCCACCAGAGGGGCCACTGATAGACTCCAGTGTGTTCATAAACTTTGACACTTAAACAAGAAAAAAAAGTACATTTTTATTTCAATATGACTGGTTTCTGTTGAAATCCTATGTATTTTTTTTACACAATTAAAAACACAATTCTGAGGAGCCTTTAGACCTCAGTAGAATGCCAAAGTGGTATATGGCAAAAGGTTAAGAACATCAGCTCATGCCTAGTGTGAAAGACTAAAGCTGACATCTTTGAAATATATGTATGTAGACATATATAAAATATAATATATTATTTATTATATTATATATTAAACTATACTGTTACATATTATGTTACATTATATTTTACTATATTAATTAATATGGATTTGTGTATGGTTTTCCCCTCTGGCTTTCTCTCCATAGAAGCTGAAATTAGGATCATTTATGTGAAAATGAGAAAATCCAAAAAGCAAGCTCTAGGCACAAGTCACAGAATGACAAGTAATCAATTAGACATTGGATGACAACTGGACATCCCAATTTATTATGCAAATTGATGGATGCACAAAGGAGCTAAACTTTTGTCAAGAAAAAAATCATTTTCAAATCAAAATTTGCAGGGAAAATGAGATCATTATGAAACTAGATATTTTCTAAATTCCTCAAGTGGATAAACAGATGATAAATACGGAAGGGGAGGGTAAGAATCAAGAAGAAACAAACTACATTTTCCCCAGTGTCTTCCTAGTAAAATAGTTTTCTATGGTTAAGGAAAAAAAGGGAAATGGATCAGGGAACCCAGATTTTAGTCTTTGCTCACCCCTAACTTTCTCTGTGATCTTGGGCAATTTAATTTAATCTTTGAATTTCCTCATGTGTAAAATGGTGTAGTTGGACTAGTCTCTGATCTACCTTCGAGGAAGAACTGAGATTAAATTCCCTTTCATACTCTTACTGGCTTTGCAACCATAGACAAGTCATTTAACCTCTGTGAGTTTCAGTTTCCTAATCTGTAAAATGAGGATGTTTAAACCTAATTGTAAGGATCAATTGAGTTAATTAAAATGATGTATATGTATTCATTTGCTACCAGCTGTTCTGCTTGGTTTCAACTCCACCATCACTACCATCATACCCTCTTCCCGCCCCACCCCATAAGCTCATTGCCAGGGAACTCATCATCTCTGAGGGAGATTGTTTTAGCCTTGTTACTCATACCTAATCAGTATCCTTGCTTGCTTCTGCCCTCTGATTGGTGGACTGGAGGGTGGAGCAAAAATCTGCTCCCATTGTCTTCCTTTATAAAGTGCTCAAAATCCAAGTAAATTCTTCATTTGCCACCAGCTCCTCTGCTTGGTTTCAACTCTACCATCACCATCACACTCTTGTGCTGTCCTACTCTACCACCTTTTCAGCTCCCTTTTGTGTATTGTCTTTCCCCATTAGATTGGAAGCCACATGAGGGCAGAGACTATCTTTTTCTTTTTTGTATCCCCAGGCTTAGTACAGCGACTGGCTCATAGTAGATGCTTAATAAATGTTTACATATATATAAATATGTATATATATATATATATATGTGTGTGTATTATATATATATATATATATTTTTTTTTATATATATAGAGAGAGACAGAGAGGGACAGAGAAAGACAAACTCTAGAAACACCTCTTGCAGAAGGTGCTATTGAAGCTGAGTCTTGAAGGAAGCCAGTAAATCTAGGAGAAGGGAGGTAAGAAAGGAGAATATTCCAGGCATTGGGAGCAGCCATTGAAAAGTCTCAGAGATGAGAGAACTAACATAGGTGAAGAAGTCAGTGGACATCAGAGTAGGTGGGGGGAGTGAGAGGTAAGAGAACTTGGAAGGTGGAAAGAAGGCTGGTTATGAAGGGTTTTGAAAACCAAACAGAAGATTTGATATTAGATTTTGGAGGTAACAGAGAGCTACAGGGGTTTATTGAATAAGGGGGTGACATTGTCAGATCTGTGCTTTAGAAAGACTACGTTGGCACCTGAAGGATGGCCTGCATTAGGAAAAGACTTAGGGCAGGCAGACCACACAGAAGGGTATTAAACCAGTCCAGGCATGAGATAATGAGGGTCTATACCAAGGTGGAGGCTCTGCAAATAGATAGAAGAGAAAGTCTGTAAGAGATGTTGTGAACATAGAAAGGACAAGGCTTGGCAACAGGTTGGATAGGTGGGGTGAGTGCAAGTGAGGAGTAAAAGGTGATACCGTGGCTTCAGAGTCTGGTGACTGGAAGGATTATGGTGCCATTGATAGTAAGGGGGAAATTTCAAAGAGGGTCTATTTGCTATTCACTATGTGTGTTCTTTGGG
This sequence comes from Vombatus ursinus, assembly GCF_900497805.2. NCBI lineage: Eukaryota > Metazoa > Chordata > Mammalia > Diprotodontia > Vombatidae > Vombatus > Vombatus ursinus. Next base: position 16,132,664 of record NW_020945437.1, read on the forward strand.
TAACTGGCATTTAATGAGAAGAAAGTCAAGCTTTGGCTACAAAGCTTAGGGAATGCCTTCCCATTTATCCAAATCTATAGCAAATAAAAATCAGAGAAGTTATACAGATGAGAATATACCAGACTGTGCTCAGAATGGATGAACTCTGCTACTGAGATATGTCAGCTCAACGAGAGAGAGAGACAGAGAGAGAGAGACAGAGAGAGAGAAAAAGAGAGACAGAGAGAAAGAGACAGAGACACAGAAAGAGAGACAGAGACAGAGAGAGAATCCAATCTCATTCAAAGGGGAGTCTCTTGAAGTCTCTAGTGTAGTAATCTAGAGATAAGAACAGGGTCAAAGTGCCAGCTCTTCTACTTATTGGCTTCTTCCCAAGTCTTTCATTCCCTTCAGGGATCTCTCCCTGAAAAAGAATCTGGAATCTTGAGTCTTCTCTCTAGAGGATGAAATCCAAAAGAAAAATATTTCTCCTGTTCTAAGCTCTCAACTCCACCTTTCAAGCAGGTGCAGGGTGCTAAGTAGTCAGTCTCCACCAGGGAGGAGAGTATTAATTAAGCAGACAAGCTCGGAGGTCTCCTTACATTATACATCACTCTCCTTTCACACACACTTTGGCTAGGCCTACCTGGCCTTCCTGCTATCCCTTACATATGATGCTCCATCTTGGATCTCCAAGCCTTTACCCCATGTTTCAAGTGAACTCCCCCTTGACCTCCAGATTATAAAATCCCTAGCATCCTTCAAAGCTCAGCTCAAACATCTACTCCTCCATGAAGCCTTTACTGGTCTCTCTACCTGATATCGACCCCTTCCCAATTACCTTGTATTTATTTTATTTCCCCTGTTTGTGACTATTGTCTCCACTCATAGAATGCCAGTTTTTTGGAAGTAGAGACTTTTTCATTTATATCTTTGTATCCTTACCACATAACGTGGTTCCTAGCACATGACAAGCACTTAATAAAGGTTTGTTACTTGTTTGCTTTATTGATTGATTGACATCATGAAGTTACCAGTGGAGAATGTAGTCTGTCTATCACTTATCCCATGCTCTTACCCTATGATCAGCTTATCTTCTTTTGAATCATACATTTCTCTTTATTACATCCTTTATTCTGGTTCTAAGATATCATTAAACTCATACTAATTCAGAACTAACTAATATTAGACCATTTCATGAAATCAGGCCTTGATGTATCTGAAGGGGGGAAGGGCGGCAACAGGTAGATCTGAGTGGATGGGATTGGATAGGGCCAAAAATAATAGAGGAAGGCCATGGCCAACAAGAAGAGGATCATACAGAAGGGATGCTTGAGGTCACGGAAGACAAAACTTGGCCAACTTCCTCATTGTACTTTGGACTAATCCTGGCCAGAATCCTTCCTTCTACAACATCTTTTACTGATGTATGTAACATTTCCATGTGGGCTTATTATGGCAGGCCCTAGAGCCACCATTGATCTGTTCAAGCATGTGCCAAGATCTCAGGTTTCACTATTCTGGAATCCAGCCCCCCTCATTTGATGCCTTGCATAGAGTGGCAGCCAGTGAGTTTCGGTTAAATATGTGGACATTATATGGACAGCCCTTTTACTCTATATTCATTCATTTTCTCCATGCTTGCTATTTGAGGCATGATCCTCAAGCAGGTTGTCTACCATTCCAAACTTGAACCACTCTCTTGATGTTCAGCTTAATTGGTAAAAACTTCTTGGTCAGAATCTTAACTTTGTTTTTTCACTTGTTTGGTTGTTTGGTTGGTTTTTTTGGAGGCAATCAGGGTTAAGTGACTTGTCCAAGGTCACACTAGTGTGACCTAGTAAGTGTCTAAAGCCAGATTTGAACTCGGGTCTTTCTGACTCCAGGGCCAGTGCTCTATCGAATTAGAGTCTTAACTTGCAGAAACTGTGTGGAAGGTGCAGCAGAACAAAGAGTGTTGTTCCACCTCTGATACAGTCATGCATGAAAGGCATGGCCCATAAAAGTAATAATAATATTAAAGTAATAATAATATTTATATAGCACTTCAGATTTGCAAAGAACTTTACAAATATTATCATGTTTTATTTTCCCAATAGCCCTGTTATCCCCGTTTTTCAGATGGGGAACCTGAGGCTCAATGTTCTTAAGAGATTTGTTGTAGATTAAACAGTTAGAAAGTGCCACAAAGGCAAGACTGGAATTCAGATCCTCCTCTCTCTAAGTGCAGTACTCTATCTACTATACCACCGATCTGCCTCATGCTCCAGTCCCAACCCTTTTCTTCATGGAGGTTTGGGGGAAGGAAGGCACCACAGAAAGTGCATCCTGGGTTTGATGGGAGTTAATTTCCAGACCTCCAGCAAAGCACAGGAAGTTGCCACACCCCAAGTCGGTGCCCTGGACCAAAGCCCAGTTGCAGCCATGCTTCCTAGCCTCCCAGACAAAGATACTGCTGTCAGGTGACAATTTGTCTCTGTTTTTTTTTAATTCATTTTATTGTGACCAGACCAAACCAACTAACATGTCAGGACTAAGGAAAAACCAAAATGCTTCCTGAGAGTTACCAAAAGAAGAGACTTAGGAGGATTTCACCCAAGGGAACAGGGAGGAGTGGGAGTTGAATTGATGAAATCTGTTTTTAAAAAAGAAAAGAAGAAAATAAAAAGTAATCCACCAACCTGAGATCTAAAGGAAATAAAATGTAAGGGAACAGGAGGGAACAAGTCATAACAGTGCATCTAGCAATAGGAAGCCTTCTACGAGAGAAAGTAAAATAGCCCAAGATTTCCAGCTAGATTAGACAAGGAAGTAGTGGGGAATCAAGTCATTTTTCTGAACTGTATTCCATCCTTGATGCCGAGAGTTTATCAAACTTACTCATAGGACCAGAGCATTTACAGCTGAAAGGGCCTCTGACTCACTTATTTTACAAATGGGGAAACTGAGACCCAGAAAGGGGAAATGACTTTCTTGAGGCCATGCATCTATTCAGTAGCAGAGTTGGGATTTTAAAGGTAGGGCTTTTCCCATTCTATTCTATGAGCTGTGGAGTCAGGGTGATCTAAGAATGAGATGTTTATTTCAAGGAAATACATGTCATCTATGGGACAATATTTTGTAACAGTAATAACAGCAGATATTTATAAACCATTTCGTGCAAAGCTCTTGAATATGCTATCTCAATTGACCCTCAGGACCATTCCATAAGGTACCATTTTGCAAATTAGAAGCCTGAGTGAGCCTCAGAGAACTTAAATAACTTGTACAAGTTCACACAGGTAATAAGTGTCTGAGGTAACATTTGAACCCACATCCACCTGATGCTAAAGTTAATACTCTATTCACTAATAATAATATTATTATATAATAATTTAAAAGAATAATAATAATTAACTAAAGGTTCACTTGGGTTCCAATCTTGCCTCTGATATTTATTAGCTATGTGACCGAGGGCAAGTCATGTAACTTCTCTGAAGTTCAGTCCACTTATCTGTAAAATAGAGAAACATTCCCTGTAGAGTACCTACCTCACAAAGTCTTGTGAGGCTTAAACTAAATGATGTCTGCAGAGTTCTTTTCACATATTAAAAGCTTTATAAACATTTATTATTATTATGTAGGAGACTACAGCATACCATTTGGGTGAGATGTTCTCTCGTGATCTCCTAGTAAAGGCTGAAGGAGGTCCACCAAAAACAGCATCTCAACCACCGGATAAATCCAAATGTATTCATCCTGGGCCTTGACAAATGATTTCTTGGGTGACCATATATGAGTCTTCTAATATCATTGGGTTATTACCTCTATGTCAGAAAGACATCCCTACTCTAGGTTATTGGTGGATCATTAAACTTCAGGTCAGATGAGATAGGCTTAAGTTGTACACTTATTAGCTATGTGACCTTTGTCAAGTTTTATTATCTCTCTGAGCCTCAGTTTTCTTGTCTATAAAATGGGGGAAAGAATACTTGCATTACCTACCCCAGAGTTGTTGTAAAGATCAAAGGAAATCACTAATATATGTATGTGTATATGTGTGTATAATATATGTGTGTATGAATGTATATACATATATGTATACATTATATATAAATGCATATATATCTGTCTACAAACATTTAAGTATCTTCTATATTCTAGGCTCTATGCTAAGTGCTGGGAATACAAATAGAGGCAAAAAATGGTCCCTATTCTCTCAAGGAGAGCACAGTTTAATCAGGGAGACAATATGCAAACAACTATACACCAATAATATATATATATATATATACACACACATATATGATAATGGAGATAATCTCAGAAGGAAAGCACTAAGATTAAGTTAATTATACAATTTAATTAATAAGATTAATATAAACATATATGAAGTATATAGATGCTTTGTAAGTCTTAAAGGATTATGAAAATGTGACTTATAATCAATCAATAAATAAGGGGATATGATTTGATGACTTCTAAGTTGAAAATCTAGGTTCCTATGATCTTATCAGCCTGTGGTCAGATCTGAACTTTGGTTCTTAGTACATATGTGACCTTGGGCAAGTCCCTCCACCTCTCTTGGTCTCAGTTTCCTTAATTAGGATGGCCTCTAATGTCCCTTCCAGATCTGGATCCGTAAGTTTATGTTTTCCCAATTGGAGTCTGCTCCTGACTTTTCTTTGGTGAACCATGGCCCCACCCCAGTCCCCCCAGCAAATATCCACCCCCTAGACTTCTTTCTAGAGCAATACAAAGGGCTGGAAATTGCCCTTTAAATTTTCCATCCTAAAACCAATATCCCCACCCTTGAACAAATCCCTCCTTTGAGATAAAGTCTGGTCATCCTGCTCTATTTACAATTCTTCCTAATGGGGAAAAACAAACAAGCAAATGACTTGGAGTCAGAAGATACAGGTTTCAATCCCTGCTTTGCTTTCTCTCATTGACCTTGGGGAAAGCCCTTTAACTTCTGTGTATCTCAGTCTCCTCTGTGAATTGAGGAGAAAACTGGCTTTGACAGAAATTTCTATGTTTAGAAGGTCTGGGATTTTTAGTGATTCTGCAATTCAACATGACAATCAAAAAACCCCAACATAATCTTAGGCTCTATAAACAGAAGCCTAGTGTCCAGAAGACAGAGTTGATATATCCTTTGTACTGTGCCCTGATCAGATACACATATGGAGGATTGTTTCTATCCTAGGCATCACAGCATAGGAAGAACAATGACAAACCAAAGTATATCTAGTTAGAAGGGGAATGATTAGCCTAATGACAAAGGAATGGAGGCCATGCCATTTGAGAAATAATTGAAGAGATATGGGATATTGAACTTATTTTAAAAAAAGAATTAGGAAAAATATAAAAGCATAGAGCTGGGAAGCACTTTAATAGTCGATTAAACCAGCTTTCTCATTTTTAGAGGTGAATATACCAAGGTGGAAGGAAGGGAAATGATTTGGCTCAGATCACACTAAGAGGCTGGGATTTATAACCTCCACATTAAACGTGACACTCCACCTGGGTCGTGGTGCCCTGAAGCATCTCAAGATGACATTCAAAGGGATACACAAGCAACCAACCAAGGCCTTGAGCAAAACCTCAATTTATAGAAAATTCTTTCTCAGCCTCTCACTCCTCTTTCCTCCATGTCCTTGACCTCCATCATCCTCTGGAGGATCCAGTGGCTCCCCCTTGAAGTGTCCCATGTTTCAGAATTCTCTCTCCCTCTCCTGGTGCCATCACAACCTCACTGAGAATAATTCCAAGTAGATGTTGTTTTAATGAAAACCACTAACATCATTCTTGGGACAGAACAAAGGAGATAGGAAAGGGGAGAATTGTATGATGAATCAATCAACCAACAAATGTCAAATATCAAGTGGCTTCTCTATGCCAGGTATTTTACAAGACATTGTAAAGTGATTCAAAGACCAAAGAGGTTCAAAGGCAAAAAATGAAACAGATCCTGCCCTCATGAACTTACATATTCCATTGGGGAAAACAGATTGTAGATATTTAAGTACATACAAAATAAATTATTAATTGCTGTCTTTAAGTATTTAAATGGCTTTCATGTAGGACAGGGATTATACTTCTGCTAGTTTTTATAATAGAGAATTAGGAGAAATAGGTGAAAGTTGAGTAGAGGTGTGTATCAACCTATAAGGAAACATTTCAACCAATTTCCCAAATTATCCAATGTACCATCTTTTTCTGGTAATGTTTATCCTTCACTGAAAGTCTTCAGATAGAGGCTGAATGATCACTTGTTGGGGATGTTACAGAGAGAGTTTATGTTCTGGTATGGATTAGAATAGAGAGCTATTAAGGTTCCTTCTGAGTCTGTGATCCAAAAATTTAGAATAGATAAAAAAATGAAAAAAAAGCAAGCATCTTCTGATGTACATATACCCTAGATTTTAAGAGAGCAAAAATTAAAGAGTTTAATTCAATTTAATTCAAAGAAAGGATAGGTTGGATTTTATGGTTGAAGATTGTATGAGGAAAGTTGACTCAAGAGGGGTAGAAACTTCTAAAGAATGAAATTCTGATGGTATATCCCAATATGATCCTGATTAAAAAAAAAAAAAAGATGACTATAGGGACCAAGGTAGAGAGTCATCAATCATCTCAGAATTTTAAAATACAGGTGAAAAAGATAAATGCAAACAAAATTAATTGAGGGTAAATACAAAGTAGTAGTGAAATATCACATGAACAATGCCAAGAATGCTAAAGCACAGAGGCTGCTAAGCCTTATGAGATGATAATAATATCAATAATAGGAGCAAAAATTTTTTTTTTGCTTTTTTCCCATGACCTGTTAGGAGTTCACAGGATTCTATCTTTCATCATCCACTCAATATTGGTTCACTTTTCTTCATAATACAATGCTTGTTTAAAGTGTTGTTCAGCTCTTTCAGCATGTCTGACTTTCTATAGCCCCATTCTGTAGGGTTTTCTTGGCAAAGATACTGGAGTGGTTTGCCATTTTTTTTACTCCACCTCATTTCACAGATGAGGAAACTGAAGTGAACAGGGTTAAGTGACTTGCCCAGGGTCACACAGCTAGTAAGTGTCTGAGGCCAGATTTTAACTCAGGGAGTTCCTGACTCCAGGCCTGGTACTCACTGCATCATCTAGCTGCCCCACCTTTTTATTTTTAGGTTTTATTCATCCTTCCTTCTATCTTGCTCAGATGTGGTGACTGTACCATCTCTGAAGGTCCTTCTGAAAGGCTATGGTTCTATTAATTTAAACTTACAGCTAAGGTTGCTGTTCAAATTCAAGCGTTACCTGAGACACCTAGGATATCGAGCCATTATTACCTATTAACACCTTGGTTGTAATCAGTTTGTCAGATTCCCTTGGCTATTTCCTAATAGAACCCTGGGGACTGAGGCACAGAAGACTGAGATTTCCTGGAATGAAAACACTTAAGGAAACCTAGAGTTTTGAGTCATTAGGGGCAGGGGCAAGGAGAAGCGAACTGTGGATGGGGAAGGGGGAAGGGAGTCACAAGGGATGGTCAAGGTTAGTGAAGGCCAGCATGAGAGTACCAGACCCTGGGCCTCAGGGTATGTGATTCTCACTAAGTTGAACGGAAGGCTGCCCCCATATTTCACCCTCACCTATTTCACTGTTCTCCCTAGGTCTAGCCCTATCATCTAGCTGCTTTCAAGAACATACCAATCATACTGTTTGACTCTCTACTTCTCTAACAATGCAGAATTTCTGAAGTCTGAGCTCCCTGCCTCACTTCCTAGTCTTTCAGTTTATCATACACCCCAGCTTCAGCCTCCCCCACAAAAAAAGCCAATGAATCCCTTCTTCCCCCTTGGGGAAGAGGAGACATCTGCTTCCCACATGGAATTTTCTCCACTCATGTGACTATGAAGCAGGGAACATGTGTTTCCCATGTTTGTTTGTGTTTTTTTTTTTTTTCCTCTGTGAATAGCAAAATGGGATAATGAGCCTGGAGAGTGCAGAGTCAACCAGGATTCTAGACGCATACCTCATGTAAAAAGTATGTTGGCACATAAAATCCCAATGGGGGAAAATTAGTTAGGGCTCAGTATATCCTGCACCCCCTTCCCCAGTCCATATACACACATACACACACAAGTGCACATGAGCTTTTCCTTTTTTTGTATCTAGAATTAAACCAAAATGGCAAGTTGGTGTGATGCAATGAGAAGTCCACTGGACATGGAATGAGAAGATTGGGGCTCACACACTCATCAGTTCAATCATGTTATTGTTTGTCCTTCATTCCCAAAGAGAACCATGACATCAAGAAGGTGATGTCTTGACCCGCAAGTGAATTGGATTAAAGTGAGGTAGGGCTGTCCAAGGTCACCAGCCTCACTTTCTCCTCTGGAACCATCTGGGCCCAGTGGCAAAATATAGATCAAGACAACTAGAGATGGCCTCAGATGCAGTGGGAAACCTTAGCCATGTACTTGCTATGGGATTCAGCCAAGGTGATTTACTTCTTTGTGCCTCAGTGTCCTCATCTATAAAATGGACTGCCTATTTCCCATGGTTGTTATGAAGATTAAAATAATATGTATATGAAATTGACTTATTAGCTTTGAAAAAATAAATGTACAGAAAGTTTTCATTAATGAAACTATATATATACATATGTATATATATACATATATATGTATATATATGTAATGTGTATGTGCGTGTGTATGTATAAAACCTTTGTGCTTCAGCCGAACCTTCTTATAATTTCACATTCAAGTTTCTGTTGTTATTTTTCCTGACTTTTTGGATTTTGTTTTTGTTTTTGATCCAGATTTGTGACTTCATCAGGTATAAGGAATTCTCTATATGGAAATTCCCTCCACCACTCTTTCATAACTTAGAGTCTCAGAGACTTATGTGAGGGTATGGAGAGGTTAAGTAATTCACCTCCAGTCACCCAGCCAGGTTTCAGAGGTGGGATTTGGAATCTAGAACTGCTTGACTCCCAAATGAGTTCTTTATACATTGTCCTAGGACATGCCAACCCTCTCACCTATAGCTAATTAAAAAAATACAAGACCGTTGATTTTTTTAAAAAAATGTTTCATTTCCATTTTTGAAAAACTGCTTTACCCTTTATTAGCAAAGCATAGAATCTGAATCACTTCCTGCTATTCTCACCTATTTTCCTCTGCAGGGTCTTGGATGCTAAATATAGATGAATTTATATACTTAGAGATCTATATATTTGCAGATCCATTTCTAGTTCTATCTTGATCACAATCCATGTATTATGCTGGGAAAGGATAGCTTTACTAAAATAGACTCTCTAGAACACTTCTGTAATTTAAGTTTATTAGTCTTAATGCCTATCACCTATGTTATTTGAATATTCAGTAATTTAAATGACTCCACAATCTCTTTGGCCAGAGTATTATCTTCCACAACACAGATTGCAGCTAACCCTTGTTAGCCCATCATTTAAGACTCTTGTCTGTGTCCTTTCATATGATCTGAACTTTTTTAAAAAAGAAGCAAATTTTAACTAAAAACATGTCTGTAAGTCATTGCGAATCATTGCAAAAATATGCTATCATCAAAATTCTATGTTGACTATTGTTTTCCTCAGTCTTTCCCCTCAGCTATCTTTCCCTCCTTCATCCACCTCCTTTTTTTTCCTATTTCTAAAAGCACCTCTCCTCTTCCTTTGATCCCATCTGTTTGTTTCTCTCACCATCTATCAGTCCCTTTTTCTCCTCTGCTAAAGACTGCTAGGTGGAGGATGGGCAAAAGGAGGGGCAGGGAATAGGGGGAGAAGGGGAAGAAGCAGTAGTAGAAGAAGTAGTAGCCAAATTAGTAGTAATAATAGTACTTGGAGCAGGAGTAATAGAAGTAGGGATAAGAATAGCAATAGTTATAATAATGGAAATAGTCATAGTAGTAGTAAATTAATAGTAATAATAGTTGTAGCAATAGTAATAATAATAAAATTAATAATTGTAATACAAGTAATATTAGTAGGAATAGTAGTGATACCAATAGTAGTTGTAAAAGTAATAGTAGTAGTAATAGTAGAAGTAATAGTTGTAGAAAGAAAAGTAGTAGTAGTAGTAGTAATAGTAGGGTTAGTAGAAATAATAATAGAAGGGTTCATAGAAGTAATGGTAGTATAAAAGTTATAGCATAAATAGTAGTAGTAAACTTAATAGTAGTAACAATGAAAACAGTAGCAGAAGTCGAAGGAATCAATAATCCTTGTAGTAGAAATAGTTATATTAGTACTGGTAGAAGCAGCAGGAGTAGTAGTCACAGTAGTAGTAGTAGTACTAGTAGTAGTAGTGTTAGTGGTAGTAGTAGTAGTAGCAGTAGTGGTGGTGGTTGGTGGTGGTGGTAGTAGTAGTGGTGGTGATAGTAGTAGGTAGTAGTGGTAGTAATAGTGGTGGTGGTGGTAGTGTTGGCAATTCACATTCATATGCCATTTAAAGGTTTGAAAAGCTCTTTACATACATTAGGGCATTGTATACTCAATGAAAGTTAGGATGCAGGAAGCCAGAAAAACATATCCTGGCTATGTGACCTTGGGCAGATTACTTACCTTTCAGTGCCCCAGGGAACAGTATAAGTTGTATTGAAGGTACAGAGCTGTATTGGTAGAAGAATTTGCTCTCTGAAAGTTTCCTACACCAGTGGAGACACAGGGCTAAATCTTATCCTCATCCTTTGAGTCTGACAGAAGTCCTGTGAGGTCAGTGCACATATTCTCCCCATTTACAGAGATGATAGTTTGTATGAAAAAGTTTTGGGGTATGAGTGGGAAATTAGGAGGAGGAGGAAGCCTGAGATTATGGGGGACAGAGGCAGACGGCTATGACTTTGCCCTTCAGTGTGCTCCTTCTGCGATGTCCATGACCATCTCAGTCTTTGGATCTGATCATTCTTATCTAATTATCTTCTATCAAGGTAGCACAATGGGGGAGAGAGCTGGACTTGGAGTCAGGAAGACCTGAGTTCAAATCTTACCTTAAACAGTAACTAGTTGTGTGATCTTGGGCAAGTCACTTAATCTCTCTCAGCTTCAGTTGCCTCAGTAAAACATGTATAATTATAGCACCCAACTCAAAGAATTATTGTGAAAATAAAATGAGATAGTATATGCATAGTTTTTGCAAACCTTAAAGTGTTTTATAAATGCTAGACATTATAATGAGGCAGCTAGGTGGTACACTGGATGGACCATTAGACTAAGAATCAGGAAGACCTGAGTTCAAAATCCAGCATCAGACATGTACTAGTTGTGTCACCCTGGCAAGTCACTTAACTTTTGTTTGCCTCAGTTTTCTCATCTGTAAAATGGGAATAATGATAGCACCTATCTCATAGTATTGTTATAAAGATCACGTAAGATAACATGTAAAGTGTTTGCAAACCTCAAAGTTCAATATAAATGATTCTTCTTCTTCTTCTTCCTCTTCTTCTTCCTCTTCCTCCTCCTCCAATCACAGGGTAAACAAACACCAGATAAGTGAACATATTCAATGATGATACCACACACATAGAGCAAGTGGTCCAGGTCTCAGACATTTGAAAGCTTTTGAAAGTCACACTTTTGTTAGGTGTGAGTTGCTCTTTGTATTAGATGAGTAGGCAATCAGGCATAGGGATTCCACTGAAGGAATTCTTCCTAGAAGAATGGAAGTCTTTCAAGGAGGGGATGCAAGGAAGAAAGGAGAAAGATAATAAAGATGTAAGAGTAGAGTGAGAAAAGTCAAGGAACTCAGAGTGTAAAAAAGACAGTAGGTTGACCTAGTAGGAATAGAAGGGATAGTAACCTTTCAGCAGAGCAGTGATGGATTAAAGGTATGGATAAATGAGGCATATATTTCCAGAAATGATAAACGTTTTGATTTGCTTTCATTGTACTTATCTGTTATAAGAGAGGGTCCTACTAAAAGGAGAAAGAATTTTTGGGAAGGATGGTAGTACAAAAATAAAATGAAAGACCAAGCAAATGTTTTAAAGAAAAGAGATATAAATCAAGGAAAAATTTTCTAAGGGTATAATGGAAAAAGTATTGGGCTTCGGTATACCTGAATTCTAATCTCCATTCAACAGCTTCCCTGCTGAGTGACCTTGGCTCTCAGTTTACTCTCTAAAATGAAAGGATTCAACTAGGTGCTCTCTAAAGTGCCCCTACCATTCTCTGTTCTTTGTCCCAATGTTTGGTGTTCTAACATTCTCTGTTCTATAGCCTCTTCCCACATTTACAGTTTGTGAGCCACTTAAGATAGAGGAGGTAGGTCAACTAGATCAGAATTCCTTTGTGGAAGATGTTAAAAGCAAAGAAAAAGGACTGAGTCTTTCTGTGGTGAGTGATGAGAGTGAATATACGATATTTACAATGAAGCAGAATGGAGAAATCAAATCAATAAATATTTATTGAGAACCTATTTTAACCTTGAAATGATCTTGTGGGTATTTAGGATGGGGGATGGGAGCAGGTGGGTATGATGGAAAGATCACTTGACTAGAAGCCAGGAGATGTAGATACGAACCCCATTACTGCCATTTACTGTGTAGTTTTGGGTAAGTCAGAAAACCATGCAATGTAAAAAGTAGAAGTAACCTGAGAGATTATCCTATCCTACTTATACCTGAACAAGATAATGATAATGTGCTGCTGCTGCGGCTGCTACTACTACTCCTACTCCTACTACTAAGCAGCTACGTGAGATAGATAAGACAAGTCAACTAGTCCCAAATCCCTTTGTGGAAGATGTTAAAGACAAAGAGGAAAAGCTGCTACTGCTGCTGCTACTGATGATGATGATGATGACGATGACGATGATAGCTAGTATTTATGTATCACTTTAAGGTTTGTAAAGTGCTTTAGAAATATTAACCTATTTTATCCTCACAACCATCTTTAGTAGTAGGTGCCATTATCCTCATTTTACAGATGAGGAAACTGAGGCTTACAGCATCTAAGTGATTCGCCCATGGTCAGAAAGCTAGTGAATGTCTGAGACTGCATTTGAACTCAGATCTTCTTGACTCCTGACCCAGTGCTTTGTCTACTGGGCCACCTAACTGCTTCTACCCACCAAATGTTCTTCCAGATTTTGGACCTGGAGTCAGGAAGATCTGAGTTCAAATCTGGCCTCAGACATTTACTAGCTGTGTGACCTTGGACAAGTCACTTAACCTCTGTTTGCCTTAGTTTTCTCAACTATAAAGTTGAAGAAACTGTCTGTGTAGTCCATGATCATATCACTGTTCGGAAGTCAGTGGTAGCCATGTCATGGTAGGTGAGAAGGTTTGCCCCTCTGAACCTTCGGTCAATCTCACCTAAAAAGCAAGGACAGTATTTGTACTACTGCCTTACTTGGTTGCATGAGGCCCTGAGATTCTGTGTTTCTGTAGATATTCTATGATTATTGTAGATTATTATGAATTGGACAGGTAAGGAAACTAGAGTATGGAGAATTCAAATGATCTGCACAAGGTCAAAGGGTAAAGGTAGAGTCAAGCTTGGCCCAAGGCCAGGGTTTTTTTTTCCCCTAACTCGGCATGGTCTTCACTGACTAGGGATAAATTCATGCAGATAATAACAACAATAATAACAATAACAACAATATATAGAGCTTGAAAGTTTACAATGTGCTTTATATATCTCATCTCATTTGATCACTTTGCTGAATCTAATCCTCCCCATTAAATCAACCTTTGGAAACAATTCAACACTCTTCCTTGTCCAAATACTTTGGTCTCTCTGTCATTAGAGTGAATTAGCAAGTTTCCCTCGCATTGGAACATAAAATGAAGCCATATGAAACAAATTGCACATCCGACTGCTTCCAGAGGGGCTGTGATTTCTGCTCTGCCTCTTTCCAGGTTAGTGGGAGTTGCTTTGCTGTACGCTCCCTTTAGAAAAAAGTGATTCAGGAATTATGGCAAAAGCATGGACAAGCCATTTCTCTTGTGTGTTGCCTCAATGCTAAATGAAGGGGGTGGTGGGAGAAACACAGGCGTGTAGAAGAAAGAATCCATGCTTTGGGATCCAGGTTAACTCTTCTCTGCCACTTCCTGCTTGCTTTCCTTATGCAGGTTCCTATTTCTCCCTGAATCTCAGTTTCCTAATCAATACTAAAAAGTTTTTGTTGTGGTTATTGCTGTTGTTATTATTGAGTTGTTTCAGTCATGTCTGACTCTTTGTGTCCCCATTCAGGGTTTTCTTGGCAAAGATACTAGAGTGGTTTGACATTTCTTTCTCTAGCTCATTTTACAGATGAGGAAACTGAGGCAAACAGGGTTAAGAGACTTTTCCAGGGCCACACGGCTAATAAGTGTCTGAGGCTGGATCTGAACTCATAAAGATGAGTCTTCCTAACTTCAAGCCCAGTATTTTTTCTGCTGTACCACCTAGCTGCCTATTAACAGAAATAGATTAGATTAATGAGTCTCTAAAATGCCTGCCACATTTAACTTTGTGTAATTCTAGCTTGGAAGAATTGCTAGTCAGTCACTTCCTGACCATTTCCAAATCATGCTTATCCCCTGAATTCCAACTGTTGTCCTGATTCTCCTCATCTATGTTACACCTAAATCCAGGACTCTACTCTTGGAATCACCTTGGGCTCAGAGGTAAGCATGCTTTTCACTTTACCTTGTCTGGAATCAGACCTCCACATCACTTTTGACCATTTCCAAACCATGCCACTGCACACAAATTCCCTCCCCTCTTCTAGGCATATATTGGGCTCCGTCATTAGAATATAAGATTCTTGAGGGAGGACGCTATCTTACTTTCTTGTACTTGTTTCCCAAACTCTTAGCACTTTGCTTGACCCTTAGTAAACACTTAATAAATACTTTATCATTGTTATAGTAGCACCACATTTTCTTCTACCCAAGATTTCTCAACTCATTAAATGGATGGCCACTTGTTCAGAATGTTGCCGAACATATGCTCAGAAGAAAAAATATATGTTTACTTTAAGTTTGGGTTATACTAGACAACTTCTGAAGTCCCTCCCGACTCTGCGAGCTTATAAAATCTAATCATGGGACTACAGAATTTCAAAGTTGGGATAAACTTCAGTGATCATTTAGCTGATAACCAAATAAAACCCCAACAATAACAAAATGATCATCAAGCTTCTTGAAGACCTCTAGTGAGAGTGAACCTAATCCTTCAAGATGATCTATTTCTAAGGCTTCTTGAACTGAAGGGAAGAAAAGAATGAAGGGAAGAAGGAAAGAAGAAAGGAAGGAAGGAGGAAGGGAGGGAAGGAGAAAGGGAAAGGAGGGAGGAAGGAAAGAGGTGGGGAGAAAGAAGGGAAGGAGGGGAGGAAGGGAGGGAGGGAGGGAGGAAGGACATCAAGGATGCCAAGGTCATCCACTGAATCCGGAGTCATTGCCAACTATCCTCACTTTTGTATTGCCACTGATTTTAATGATTTTGAGCAACTCTGCATTTAAATGCAATTCACAGGCAAGTCAAGACATCACCCTGTGATGTCATTGGTTGTCTTTAAAACAAAAAAAACAAACAAAAGTTATGTGCTAGGGCTGCACTTAGGGCTTTACAAACATTGTCCCATTTTATCCTCACATCAGCCCTGAGAAATAGGTCTTATAATCCCCACTTTACAGTTGAGGAAACTGAGGCAAACAGCTTAAAGTAATTTTTCCAGGGTCACATAGCTAGTAAGTATCTGAGGTCAGATTTGAACTTATCTTCCTAACTCCAGGTCCAGTGCTCTATCCACTGTGTCAACTCTTACCTTCAAAGGCAAACCATTCTACTTTAGGACAATCCTAATTTTAAATAATTTTTCCTAACATTAAGTTTAAATTCACTTCTGAAGCCTCCACATCCATTGTTCTTAGTTTCGTGCTTTGATATAAGTTCAACCCTTGTTCCATGGGATAGAATTTCAAATACTTAGCATAGTTGTCATGTAGCAATTCTCCTTTCTCCCCAACCCTCATCTTCTCTTCTCCAAGTTATATGCCTCCACTTCCTTTCAGCTATTCTCATAGCCCACAGACCTGATGCACTCTACCATTTCAGGAACTTACTTGGTTAATCAGTGAGCAGGATGAGTTAAGATCTGAGTCTTGCCTTTGCATGTTATTATTTTGACTTCAAGTATATGAATGACTTCCCCACTCTAGGCTTCATAGGCTTCAATTTTCTCTTCTGAAAAGATGAAGGATTTGGATTCTAAGGTGCCTAGAGTCCTTTCCAGCTCTAACATTCTATGATGCTTTTTGTTACATCAGGTTCAGGCTTTCACTTATCTCTGGCATTGGAAAAGTGCCTAAACCACTCTGGCTCAGGTCAACCATCTGTTCTTGCAAAATAGGCTCCTACTTATTGCAATATACTCTTCTCCATTTTGTAAGAAAGATTAATCAGCTAATGAGTGTGGGACACAGAACAAGGTGCCATCTCATCCATTAGCTTGGCATACACTATTTAACTGCCTAATTCATTTTACACTTATGAAGTTTTTCCAACTGCTTACATTATCTTCACTGAAATATGAACACATCCTTAGGTAACACATCTTCTGCAATATAAGAATCATTTCCTCCTCCATGAAATATATTCTGTAAGACTTTAACCAATGTTGTGTATTGGAAAGAACACTGGAATTGACGTCATAAGAAGGAAGCAGGTTCTGTTCCTACCTTTGATATTTATTAGTTGCATGAGACATTACCCCCCCACCTCTCCCAGCTTCAATTTCCTCATCTATAAAATGGGCATGATGACACATGTCCTACCTATAGGCATGTTATGAAGAAAACACTTTGTCTTAAAGCTCTAGACAAATGTTGTCTTTTATTATTATTAGCTAAAGAAGAAAAAATATAAATAGGAATTTATTTCTGTTTTCAGATATCTAGAGTAGAGCTTCTTTACAGGCATCTAGTGCTGAATTAGGATTCAGATGCCCTGGGTTTAAAGCCTACCTTTGCTAATTACTGTGTGACAGTTAGCAAACCACTTTGCTTTTTCACAGTTCCTCAATAGTGATATGGCAAGGTTTGATTCTATGGTACTCCACAGTTCTGTGATCCTATAAAAGGGTATCTTGGGGAAGAGAGATTAAATTTATTTTCCTTGTTCCCAGAAGGTTAGGACAAATAGGTATAGTAGAAATATTTTATTTCCTCTTATGTATATACTGCATGAAACTTAGAGCACTACAATAAGATAAGCAGCCCACATCAATGCCTGTGTTGTCTTCTTTAGACAAAGAGAAAGGCAATATGATACTATAATAATGTTCCAGCAAGGAAGTAGAAAATCTTACTTGTCCACCAGGTGGTACTCTATGTAAGCTACCAGCCCAGTGGTTTTGTCTCTGGCACACGCATAAAGGAGCCTCCTATACTATCACACCATGTAACTCTGATTGTGGCTGTGCAGTACTTTAAAATCCAAGGTAACCAGGTTCTAAATTTGTCTATATTAAGAGTAGGCAAATTGTAGCTTGAAGGCCAAATGTGGCCCACTGACTCTTCTTTCATGGGAGCTAAGAATGGTTTTTATATTTTAAAATATAATAAAACTTTGCTTTAATATGTTAAAAAAAATTCTTAGGTTGGAGTAATGGAAAAATAGATGGTTGTCCAGATTTGACCCATAGGCCATAGTCTGTGGACCCTTGGTCTAGAGATGCTATAAAATATCATTCAAAAATATTAAAATAGGAAATCTATGACTCCACCATGCTTTATATGCAGAATTTCTTATCTCTGTTGAACATTCAGAGGATTCGGACAATCAACATATAGAACTCTTCTAGTATACCAAGGAGATTTCCAAGCCATACTCACCCAAAGATTGTGAAAGTGGAACAAAAGAGAAGGGATATGTGTCTAGGCCTGTTCTAAGCTACAGAGTATAAATAAGGGAAGACAGGGAAAGAATAGGGAAGCTAGGATCAGTATCTCTGTCACTAACTCACCTGTCTACAGGATTTGTGATAGTTAATAGTATGTGACACTTATGACCTCTTCTTGCTCTGGTTTCCCCTAATGCTCCTAAGTCTGGGTTGCCACTACAGTACTGGTCTGGGCACTGGTCCATGCTCATACAGCTCTGGTCAGTTCATATAAGATAAGGGGCTAAACTACAGCTCAGTGCCACCTGGCAATTCCCAGTCCCAAAGTCTTAGCCCAGTCTTGATGTCTTACTACTCTTAACTGTCATGGCCAGCTAAATGTCCAACTCTCAAATAAAACTCTAGATTGCCTGAACAGTAGACTGGAACCCTAAATCAAACCGTAGCAGTCTCTGCCACCTGTGCCCTGTGTGGTTGGCAGAAAGTTCTTTCCAGGGCAAAGGAAAAATACCTAGGAGACCCAAGATGTTAATGTTCATGTACAATCTCATCACTTTAAGGTGTCTCATAAATCTGTTTTACCTCTAAGAATTTCTGGGGACCCCTTGAGTCCCAACAGAGATGTAACAGAAGTGTAGAAACACCTGCCACATATTCCAAATGAATGAACATATGTAATAAGATTTGAAAATCTTAAAGATCTATATAAATGCTATTATCATTATTATTTATTCCTATTAATCACAATAGGTGCAGTTGTACAAAAATGGAACAGGATCCCCTGTGAGTTAATGAACTCCCTAGCAGTGAAAGTATTCAAACTGAGAATCAAGATAAATAGTGCTGAAAGCAAAGTCTTAAAAGAAGTTTTGTCCTTGGACCTGGGGAGGGAAGGGAGTAGATAGGGCAGGAAATTCGCTTGGGGTTTAGCCAAGGAACAGGCAAGAGGTGTACCCCAGAACAGTGTTGTTGATGCCATTTAAATTTTAGATCCTGTTCACTCTGCCCTAGTTATTCATCTTCCTGGAAGGAGCCTTAGAAATCTTGAAAGGGACCTCAGAGATTGATGACCGTTTTTCAGGAAAGTTACAACCAAGATTCTCACATAATCGGGGATATAAGACAAGAAACCTTCTCAAGCCCCTTCTAAATATAAGATGGTTCTCTCTTTATTCCCATTTGTTCATTTAGTTTATTAGGAGTGCAAATTTTCTCTATTATCAACATATGTTCATTGGTCAGGTATTCCCAACCTAGGTCATGTAGACGTCCAAGGGGTGTCAAGTATATTAAGGCTGTATGGTGAATATTTTATTTGAATTATTTAAATTAATTTCTGGTCAATTAAGTTACAAACTGGGGAATACCTTTGGTGAAACATATCCCATTCTTACTTTTTAATGAAAATTAATGGGTCTATTTTATTTCTTATGTTCACATTCATGGTAAATTCTAGAATTTGTTTCCTTTCAAACTGATTTGAGAGTACTAGAAAGCTTACTGAAAGTCAAGGATACAGAAAAAGGTTGGAAATCCCTGCACTAGATGGAATTTGAATCTTAGATCTGACTTCAGCAAAATGATTCCCCAATATTTTGGTGGCACAAGTCATATTTGCTCAATTTCCTGACAACCCACCCCAAACCCCACATTACTAAAAATGCTAGATTGTAGATATTTATAAATACTTCAAAGGGGAAAAAAAGGCCAAAGGAAATGTTTAAATGCATGTAATTTAATGCATCTATTAATGTTTATGAATAATTCAAATATCAACATAAATGTTTGTATTTAAACTAATTTTCTTTGACATTTCCATGTGTATATATATGTGTGTATGTGTGTATTTCTCTCCTGAATTTCACAGCACCTCTTCAAAAATATAAAGACTCTCTAGGGTTTCACAAGAACATGCTGGAGATTAAAGGGCCATTCAGAAAATTCACTTATTTATAAATTCGACGAATACTCAACAAACTTTTCTTGAACATTTACTAATATGTCTTGCACTGTAACAAACAACATAAAAGTGAAATGGAGAGGTAGCGTGGTGTATGAAATAAAAAGTATGAATCAGGGCTATTTATTAGCTGTGAGACTCTGGTCAAGTGATTTCCCTTCTGTGAACCTCAGTTTCCGTATTCATAAAATGAAAGTATTGTACTAGGTTTTTTTCTAACTCTAAATCTGATGATTCACTTCACAGTGAGCAGATTGGTTTTTAATAAGTTATTGATACATGTTGTTTTTATACAAGATCTCAAAAGAAATGTGAGATGCATAAATTTAGAGAACCTACCCCAAACGTTCACATGGACTATTTGTGCCCGACCTATGTTAGAACATTCCAATCTCATACTGATCTGATCAGCCACAGTCAGACATATTGTAACTTGACTCTAACAAAGCGACATCATTTTAGTCCTTTTTGAGAATGAAGGACAACAACACGAGTTACTTTCCAATGCATACCTACGTAGCACCCCAAAACACATTAGTAATTATTAACAGAAAAGAGATGTGTGCTTATGTCCTTTGACTCCGATTACATGCTGTCCATTTTAACCATTAACTCTGACCAGATTTCTGTTGCCTTTGCTTATAGTTTTATTTATTTTGCTATGTTCATTACATGTATTATTCTTTGGGAACTGCCTTCTTCACTGTGCCTTACTTTTGATGACATCTTCCATGTTTGGTTTCCTCCTTTGAGGAGCCCTGATATGATATTACCTCTCAACTTCCAAACTGATTTTCCTAAAATATGGGTCTGACCATGTGACCCCCTCCCCCCATTCATTAAACTCCCAAGCTTTCCTGCTACTTCCAGGAACAAATAAAAAGTACTTAGTTTGACATTTAAAGTCTTTTATAACCTGCTCCCTTGCTACCTTTCCAGTTATTTTAAACTTTACTCCTTTCTATGTACTGCACTATAAAGCTAAGCTGACCAGTTTTTACTTTCTTGAACAGGATATCCCATCTCTCATCTTTGTGTCTTGGACCTGGCTGTTCTCTATGTCTCTACTGCTCTCCCTCTTCCCCTTCATGTCTTAATTCTCGCGGCTTCCTTCAAGACTCAGCTCAAATCCCACCTTCTTCAGAAACACTAATCCAGCCAGTTCTAGTGCCCCCCTCCACATGCTAGTGCCTTCCCCTCTGAGATTACCTCTCATCTCTTCTGTCTATATCTTTTTTCTCTGCCTAATTGTTTACATTCCATCTCAACTGGTAGGATGTGAAATCTTTGAGACTAAAGACTGTTTTCACCTTTCTTTGTATCCCTAGGATTTAGCACCATGCTAGGCACATAACAAGGATTAATTTAATATTTTTTGATTGATAGGTTAGTTGGTTGATGCCATAATTTGCTCCACTGCCCCTCCCTCCAATCATTGAGCGTTTATTCTGTTTCCAGTTTTATGTCACAACAAATAATACTGCTATGAACATTTCTGTACATATGAGTCTGGTTTTTGTTGTTTTGGGTGTTTTGTTTTTCTGTCAATAGTCCTCCAGAGAGATGATGGGATTTCCAGGTCAATGGATATGAAAAATTTAGTAACTTTTCTTGCATAATTTCAAGTTATTTTCTAGAAAGTTTGAAGCAATTCACAACTTTGCTAGAGGTGGATTAGCATGATTGCCTTCCAGCAACCCCTGCAACAATTCATTTCCACATCTTTTTTTTTTAGCACTTTTGCTTGCTTGATGGTATGAAGTGATACCTCAGGATTGTTTTAATTTGCATTTTTCTAATTAGTGGTGGCCTTGAACATTTTTAGGTAACGAATGGTAATTCTTATTCTTTTTTTTAAAGTTGTTAATATTCTTTGATTTCTTGTCTACTAGGGCTCTAATGGGTCTTAATTTTATATTTTTATCAGTACCCTATAGATGGTAGATGACAGGCTTTTATAAGAAACATTCAATGCAAAAAATTTCCCCCATTCCTTAGCTTTTCTTTTTATTCTAATTACTTCAGCTTCTTTTTGTGTAAAAAACCTTTTAGTTTTATATAATCATGTTTGACTAATACTTGACATTAATATTTGGTAAAATTTGTCTTTAAATCTGGCGGCACTAGGAAAGGCCTCCTACAGAGGAAGGTAGATTACGAATTAGGTCTTGAAGGTAGTCAGGGAAACTAAGAGGTAGAGGTAAGAACGGAATGCATGCAAGGCAGGAGGGACAGTCAGCACAAATACATGGAAATAAGAAATGAGTGTCCTATTGAAGAACACCAAGTAGGCCATACAATGACTCATGCAGTGCATGGAAAGGAGCAAAACATAAGAAGACTGGGAATTATTTAATATCTTTCAATAACTTGTGTTCACTTATGAATTCTTACCTCCAACCACAATTGTGGAAGATACAATCTTATATTTTTCTCTTTTCATGGTGTGGCATTTTACATTTAAATTTTATGCATTTGAAAGTCATTCTGGGATAAAGCATAATATGCTGAGCTAAGCTTTTTCTCCCCACCAGACTGTGTTCCAGTTTCATCAAAAATTTTTTTGTCAAATGAAAAGTCCCTTGCCCAATAATTTTTTTCTTGGGATTACAAAACACTACACAAATATACACATTTGTTTCAAGTTCCTGTTGTCTTATCTGTTCCATTGATCTGTTTTTGTTTTTAATCTTGTACCAAATGCATTTGATAATACCATTTTATGGTATAGAGATCTGATGGCACCAAACCTTTCCCCCTTAACTTTCTCCCTATTTTTTTCTTTATATACCTTAATATTATTAATATTATTTCTTTCCCTAAATGACTACAGCTATAATTTTGTTGAATCCTGTAAAGTTCCCCTTTTGGTCACTTGATTGGTCTAATAATAAATCTGTAGAATAATTTAAGCAATTTCATCCTTTTTATCATGTTGGTTCAGGTCCATTATTTATATTAAGTACTAAATAATTTAAATTTTTTGTAGTTGTATTTATAGAAATCCTAATTCTGAGATATTTAAAATGTATTTTGTGATCTTAAATGGAATTTCATTTCCTATTCCTTCCTTATGCATTTTATTTGCAACGTATAGAAAGCCTTATACTTTTTGTAGATGTATTTTTTATCTTGCCTTTCACTAATGCTGTTATCTCACTTATTTTTTAAAAATGTATTCACTTTTTTATTTAAATCATCATATTATCTGCAAGAAGTGAAATTTTGCTTCTTTGCTTAAATGTATTTCCTCATTTTCTTTTTGTCTAATTGCTATGGCACTATGACAAATAACAAAGGAAGCAGTGTGTATCCTTGCTTTATCTCTGGTCTTTTAGAGGAAGTTTTCAGTGTTTTTTTTTTTGTTTGTTTGTTTTTTCCATTGCAAGTAATGCCAATTCTTGGTTTAAACAAAATTTTTTTTTATTATTTCAAAGGAAGATTCATTTATTTCTTTGCTTTTTACCATTTTAAACATAAAAGGATGACATCAAAAGCTTTTCCCATCTGAAAATGTCAGCAATTATACATATTGACTTTACTCCATTTTGATCTTCATTATTTTCCATGCTTTGTTTGGATTTTATCCACCTTGTCATAGCAGATGAAAGACAGGTAGATAGTCATTTTATATAGGGAGGGAAAAAACTTCCTAACAATCAAAGCTGTCAAAAAGTGGAATCACCTCTTTTGCTGGGACCTTCCACAGGGGATCCTTATTCAAATATGATTAGCATAGGTGGCCTCAGGAGTCCCATCCATATGTAAAATTACAGGATGCTGAGATCATAGAATTTCGCACCAGGTGATGAAGGGAATGAATTTTAAAGAATTAGATGCTCTCCCTTAGAGCATAGTTTGTTTAAAGAGATAGCATGTGTATACCTGGTTCAATTAAATAAAAATATTTTTATATTTCAATGATCTATAATATCATATGTGTGGGTGTTCCCTTCACCAAGGCAGATAGAAGTTCATTTGCCACTTTTAAAAATGGTTTAGTGATTTATTACTCTATTATGAGATTTTGAATTTAGCTAGACTGGTCCTCCATTACAGATAGAGTCCATTACTGGGCACATTTTAAAAAATTTTCTGTGTTGTGGGACCTGCCAAACCTTGTGTGCCTCTTGTATAGCCTTTAAGAGACCAACATCTCTGCATCACCATAAAACATTTGGAGAATTCTTTAGTTAACATTAAATAATCATTACAAATCCATACACAATGGGTCCCCAACTTGGAGATTGGCATCTCCATTTGGAGGAAAAGCCATGTGCTAATTATCTGTGTAGCTTCCCCAGTTCCCACAAGAGTATTATACATATAGCAGAGACTTTATAAATGAGTGTTAGATGACTGCTGAATGAATGAATGAATTACAAAGTGACATCGGCCTTATGGCTTTTCCATGAACAAGACATTCCATCTCTTGGCTCTGGGCATTTTCTCTGGCTATCCCTCATACCTGGAATACTCTCCTTACTCAGATCTATCTACTGGCTTCCCTGGCTTCCTTCAAGTCTCATTTAAAATCTCATCTTCTACCTGGGAAAGATGTTAGCTTAAAAAGGCCAAGATCTCCCACTGCATCCAGGCCATCTCTAGTCCTCCTGAGATAGATAGATATATAGATATATAGATATATGTGTGTGTGTGTATATATATATATATATATATATATATATATATATGTGTGTGTGTGTGTGTGTGTGTGTGTGTACATATATGTGTATATATACACACATACACACACATATACATATACACATGCACATATACATATATACATACATATACATATATACATGCACATATGTACATATATACATGCATACATATACACATACACACACATACATACACATACACATATACACATACACACATGCACATATGCATATACATGTACATACATATACACGCATATACACACACGCATATACACATGTATATACACACGTATATGCATGCGTATATACATATACACACATATATACGTGTATATGTGTGTATGTATGTGCGTGTGTATATGTGTGTATATACATGTATATGTATATATACGTGTGTATATACATGTATATGTATATATACATGTATGTGTATATATGCGTGTGTATATACATGTATGTGTATGTGTATGTATATATACACGTGCATGTGTATATACATGTATGTGTATATACATGCATGCATATACACCTGTGCATGTGCGCGTATATACATATATACGCATGTGCGCACATATATACATGCATATATACACATACACATACACATACGCACACATACACATGCCTATACACATATACATGCATATACACGCATATACATGCATATGCATATATACACATACATATATACACGCACACACATACACACACGTATATATACATAAATATCTCACTACTGAACCTAGATGGCTTAGAAGCAGAGACTGAGGCTGGTGACTTTGCACAGCCCTGCCTCACTTAAATCCAATTCACTTGCAAGTCATGGCATCACCTTCCTGATGTCCTGAAAGACAAACAACAACAAAATCTCATCTTCTACAGCAAACTTTCCCCAATTCCTATTAATTCTAGTGCCCTCCTTCTGTTATTTTTTTTTCTATATACCCTTTTTATAGCTTGGTTGTACATATTTGTTTGCATCCTGTCTCCTTCATTAGACCATGAACTCCTTGAGGGCGAGGACTGTCTTTTGCCTCTTTTTGTGTCCCCAGCACTTAGCACAGTTCCTGGCACATAGTACTTGCTTAATAAACGTTGACTGACTGATTAATTCATTGAAAGTTTTACCTGGTAGTTCTCCAATCAATGGTTGGTTCAGATTCTTGATGGAAGTAGGAGCAGGGGCTTTAGAATTGACTTCTCCTTACCACCTTTAAGACGTTTTAGTGAATTCCCCACAATTCTGAGACACTATCATAGAGTAGAAGGAGTGCTGGTCTTGGAGTCAAGAGAAAGTCAGGTTCAAATCTAGCCTCTGATGCTTAATAAATTGTGTGACCATAGTCAAGTCATTGGGGTCACAGCTGAGAGCTGGAAGGAGCCTTATCGATTACGCAGACCAATGTCCTCACTTCAGATGAGGTCCCCAAATTTTTAATTAGAAGACGATTCATAGGCTATCTAGTCCAAACTAACCCTCCTTATTTTACAGATAAGGAAACCAAGTCCCAGAAAGGTTCAGTAACTTGCTGAAGATCACACAGTAAATAGACAGACATGGCTGTCTGAGGTAGGATGTGAACTGAGGCTTTCCTAACTCCTAGCCCAGCACTCTGTCCCCGTTACACCATGCTGTCTTCTTACTGAGGCCTAGAGAGGTGAAGCAACTTACCAGGGTCACACAGGCAGCAAGTGGTCACCAACCCTCCCTGACTTTGTTTCTTCATCCCCTTCCTTGGAGGCTTAGCTCAAAAGCTATCTCCTCCATGAAACCTTCCGTGATCCTCTCAGCTAAAAGTGAGCTTTCTGTCCTCAAATTTCCCTAAAATACTGTCTAGGGCTTTCCTTTGTTTCAATCACATGCTACATTATATACATCTGTATTTCCCCAAATAGACTGTAAACACAGGCCATGATTTTTTTTTCAAATATTAGTTCTTAGCACATAATACCTTGCCTTTAGTAGACATGATTCTATTCGCTACAGACTAGCTAATACATAAATATCCCAAAATCAACAAGTCAACAAACATGTGTTAAATACCTTCTGTATTCCAGGAACCAGATTTTAGACTAGGGCTTCTCAATTTTTTTTTATAATGGACTCCTTTGGTATTCTGGTGAAGCCTATAGATTCCTTCTCAGAATTTGGTTTTTAAATGTATAACATCATATTCATGATTACAAAGAATTCTCAAGATTAAATTAAAATAAAGATGCATTTTTCCCATACAAATTTATGGGAAATTGAAGTTTAAATTATGAAGTTTATGCATGGACACATTAGGGATCTGTAGAACCAAGGTTAAAACCCCTCACTTTCAACCCCCTTTGAGATTTCCTGGGCCTCATTTGGGCTAGTTCTGCAGGCCCTCTTTCTCTATGTAAATAAATGCCTTAGGACAAGCATAAGAGTTCTGCTGTGTGTGGGAGGATGTGAAGGAGAAAAAGAAAGATTGGTTTCTAGATCCAGCGAAACTACAAACCCTAACACCTTGCTGGCTCTAAACCAGTGCTCACGCTGTTCCGTTTGCCACAAATACTGTACTTCATGACCTCCAGCTATTGAAAGCCTAACCATTCATGAAAACAAAGTTCAAATGCTCCTTCCTTCGTCAAGGCTTCCAGATCATTCCTAGCTGGAAGTGATATCTCCCTAGCTTGAGCTTATAATAAACCCTATTGTATTCATTTTTTCTCATATCCTCTTGTCCATATATTGTAAATTTAGCAGCGCATGTCGTATAGCAGAAGGTGTTCATTGGAGCAAGGGGAAGAATTAGTTATTGGTGACTAAGAGATACAATCTTAGAGCTGAAAGAGATTTTGGAAGTCATCCCACTTCACCAAAATTTAAAGAGGACAGTCTCTGACCTCACGGACCTTAAGTTTACACAATAGTTTCTTAACATTTTTTATGTTATGAATATCTTTGGCAATCTGGTAAAGCCTATGGACCTCTTAACAGAATAATATTCTGTTGCCTACATTCATAATTGAAGGAAATGCTAAATTCAGTTCTGGATTAGTGAAAATAAAGATGAATTTTCCCCATCCAAGTGAATGAATTCTCTGAAATCTATCCACAGACTTCTTGGGGGTCTACGGATCCCAGGTTAAGAAACTCCTAGTCTAATGTTTGTTGAATTATAGCAAGAGGCAACGTGGTATAATGGAAGAAACTGTAAGTTTGGAGCCAGTGAATTAAGGTTTGAATCTCAGTTCTTCTAGGTCACCAGTGTGGCTTAGTGCTTCATAGACCCCATGTGGGGTCATGACCCACAATTTAAGAAGTGCTGAAAGGGTCACAAATGGAAAAAAAAATTAAGAAGCCCTGGAGAGCAAGTCACCTGATCTGTATGGGCCTCAGTTTTCTCCTTTGTAAGAGGAAAGAATTGGACTAGCAGCTCTGTGGGCTCCCTTCTGCCTGTCCAATCCTATGAAATACATGAATTAATGAGTTCTATAGCCGATGATACATTAAGTCAAACCCCTGTGGCTCCTCCCTAGGCTTTGGTAGCAAGCATTTGTCCAAAGTACTTGTCATCTCAGCTATGAATGCCCTTAAACAATTTTATTTTCTATCAGAGGAGGGCTTTTGTTTCCCTTGGCCCAACATACTGAAAACACCCAAGTCAGCAGCACACTTTCATTACCTTTTGATGGAAGCTTTTCTTTTTAATGGGCTGAGCTTTGCAGTAATGACTGGAGAGCCTAATTGGAGCTGGAGGATGCACAGTGCTCGGGGATGCTTGACATGAAAACAGTTACTTAAGTGGGCACAGAAGGTGGTGGTGGTTGGAGGACCCTGACAAATGGATTTTTCAAAAGCTATCTCACTGTGTGCTTCCTGGAGCTTTGATCCCTACTCCCTCAAAGACACTTGGCAAACTTACCACATATACATCTGTTGTTTAGTAGTGTCTGACTCTTCATGACCCCGTTTGGGATTTTCTTGGCAAAGATAATAGAGTGGTTTTGCCATTTCTTTCTCCAGCTCATTTTACAGATGAGGAACTGAGGCAAACCAGTGACTTGTCCAATTTTACACAGCTAATAAGTGTCTGAGGCCAGAACCCTATCTACTGTGCCATCTAGCTGCTCCACCATATACATAGTCTTACCCAATGAGCAGAGAAGCTAAAGTTAAATCTTTTCCACTGTAGTTTTCCCAACAAGGGACAGTACAAGGGAATAGATCCTGGTTGCAGGTAGGGGTTTACAGGGTGGGGAGGTCATGTTTGGAAACAGACAGGTACAGTCATAGGGAGATTACCATATTTGGAATAACTTAAGAAAGATATTTTTATAGAGCTATAAATTTCTACCAATCACTTGTGTCATGACAGTTCCATGAGTCACATCATGTAAGGAATCATAGATTCATTTTTACAGATGGAGACATTGAGGTTCAGAGAGGTCAAAAGGTTTGCCCATGATCACATGGTCCTTAAGTGGTAAAGCCAGATTCAATCAAGATCAGTATCTAGGTCCAGGGCTATTTCTGGTATATCACAATGACTCTTTGTATTGGGAAAATAAGCCAACCTTTGAATACCATGGCCAAATTCACAAAATCCAAAAGTGCATGTAAAATGATTCTATCCGCCACAGGCTGGCTGCATGGATGCTAGTGTGTATAGCAATATGTCTGCTTCCACAGAACACAATGTAAATCCATGTACGCTCCAAAATATTTACTGAGAACCTACCAGTTTAGCACAGTTCCTGCCACAGAGTAGGAGCTTAATTATCCTTGTTAACGTAAACCCTTATTGATTCAATCCACTAGGTATTTGGTGCTAGGCAATGGGAGGCATGACAAGACACATAAGCTTGATTTCAAGGAATTTACAATCTTGCAGAACAGTAACTTGCAATTTTAGCACCCTGAGCAAACAATGCAGAAAAAGAAAGCAAAGCAAAATAAAAACTGTCAAAAGAGTGAGAAATATGCCCTCAAACCAACTTTGTAATTCATAATATGAAAATAATATCTCCTACCAGGGCCCAGGAGAGTTCACTGTATATAGTAGGTATCTAATAAATGTTCATTGTTTTTTGTTAAACATTTATTAAGCTTCCACTAAGTGTAAGGACTTAGGCACTTTGGGGAGAGTGGGAGGAGTGTTGATCATAAAGATAACTCTAACATAATCTGTCCCCATGGAGCTTACAGTCTAGCAAATGATAGGGAATAGGAATAGGAAGAGAGACTGGACCCATTTCATCATTGTAGGAATCTCCCAGGTGAAGAACCTCTCTCTACTAATACAGATTTGTTCCTTCTCTTAATTTTATAACCTTAGAAAATTGTCTAGAGCACTGATTTAGTGACTTGTCCAAGGTCACATGGTCAATAGATCAGTGGGCAAGACTTGAACCCAGGTCTCTGTCTTAAAGCTTTAAGTCAGGTTTGGTACCAGAAAGTTCAGAGTACAATAAGATAGAGTCAGCATAGAGAAAGTAAAGCAAGCCTGCTTTATTCAGTGAAAACAGTTAAAAAGGGCAACTAGGGACAGTGGAATCCTGTCAGCTCCCCTGAGACCCAATGGAAGGGAGTACCAAAGCCAACATAGTCTGATGAATTTGTTTAATGGGGTTCTTATCTGGGCCAAGCAGGACCAGGCATTGAGGGGAGGGAATGAGGATCGTGGAGGTAAGGAACGAAGCCTTGTTCAATCTAGAAGAAACACCTGGGGAATTGATGGCTTGGTGACATTCAAACTAACCAAAAGAGGTAAAAGGAGTTTTTTGCTGGGAGCATGCTAAAATCCTTACAGTATCCCAGGTTCCAAGGCCAACTCTCCATCCATTATACCACATTCACTTCAGTAGAAGATGTGAGACATGGAAATCTACCTTGTGACTTGGTGCAATTAATTTTACCTTCTAGATAGTGGAAGAACAAAGTATTTGCATCACTTAAGGAAGGTGTTTTTTTTTTTTAAATTATCCAACCCACAGGAGGCTGAGTTTTCACTTTAAAATCTGAAACATCATTCTTTCCATGTTTAAAGAGATACCTCACTGCATACATGCAAGTGTTCCCTTCACTGACTTAGACCATGGCTTAATAAATGAGTTTTTGTGAATTGAGGGGACTGGGGAAAAAAATTCATCCCTTGATATCCAATCCTCTGGAAATGGATGCTACATCCTTAGCCAGGCTGGGGCACTATTTATCAGTCACTATACCCATTGTCAAAGCCTCTGCTGCTCGGTGGGACCTATCAGAGAGTTTTCCAGAAACCTTGATGACTGTCATGTTGCTGTGAGGCTGCAGAGAGAACTTTAGTGGGTGGACTTAACTTTTCTCCAAATAAATATCTTCACACTATGGACAATGGGATCTTCTAGCCTGAAAAATGTTGGTGTCCTTAGGACACCACACCTGGGATGTCATTGATTTAGGGTGAGGGAGCTCCGTCTGCCAACTGCAGATCAATGCCTTGTCTGCAATTAATGACCTTTGGGAGTTCCCTAGAGCAGTGGTGTCAAACTCAGAAAGAAATGGAGGCCACCACTCCATATTCAAGGATCCCCGTGGGCCTCGTATTAACTTAGTTTTAAGATGTAATATTATCTATGTTTTAGTGTATTTTTATTTATTTTATTAAATATTTTCCAATTGCATTTTAATCTGGTTTGGGCTTCACACAGGAGTGTCATGGGTTGTGTTTGTCACCTGTAGCCTAGATCACTGAGAAGTTAAGTGACTTGCCCAGGGTCACACAGTATGTTTCAGAGGTAAGACATGAACCCAGGTCTTCCTCTCCAGGTGAGATTTCCCCTATCTTGAATTAACCTGTTATGGGGGTTGTAATACACATTTCACTTCCCACCTTATGGAGTTCTTATGAGGAAAGTGTTTTGTGAACCTTAAAGTACAGTAGAAATATTAGCTATTATCACTTGTGTATTTCACTTTTTAGCTGTGTTTATTCCACTTTAGAAATAGTATGTGGCACAGAGGGTTAGCCTTAGAATCCTTAAGACCTGCATTCAAGTCATCCTTCTGGCCCATACTACTTCTGCAACCCCAACTGGAATCATAAGACCACAGATTTTAAAACCAAAAGGAATCTTGGAGACCCTCTAGCCCAACCCCCTCACTTTATAGTTGAGGGTTGGGATACAGTTACACAAGGAGTTAGTAACAGAGTTAGAATTTGAACCAAGCTCATCTGAATCCAAATACACTGCCACAGAACTTGTCCATTTGCCCAAGAAATTCTGTAAGACTAAATTAGAAATAGCTGCCAGTCTACTTCGATGGAGAGATTTTCCATACTAGAAGTTCCCTACAGTGCTAAAACCACAAATCTCTGTTGTTGTTGAGTTGTTTCAGTTGAGTATCCAGCTCCATTTGGGGTTTTCTTGGCAAAGATGATGGAGTGGTTTGCCATTTCCTTCTCCAGCTCATTTTGCTGATGAGAAAATAGGCAAACAGGGTTAAGTGACTTGTCCAGGATCACACAGCTAGTAAGTGTGTGAGGCCAGATTTGAACTCATGAAGATGAGTCATCCTGATTCCAAGCCCAGTGCTCTATCCACTGTGCTACATAGCTACCACAAATCTAGACTCCCTCCAAAAAATTACCATAAAATTTCTCCTCTATCCATCCTCCTTTACTCCCTTTGTCAGTACTGTAGTCCAGAACTTTAACACCCAGATTATAGTATCATAGTTGTTCTAGCTACCGATTTCCCACTATTCTCCTTCCATGTGTCTTACATATCAATGACAGACTAGTTTTCCTGAAGCAACACCTTTATCATGTCATACCTCTATTCACACATTGTCATTATCTCTTTTATCAAGCACAAAAGTTTGTCTAAAGCTTTCCTAAAATTTAAATATACTCTTTCTACAACAGTCCCCAACTTCTCAATCCAATAATTCTGCCAGAAAAGGAAATCAGGTTAGTCTGGCATGACCTATTCCTGTTAAATTAATACTAGTTCTTTGTGATCGCTATTTTCCTTATACATAAAAGCTCACCAATCATTTCTTCATTAATACATTCTAGAATTTTGCAAGGAATTGAAGTCAAGATCCTTGGTTCATATTTTAAGGATTCCAATGTTTTGAAAACTGGAACGTTTGCCCTTCTTCAGTTCTGTAATATCTCTCCCTTTCCCTGAGATCTTTCAAGGATTTCCAACAGTAGGCTCAGGAATCATATTCTGTTACTTTTAAATATTTTAGGATTCAGTTCGTCTAGCCTTTTTGACTTGAACTCATTGAGAGAACGTAAAGGCTATCCATCTCCTCTCTTATGTTTGCTTTTCACTTCCTCCTAATTTTTTTTTATCTTACCTAATTTTAATTTTCTCCTTGAAAGAGAAAACAAGCGAAACTAAAAGTTGAAAAGTTAAGCCTTCTCATTGTGTTCTATCATCATAAACATATCCATACTGATTAAAGCATCTATCCTAGGTAGGTGGAATAGTGAGTAAATCAGATTTGGAGTCAGGAAGACCTGAATTCAAATCCTGCTTCAGATACCTATTAACTGTGTAAACCAGAGCAAATCAATTAATTTTATCTGTCCTTCAAGTTTCTTATCTGTAAAATGACAGAATTGGAATCGATGGTGTCTGAAGTCTCATCCAGCTATAAATCTCTGGTTCTACTAGTCTTTCCTTGTCCCTAGCATAGTTTACCTTTCACCTCCCAAAAATAACCTTGGCTCTTTTTTTTTGTCCTTAGCATTCATTTATCGCCAGCCTTAGATCATCCTAGGTTTCAATATTCATGACGCAATTCTTAAAGTACTATGTTAATCTTTTGGATTCATTTTCAGTTATTTGTCCTTTTCCTTTATACTTCTCTGTCTTGAGTTTGTATCCACATTGGTACCTTTGAAAAGTGCCCCCCTCTTTTCCTTCTCATCAGAATCATTTTTGCTTTTGTCTTCTGAATTTTATTCCTAAGAGCTTCCCCTTCCTCATAGAAGGACTTCCCTTGAGGGGAAAAAATATGAAGCCATTGGGTCTTACCTAGCTTTTTCTTGAATTATTTGAAATCCACTTTCCTCAAATGTACGCCACACATCAACCTATGCTTGCTGTCCTATCCTGCTCTATTACAAATTCAATGATAGACTAATTACTTGCTCTCCACACTCTCTCAATGCTTGCCTCTACATCTGTATTCTTCTGGTTGGTCACCATCAGATCCAGATGAATATTTCCTCCTCTTTTTGAAGGGCACAATTTTCATGAAGACAAGTCACACATTGGTCATCTCCTCGGCTTTTGGCAGAGAGAGGACACAAACAACTGCCCAGATGATTGAGGATGATCTGCAGTATCATGCTTTAAGGCCTGTTTCCCAGAATCCTTGGCTGATTTTTCCTTCTGTCCAGGTGGTGTGGGGTATAGCCCTGTGTCAATATCATTCCTGTTTCTCCCTCCATGAATACTTACCCAAATATTCTACACCAGCTGAAAGAAAATTGAATTTGGAGTCACAAGAACTGGGTTGAAATTCTGTTTCTACCACATAGTAACCATGAATTTGGATAGTCCATTAATCAAAAGCATTTAGTAATGCCATTACAAGTCAGGTATTGTTCTAGGTGCTGGAAATATAAATAAAAGGAATGAGACAATGGCCAATCCTTTTGGATCTCATTTTCCTGATATGCAAAATGAGAAAGTTGGACTAGATAATTTCTAATATCTCCCTTAGCTCTAAATCTATTATACAACCTTACTAATTTAACTTTACTGAATATTGCCTTCTGTTCTCACCCCCAAACTTGAAGGCTTCCAAGTCAGAGGATTATTGCTAAGTGGGTGTGGTTGGTGGTGTATCCACTGCCACTATTGATGCTGTGAGCCCAGCTCTGAATATGAGGTGGGTCCCCTGTATTGTCAACTTCCTGACTACTCCCCAGTCTTCAAGTAACAGCAGGAAATCAGAGTGCCCCTTTTCATCTTTGTGGAATGAATAGCTCGGGTCCATTTTTCTCTTCTTTTTAAAATAAACTACTGCCTGACAGACGGGCTACGGTTCAGAGGGGCCTATGTTTCTGATAACAGCTATGTGACAACTGGGAGTAAACACAGGGGAGTATGGGCAGTTTGACGATTAGCAATTGACCTCCGGAGGTCGAGGGCCATGGGGAAAATGTGCCAGCTTGCCCTCATGCTTCTCAGGTGCAGAAGACAGAGCTAACTGTATCTGAGGTATCTCAGGCCTGACACCTTCTCTCTCGCTAGTCACTTTATCAGGAGCTAGAGCTCCACAGAGGTGGATCCATTTATAGGGCCATTGGTTGAATCCAGGGGAAAGGAAGATGCTCATTGAACACTCTCTTGGGTACTAATAATAACTCACGTTTAGCACTTTGAGGCTTGTGTAGGGATAACTCTGGCCTCACTCTCTGGAGTGAGACAGGCCACTTACATCAGCCCCTTGGAGCTCTATGAGCACCCCTGAAGAGATGAAACTATCTTTCCTTAATGTCATCAGCTTAAGTGTGTTCTCCCCACTTTTAACTGCCAGTGATTAATGACACAGTTCTATTGAATCAATTAAAATCAATTAGCTTTTACAAAGAGCTATTTACTTCAAAGATATAGAAAGAAAAGAGGTAAATGAACATTTTTGCCCCTGCTGTTCCCTCCCACCCCCTCCAACGACTTGGGTAGGCATAATGTTCCCTTTCCTACTTTATCTCTGAGGAGAATGGGGTCAGACAAAATGAAGTTTCTGCAAAGCAATCAGCCTACCAAGTTCATTTCCAGATGGGCGTGCATGGTTGAAGGATGAGTGAGTCTGCATCTCTGCTGCCCCTGGGCTAGGTCGCCAGAATCACTCCTAGCGACTTCAACACTGGACTGGCTGACCACATAACTGACCACGAACACCATTCCTGGACCTAATTATGGCTTACTCTCCTGACCTTTCGAAGATCCCAAGGTCATAGTCATTTCAAATCTCCTTTACCTAAAAGCGGGAAATAAATGTACACAACACACAGGAGCAACAGCATAGTCACAATCTCTTGGCTTCCTGTGGAAGCTATCTCCTGGGCCACATCTGAAAGGAAGAGAGGAAACCTAAGCAGGAGAGGTAAGGAGGAGATCTCAGGTCTGTGGGATAACCAGGGTAAAGGCACAAAGATGAGAGATGGCGTGTTGTGTGTGAGGAACAGGGATCACAGGACCATGGATTTAGAGCTAGAAGGGATGTTGGAGACCATTCAGTTCAATCCCTAATTTTACAGGGGAGGAAAATGAGGCACAGAGTTGTCATTTACCTAGAGTCATATAGCTAGTAAACATCTGAGGTGGGACTTGAACCCAGGTCTTCCTGACTTCAGGAGTACTACTGCCCTCTCCATTATACCATGGCTGCCTCTCTAGATGTGAGGGAAGTAATTAAAGTACTATTATCAATATTCTCTCCCTCCCTCCATTTACAAAGGTAGAAATTAAGGAACAAAATAACAATCATTTGTCCATAATCATCTAGTTAACAGGAGTTTTAGGCCAGATTTAAACCCAGCAGTTCCCGCATCCTTCAGCTCTTTAACAAGGCTTACTATATTCCTGTAGTTGGGGGATACCCCCGCCTCAGCAATGATGATTGCTTCCTGAAACAAAAATCAGACACATGGTCAATGAGCACCACCTTGATGTCACATTTGTTCCAAGTTTTCATTTCCATCAAGAAGGCTATTGTTCTTGCCTTTTAGCATAATCACTGACACCTGGGCCCTCTAGACCAGATATATGTATGTTATATGGTTACTGTCAATATAACTCCTATGGGCTAAAGAAAGAGCCATGGAACATAAAATGTTCAAGTGGGAAAAGAGCTGACAGCAGAGGCGGTCAGAACTGGGAAAGACCTTACAGCAGAGTTGTGGGGCAGAAGGGACCTTAGAACATAGAATACCAGAACTAGAAGGGACCTTGGAACGTGAAATGTCAGGGTTTAAAGGAAATCATGCTATGGAAGAAATAACACATCAATTAGAGTCAGAGGATTTCACTTCAAATTCTGTTTTCTGACATTGTGTGATCCTGGGAAAATCATTTAACCTCTTTTCAAGGCATTCATAATAGTTCTAATTTAAGGTTTACAAAGTACTTCCCTCACAACAGTCTTGTGATATAGTTTAAATAAGTATTATTTTCACTATTTTAAGGATGGGGAAACCGAGGCACCTTATTATCAAAATGTAGATTAGAGGACCTCTAAGTTACCTTTCAAATTTAGATCCCTGATCCCATGATCCTGACCATAGAATATGGAAGGTTAAAGGAGGAAAGTCCTTTGGACCACAGAATGTCAAAGTTAGAAGGAATCTTAGAATGTAGAATGACAGCATTAAAAGGAATTTTTAAATATAGAATGTCAGAGCTAGAAGAAAACTTAAGACATAGCATGTCAGACAAAGGAAATCTTAAAACATAGAATATCAGGGTTAGAAGTACCCTTCAAGATCATCTAGTCATAATCCACCCTAGGAAATAATAAACCCCTTCCCTGTACAAATTGCCTGCTATCACACTGCTTGATTGTACCAGAGCTGGAAAAACTCAAACCTAGATCTCCTGACTCATAAGCTCACATACCACACTTCATCCCTTTTAATATCTCTGCAAGTAATTGTGGTTTCTTCAGCCTCTGATTTTCCATCTTTTGTAGCTCTCACACTTTTGTGACATACCTGTTTTTATCATACCACTTTGGTTTGCTCAATTAAGTCATTCTGTCACAATTCTCTAATTTCCAGGTGATTGCAGTGGTTTATGGGGAATGGGTTATATTTGAAACCAAGATTATCCAAAAAAATCCTTGACGTATGGTTGCCATGGAACTCATAACTCATATTTAAGGTTTATAAAGTGCTTTCCTTACAGAAGCCCTGTGATGTAGATCAAATAAGTATTATTTTCACCATCTTAAGTTTGGGGAAACAGACAACAAAAGGAAAAATAACTTGCTCAAGTCAGTAATAGACCTTTACTTCTCCTACTATACTACAGCATGATTTAGTGGAAAGAGTAGAAACATACCATGGTGAGACCTAGGTTTTGATTCCCACCACTGATACTTATGGGCTATGTCACATCCTTTTGGAGTTTCTCTTTCTTCAACCATAAAATGGAAATAACAATCTTACACTATCTACTTCACAAAGTTCTTATAGAGAAAATCCTTTGAAAACTTTAATGATGTCCATTCTCATTAACAGACAATAAGCTCATTGAGGCCTTGAGAAGGCTGTTCTTGATCTGGATATTCTCTTGAAGGGTCTATCACAGTTCAAAAACCCATCAGAGCTGCTCAACATATTAGCAAATGCATGAATAAATATCAAATGGATAACTAACAAATGAGTTTTTATAAGCACCTACTATGAAAAAGGTAAAGTAAGTTCAAAGGGAGGTGATATCACTCTGGGATAGATTAGTCAGGGAGACTTTAGGGAGGAGATGAGCTTTGAAGAATGGGAAGAATTCAGATAATCAGAAGGGAGGAAGGAGACAATGCAAGGAACGTTAACACAAGACCTTCCACATAGCATGCACTCAGGGGATATTTGTTGAATGAATGTTGTCTTCAAGTATTTGAAGGGGTGTCGTGTGGAAGAAAGGTTAGGCTTGTGTTGCTTGGCCCTAGAGAGAAGAACTAGGGGTTATACATGTAGGTTTCAAAGTAGAAGATTATGATTGGATAGAGGAAGACCATCTTAATAGTTGGAGCTGTCCAACAATGGAATGGTCTTTCTCTGGAGACAATGGGTTCCCATTGATGGAAGTCTACAATTAGATTCTGGCTCATTGTGAAAAGAAGTCACATGTAACATTAGCACCTCCCTCCTTCCTTCCTTAGACTAAAGATGAAACTAATACATTAATGAATGAAATTAACCTAATATAGGACATCCCAAAAGTCTCAGTGCCATTTTAAGCTATTAATATGCTGTCCTTATGTTACTTAAAACTGCAACCACTTTGGCTGTCATTGATTGGCCAACAATAGATCCCAGCCTAAGCCTCATTTGGTCATTGTTTGGGCTATGATGGCTCAGAGTGAGTATAAATAGTAATTGTTTCTGTTTTGGCACAGAAACCCTAAGGTTTTCCCCTCCCAGATTGATTTTTCCCCCTTTTCTGACTAAGTAAAAGAGGCCATTCTTTGCCTCATTTCTTACCTAGCCTTAATCAATGAATGAATGTCGCTTCAGACAAACTGAGACCTGAGAAAGACCTTAGCTTAAAAAGGCTGAGGTCTCCCTCATCATCTGGGGTCATCTCCAGTCATCCTGATCTATATCTTGCCACTGGACCCAGATGACTTAGGAGGAGAAAGTGAGGCTAGTGACTTTGCACAGCCCTGCTTCACTTAAATCCAATTCACTCGCAAGTCATGACATCACCTTCCAGATGTCATGTTAGTTAGTAGATGTCATGGTTTTTGAGAATAAAAAACCAACAACAACAACAATTTAAAACTGCACTAAGACTTTTGGGACATACTTTGTATCAATTTGGTGTTTGCACCAAATATAGTATTCCCTAATGTAATAATGCTGAGAAGTTAGTAAGAGGCAACTAGGCAGTAGAGTAAATAGAGTGCTTGATTAGGTTTCAGGAGGATCCGAGTTCAAATACTGTTTTAAGCATTTCCTAGCAAGACAGTAGGCAAGTCACACACCCTCTTTCAGTCTCAGTTTACTTTCTGTAAAATGAAAGTAAAAATCAGACACAGCTCACATGGCTGTTGTGAAGATCAGATGAGATGACATATCTAAAGTGTTTTGCAAACTTTAAAAGCATCATACAAATTCTAGTTACTATTATTATTTTTAATATATGTGGGGGAAAAACACAGAAAAAAGCCCTAAACTGTGATGCAGGAGGAGATCTGAGTTTGAATCCCCGCCAAACATTTACTTAGCTTTGTGGCACTTTTCTTTTCTTAGAGTCAGTCTCCTCATTTTAAAAATTGGGATAATAGGGCTCACATTGCTTTTTTCACATGGTTGTGAGGAAAGCATTCTGTAAGCTTTAAAGTACTAAAGCTTACATTAAAGAAATGGGAGCTGCTTTTTGCCCAATTTTGTTTTTCTCCTCAGAGACAGGTCACAACAAAGGTCACTTAAGACTGGAAATGAAAAATTCTAGAACATTCTTGATACAGAGTAGATCAACAAAAACTTTTCTTAAGAGATAAAAGGGACCATCGAGGCCATTGAGTCAAACTCTTACATTTTACAGTTGAGGAAACTGAGGCACAGATAAGTTAAATAACTTCCCGCAAAGTGCAGTAGAGCTAGGACTTGAACCCTTAGTAATAATTGATATTCATATAACACTTTAAATTTTGAAATAAGCTTTACTTATATTATTTCATTTGAATCTCACAGCAATCCACAAGACCTATATTACTAAAATCATTATCACCATTTTACAGACAAGAAAAGCTGAAGCTCAGAGAGGCTAAGTTACACATCTAGTATCAGAGGCAAGATTTGGACCCAGGTCCATACTGATTCCAAGTCTAATTCTCTATCCACTATACCAAATTGTTTCTGGCATTTCATATCAGTCTCTGTTCAAATAATCTTTCTAATGTAATGCTCTGATCATAGGAACATAATGTAAGTTGGTAAGGAATCTAAGAACATCTACTCCAACCTCTATTATATGCCCATTCAAAAAAGTTTGGCAGCTGTTCATTTTCTACCAGGAACAAGAAGTCTTTATGGTGGCATTCAAGGTCCTCAGCTACCTGTGTTCAATCTGTAGTTCAAGCATTATCTTCCAATAGTGTCTGCCATGTGTTCTGTGATCTAATCAGACTTATCTGGATCCATCTCTGTATCTTTGCTCAAGCTATTGCCTATTTCTAGAACAGACTCCTTCATTCCTTTGCTCCTCACTCCCACCCCTCCATTTCCCTTTGAATCTGAAGAGTTGGATTCTTTTCCTAGCACTGGCACTAACTTGGTATTTAATAGTCTTTGTGTGAGTTGTTTGTCACTTATACTTGATTCATTCTTTTTCCCATATTTTAAATGCAGATGACAATCAGAGAGATACCTCAGGAAAATAGAAAGAACCTCAGCTGTAAGTCCTATGGACTGACTTTAAGTGTCAGCTCTGCTAGTCTCTTGTCTGACCTTGGAGAAGTCACTTCTCCGACCTTGGAGAAGTCACTTCTCCGACC
Source organism: Vombatus ursinus (assembly GCF_900497805.2). NCBI lineage: Eukaryota > Metazoa > Chordata > Mammalia > Diprotodontia > Vombatidae > Vombatus > Vombatus ursinus. The sequence goes on from NW_020945437.1 coordinate 16,173,302, forward strand.
TTGGAGAAGTCACTTCTCCGACCTTGGAGAAGTCACTTCTCCGACCTTGGAGAAGTCACTTCTCCGAGTCTCGACTCTGTCATCAAGGCAATAATTCTGGCACTATGGAGTGTTGTAAAGAAAATGGTTTGTAAACAGTGCAGTGCTAAGGGCATGTGAGCTATTACTATATATAAAGTGCTACATATAAGTTTAAATTTGTCATCATCACCATTATTCACATAACTGCAAAAAAGTTAAGAAAGTTAGATTACTTAGGTAATTGGTTTGATTGTTGGGTCGGGATCAGAGTAGGGACCCCTTTTAATACCATATCCATGGAAACTTAGACCTAATCTATGGTAACCATTCCAAAGTAAATTCTTAGTGAAGGAAATACAAGTAAAAGAAATATTTCTATCTCAGGGTAACTCCCAAGACTGGACCCAATTTTTTTGAGAGCAGGACAAGGAAAGGCAGGGTGGAGAGGGGTGGGGGCAGTGGGTCATGTATTACAAGAGAAACAAGAACTGGAAGTTGAGTTAGCCATAGCAATGGGAGGTGAGTTTCCTAGCTGGTGTCCTCTTAAGTATGTTGGGTTCTATACCCATAAGAGGATGTGCCTGAAGAAAAAGGCCTGCTTAGCACACAGAACCAGTTTATCTCAAAAACAAAAAAAAAAAAAGCAAGAGCTAAGTAGGCCACCAGAAGAGTCCCAAGTGGCTTTGGGTAAGTTATTTTGTTTAATTTTGAAACAAGATGCAAAGTTATGAGAGGCAACCTGATCTAGCAGAAAGAGCACAGCCTGGGAGTCCTAAGGGTCAAGTCAAGTCAATAAACACTAAAGGCTGACAGTGAAAAGTCTTCTTATAATGGTAAAACCTAAAATTTATGAGCACTTTGAAGTATACGATGGGCCTTTCCTATCTTGTCTCATTTTATCCCCTCAACAATCGATGAGATAAGTTTATTATCCGCATTTTGCAAATGAGATAAATGAGACTGGAAGCAGTGACTTGTCCAGGGTTACAAAGCTAGTACATGTTAAGTAATTCATGTCTTCTTGAGCCTTGCTCTTTATCCAGTATGTCATAGAGTTGCCTATGAAGCTTTAGTTGGCAATAGGGATACAAAGCTAGAAGATAACACCTTTCTTGACCTCCAAGAGCTTAAACTCTACTAGGGGAAGGAAATTCTAGATATAGATTTTATTACCAGCTCAGTAACTTTTGAGCTGGGCAACCTTGGAAAAAATCACAGAATTTCTTTCGGCCTCAGTTTCCCCCTTTGCAAAATGAGGGTGGGGAATTGAATTAGATGATACCTTAATGTTCCTTGTAGTTTGAAGTCAAATGAGTTAACATATGCAAAGTGTTGTGTAAACTTTAAAGTGGTATGCAAATCCTAGTTATTATTAGTTATTTTTAAATCCTATGAAATCCAATGATATTTCAGGGAGGCAGATTTTTGCTTGTTAAAAAAAATTAAGATGATACAGAATAATAACATATTTTGACTTAATATAAAATGTTTTCTTTAAAAAATAATGCTATCCCAAGTTGAAAAAGGGGAATCTCAGAGAGTAGTGACTTCCCTATCATTCCCTTCTAAGGGAAGCTAGATACTATGTAAAAGGGATTCTTGGCCACGTATGGGTTGGACTAGAAGTTCTTAATCTGTAGTCCATGAACTTGGTTTTAAAAGCAAAATTGATAACTATTTCAACATAATTAGTTTCCCTTACAACCCTATTTATTTTTGTTTATTATATGAATTTTAAAACACTACCTAGAGAAGGGGTCATGGGCTTCAACAGAATGCCGAAGGGCTCAGTGACCCCTTTGGTCATGGATAAGAGGCCTGGTCTAGATTCCAGCTCTGGCATTCTGCAGTTGTGCCTAACCAACTTGAAAATGTGGATAGCATTTGTATTTCTAGTTCTTCTTTGGAGATTTGTGGAGTTGAGAGTGAATTGTTGGGGGAGGGGGCTGTTCTATTAAAAAAACAAAAAACTGAGTGGTAAATTAGAATCAATCATTCTGCTTTGATTCCTCCAATCAAAAATAAGGATTTTAATTTTAACATGAAAATTTGATGAGGAGAGTGTGGGCTGTTGCCTCGGTCGATATCTACATTTCAAATGCATTTACTGTCATTACTGTACGAAATCACCACTTGGTGAACCATTAAGACAAAACAGTGAGCTGAATTAGCTAAATCCTGTGGAGGGCAACAGCTTTTTATGACTTGTGGGGGGAAATTTTCTCTTCCTGCAAGGAAAGAGACCTTTCTGGAAAAGCACCTTCCTAGAACAGCAAGTATGTCAAATCAGTATAGGAATAAGTAGAAATAGGAGAGTCTCAGTCTCGGTTCACGTGACATTGGCCATGGCACTGTCTCGGAATTTTAGAGCTGCACTGGACCTTCGAGGTTTTGTAGGGAGGCAATGTGATAGAGTGGAAAGGGCACATATAATAAAGTAAGACGACATAAATTCAAATCCTACCTCTCCCTCTTTCTGTCTCTGGATGTCATTGAAACTTTCTGACTTTCAGCATTTGTAAAATAGAAAGCAGGGGGAGTTTGTCTATCTAGATGGCCTCTATCTTTAGATCAATGGTTGGCTATGATCTAACATAATGATAGCCTACTGGATGGGACCATAGAACTCAACCATTTCAGAGTCATGGACCCCTTTGGTAGTCTCAGAAAGCCATCATAACCCTTCTCAGAATAAGGCTTTCAAATGCATATCATAAAATAGGATTGCGTAAGTAATGAATTTTTTAAAATAGTTATCAAAACATACGTAAACTTTACAGACCTCCAGGTTAAGAACTTAGAGATTATCTAGAAAAGCAGGCTGGCATTGTAGAAAAAGAAATGACTCTGGAGTCAGAGAACTTGGATTCCAATCCTTCTCTAAATACTCGGTACCTGTGTGACCCTAAGGAGATCACTGTACCTCATTCGCAATGTGAGGATAATAAAAACTGTACCAGTTATCTTACAGAATTATCTGTTGTGGGTGTCCACTGAGACTAGATGGGTAAATAGACAATATGTTTACATACATATACATACTCACTCTCTCTCTATATATATATATACACACACACATATGTATATGTATGCATTATATATTATATACATGCATATGTATGTGTATGATATATGCATATATACTATATCCAAGTCTATGTCTATATCTACCTCTATGTCTATGTGTATATACATAGATGTGGATACACATATATGCACATATACATGCGCACACACATATGTATGTGTATGTATATATGTATATAGTCCCAAAAGTGTTAGTACAGTTATCAAAACTTAAAACTTCACTTAGACTTTTAGATCAACTTGATGTGTGTTTATATGTATATGCATTATGTGCATGCACACATATATGTGCACATGCATACATACATGTATGTATGCACATAGTGCTTTGTATACCTTAAAAAAGGCTATGTAAATTGCTATGTTGTCTAACTCCCTCATTTTATGAGATTGAAACCATGGCCCAGAAAAGGAAATGACTTGCCCTGAAAATCAGTTTTCTCATCTGTAGAATGGGAATAAGACCCACAGCCTCTGTGTCCAAAGGTTGTCAAGATCTCGCAAGATAAAGTTTCTCAAATGCTTTCTATACTTTTAAGTAGCCATGTCCATGTCAGCTCTTTTCGTGTCTATTTCCTCATCTGTCAACAGGGATTATCATGTTTGCACACCCATCTCTTTGGTAAGAAACTGCAATGAACAAGGAATTTCCCCTTTCTAGGCTTCAATCCCCCCACCCCACCCCCACATTCATTTATGTGTTTGGTAATTATTGCCTGAAAAGTCTCTTATGCTAGGAGCTGGCTGGGGGTGGGATTGGGGAGAGGGGCATGGAAAATTTTGATAAGATGTGGTTCCTCCAAGACCTTGTAGCCAGATGGGGAAAACATGCATAGATAACTGTAATGCACAGTAACCTGTTGTTAAATTAGGAGAGAGGTATGAAATGACATGCTTTGTAAACACCTTTAGAGAAGGCCACTATTAGAATCACAGATCTTGTGCTGGAAGGAATCTTAGAGACCATTCGGTCCAACCCCTTCTTTCTACAGATGAGGAAGCTGAAGTGTAGAGAGTTTCAGTGACTTGCCCAGGGTCACATAGGTATTAAATGTCAGAGGCAGGATTTGAACCCAAGTCCTCTGACTCCACAACTGTGGTTTTTCTTTTAGAGTGTAATGCTGCTTCCTCCCCTACCGATGGGGTAGGAGCTATTTGTGTATCTCATAAAGAGGAAGCAGAAGTGAGAGGGAGAAGGGGGAACAAGGGTGAGGGAGAGGAGACAGACAGACAAAGAGAATTGATTGTCTCTTCTATGATACAAAATTTCTTTGAAATTTGAGTTAAAAAATAAAAAAAAATCACACATTTGTTTGTTATAGAAGGTAGGGTCTTTTAAAATATTTGTCAATTCTCTTTATTTTCCTGTTGTCAGACTAAACCACATGTTGAAGTTCAGGTGCCTATTATCCTGACACCCTCTTATGCTCTGCCACAATTGATAGAAATCAGTCTAGGTCATTTAAAATGATATGAAACAAATTACCAGGCAGATAATCCGACAACTAGGGGAAGCAGTGGGTCTAGAGTTAGGAAGACCCAAGTTCAAATTAGGCCTCAGACCCTTACTGGCTGTATGACCTTGGGAAAGTCACATAACTGTCTGCCTCAGTTTCCCCATCTACAAACAGGGATAATAATAACACCTCCCAGGGTTGTTGTAAGAATAAAATGACTTCATAGTTATAAAGTTCTTTTCAAACCTTAAAGCTCTATATAAATTCTAGTTACTTCTCTTCCTCATCTTCCTCCTTTTCCTCCTCCAACTACTACTGTTATTGCCACTAGCACTAGCAGTACCAATTTCTCACCTGGCTTCCTTCCTTGGGATTTCTCTGGCTGATTTCTCTATCTCATTATTAGGATCACCTCATCACGTGTCAGATCTCAGCAGCCTTGGTTCTCCATCTCATCACTACCCTCTACATCTCTGGTTGGAGGATAGGGCCATGAACTTGCAACCTCCATTGAAGGAGGTGGCCGAGCTCAGACATTTCCTCATATGCCCATCTCCTATACTTTGGGATTCTTTGACTTTCCCACCATTCCCCAGAGTCAGGTACCTTCGCCGCCCTCTCCCACCTGTACTTTCTTTTATGCATTGTCCTCCCCCTTAGATTGTAAGCTCCTGGGGGACAGAGTCTATTTTTCTTTTTTCTTATTTGCATCCCCAGTGCTCAAAGCAGGCACTTAATAAGCGTGTAATGACTAATGACTACTGCTATTGCGGCTAACCCAGAACTTTTTCTACTTCTCCCTAATCTTTTTTTTTTTTCCCCTACTATGCCAGATTTGCTGAAAACTAGTCAATACTTTTAGGAAGTTGAGAGAAATTAGCGTCCAGCCAAATATGCAATGTATATCACAGCTGATGGCTAGCTGATGTCTTACTTCTTTTGACTATTATTACTAGTACCAATATGACTAATAGTAATGTATCTTTAAAGTAATTTAAAGTTACACACCTGGGAAGGTAGTTGGCTCTGGGATACAGGCCTGGTAAAACCACTGGGAAAGTTTAGAGTTCACAGAGACTTAGTTACTGTCTTTTCTGGTGTATGATTTCTTTTCTGGACACTCACATTTTCCAAAACCACCCCCACAGTTCCCTGGCTCCTTCTCATTCTGCCCCTACATTTCAGGGTGCCCCACCTTGTTGAGCTATGCCACTAAGCCTTGCCTCAACAGCTCTTACAGTGCAATACTGAAGTTTCCCATTAGGATTGTTCCTCAGAACTCCTTCCCTCCGTCAAAGGCCTGAGATAGGATGGGACACAGGATCCAGGTTAATTCCTGACAGACTTCTATTGCTGCTCGACACCAGCCAGGCCTTCCCACACCCTGCTTCTCTTGGCTAGATGGTAAAAGAGAAAGAGGGAACATGATTTAGGAGGAACCTTGATTAGCTCGAGAGTATCTAGGGAAGGGCAGCTGGGATGATGAAAAGATTAGACAAAGTCATATGAGGACCTCCCCCTCCAACCCCCACACCAGGATCTCACATAAAGCTTTGTATGTCTCCTAGGCACTTGGATTGAGACCAGGAAAAGACCCAAGAGATGATGTCATCTCACCTCCTCATTTAACAGATGAGTAAAGAGCCAAGCTTGGCCCAGAGAGCAATGGGTAAAAATCTCGAAGAAGCAAAGGTGGGATTGATGTGAGACGGGGCAAAACTTTAACAATTAGAGGCATCTGAAAGTGGAATGAGCTGCCTTGGGCGATGAGGATTCTCTCTTGCTCTCTAGCAGAGTTTGCATGACAACTTGTCAGACGTGTTGGAGTGGGGATTCCTTTTAAGTGTGGATTGTGCCAGATATTCTTTCAACTCTCAAATTCTGTGATTCCATATGACTTCTGCAAGATCGCACAGATAATAAGTAGTAGCTATGAGGTGCAGAGAAGAGAACACTGGAAATCCAGGAAGACAATTTCCAATTCTGCCTCAGACACAAACTAGCTGTGTGACCCTGGATAAATCACTTGACAGCTGCCTGCCTCAGTTTCCTCATCTGTAAAAATGGGGAAAGTGATAGCACCAACTTCCCAGAGTTGTTGTGAGGATCAAAAGAGATGATATTTACAAAGCATTTAGCACAGTGCCTGGTACCTAGTAGGCATATATAAAGGCTAGTTATTATTTATTATTAATAATAATTAATATTACTACTAACTACCTCCCAGGGTTATTATGAAGATCAAATAATATATTTTTAAAATGCTTTACAAACCTTAAAGTGCTATATAAATCCTAGCCATTATGATTATTTATTATTACTATTACTACCTCCCAAAGTTGTTGTGAGGATCAAATGAGATATTTTAAAGTGCTTCACAAACCTTAAAGTGCTATATAAATCCTAGTTGTTGCTATTATTATTGCTAAATTTGAACCCAAGTCCTCCGATACCAAATTCAGGGTTCTTCTCACTGTACCATATTACATCTTGCCATGTACTAGAGTGAGGACCTCAGAGAGGTAGAACAAAAGAAGTCTGTGACCACATAAGGGGATGTGATAGTTCAAGATCATTTTAGACCTCAATATCCAGCAAAACTATTGCACCTAAATGTTTTGCAACTCTAAAATGTGCCTCTCACCACCCCCTAATCACAGAATCTTGTCCTTCTACTTGGTCTAGTGCCTCACTCCCTTCCTTCCAAAGTTGCTTTTTCCCATGAACTCCTCTCCCCCTCTCTCCCTCTCTCTGCCTCCTTCTATTCCCACTCCATCTATCATCTTTGTTCTGGCCCTTCTTTCCTCCATTTATAGACCTGGCCTATAGTTATCATAATGTAATATGGTTCCATAATGTAATATAGTTAGGTCCTGATTAGTGCCAACAAGGAATATCCTCACATGGTGGCATTATTTGAAATCGCGTAGTACCATCAGGCTGGAATCAATGACCATATTTTATATAATTCTAACTCTGAATAATATGAATTTGAATGCAAGTGACCACTTTAGGGGAATTCATTATTCTCCCTAATGGAGACTTGGCTGTATTCTCTACCTTTGCATCCTATACCCCTTTTTCTCTTATCATTCATGTCTTAGCAGCCCTCAGCCCTGGCTTACCTGAAGCATCTGCCTTCTCTGGTGCTACTTTTAATATATAAAATGACTCTGGAGTAAGTCACATAACCATGCCAACTGGGTCCACTACATCTTCATGCTATCTAATCTTAATTGGGCCTTTGCTGCTTTGCAGCAATCCTTTATGTCTCCCTGATTCATTCACTATCCTCCCACCAGCTGCAGGTAGCCTTGTCTGCATGGAAGTGGTGATTCTTCTTCTTCCTAGGATAATCTCTCCACTTGTGTCCTTGATCTCAATACTTCACTTTTCAAATCAAAATGAAATTTTTATAAAAGCATTTATCAAGTGCCTACTCCATGTCAGGCAGTGTGCCGAGAGCTGGGGATACAAAGAAAGACAAAGACAGTACCTGACCTCAAGGAGCTCACATTCTACTGTGAATAGGTAGATACAATAAGACATATGAAAAGTATATGGGTGGTACTCTCAAAGGGATAGGCAATACCAGCTGAGCTAACTGGTAAAGACCTCTTATAGATGAGTGACATTTAAGGTGAAAGTTGAAAGAAACCAGGGAAACAGGTAGAGGTGAGGGTGCAGAGTATTTCAAGCAGGGGTATAGTGCAAATAAATGTTTAACAACTGCTTCTCCCAAATCAGAACACACTATAAAGTTTAATCTACACTAACATTTTCTCTATCACTTTAGATTTAGATAATCAACAAAACATTAAATAAATCCTTAATTTGCAACATTTTTTAAACAATTTCCAAGATGAAAATGCTCACCCTGAAAGATAAGTTGATAGGAACAGGCTCCTTACTGGTGAGAAGTAGACCAGGTTGGAAAATGTATGGAAACGGACAAAACATAAGAAAATCAGAAAGGTAAAAAGAGACCAAGTTACTAAGAGCTTTCAACATCAATCTAAGGACTTTATAATGGACCCTGGAAGTAACAGAGAGCCACTGGAGTTCATGACATTCATTTCTTCCCTCTCTCTTATTACTGTACTGTGGAAAGAACAGTAGATATTCTAATCAGATGACCTGAGTTTCAATCCCTAATCTGCCACTTACTACCTATGTGATCTTTGGCAAATTATTTAACCTGTCTAGATCTTGGTTTCCTCATCTGCAAAATGAGGCAAAGGAATGAACTAGGTCAAATCTAAAACCTAAATCTAGCAGCTGTGACAGTCTTACGGGCAGCTAGGTGGCACAGTGGATCGAGCACCGGGCCTGTACTCTGGAAGACTCAACTTCAAGAGTTCAGATCTGGCCTCAGACGTTTACTAGCTGTGTGACCCTGGGCAAGTCACTTAACCTTGTTTGCCTTAGTTTCTCATTTTTAAAATGAGCTAGAGAAGTTTGCCAAGAAAATTCCAAATGGGGTCATGGAAAATTGGATACAGGGGGCAGCTAGGTGGTACGGTGGATAGGGCACTGGCCCTGGAGTCAGGAGGACCTGAGTTCAAATGCGGCCTCAGACCAAACACTTGACACTAGCTGTGTGACCCTGGGCAAGTCACTTAACCCCAATTGCCTCACTAAAAAAAAAAAAAAAAAAAAATTGGGCACAATTGAACAAGTGGTAGTCTTTTCCCTTAGCTTATTTGACTCTCAGGTCAAATTCATTGTGGATTAAATATGGTCAGAAAGAGAGGGCACCAATTGGAGCCATGATTATGAAGTTTTGCACCTGGAGTAAATGGCATGAAGCTCAGCTTCAGTCACAAGGTGGGACAGGACACCACCCAATGGTAGTGAGGCAGAGACTCTTAAGTCACCAACCATCTGGTAACTTCCTACTTGCACTTAATTTTTTTAAATTGCCCTACTTCTATAATGCTAAAGAACTGCTCAGATGACCAGTATCTTCTAAATTTCACTCCTTAGGGAAAAGCTCCATACTTTTTATGGCTTTGTTATTTTTATTTGTTTTAATTACAAACCTGTGATTTCATAAGGATGAAGAAATTTCAGTTTGCCAAGTCTCTCCATTAATGCAGATAAACAACATGTCTCTAACTTACACTCTTAGGGAGTTTTCTAGGGTCACTGAGGAGTTGAGGGAATTTTCCATGGTCTCACATGTGTCAGGCACAAGATTTCATCCCAGGTCTTCTTGATTCCAAGACCATCCCTCCACCCACTATGTCATGATGCTTTTCATTTGTGCTTTAACCCATAGAAACTAAAATTGTTGTTTGGTCATTTGGTCATGTCTGACTCTTCCTGACCCCATGGATTTATCTGTGGGGTTTTCTTGGCAAAGATACTGGAGTGATTCACCATTTCTTTCTTCAATATGTCCACATTTTACAGATGAAAAACTGAGGCAAATAGGGATTAAATAACTTGTCCAGGATCACCCAGCTACTAAGTATCTGAAGCCGAATCTTCCCAACTCCAGGCCTGGTGCTCTAACCACTGTACCACCTACCTGCTCCCAGAAACTAGAGTGGCCTTTGTTAATTCTATAGATTTGAAAAGGAGGAGAGATAAGTTACCTGTTATGTCCAGACTATGTTTTCCTGAGTACTAATTGTCATATGATAAAATTTTGTATGTTCTAGGAAGGAAATCTGTTTGGGCAGATCAAAGCCCATGTTTGTTATAGACTTGACAAGCGAAGTTATAACTAAAGAGGAGTATGTGTATAATTAAATGACAGAACATATTTTGAAAAGCGGTTTTCAACTCCTCAACTCTCTCAGTGAGAGTTTAACCAACTAGAGAAGGGAAAAAGCAACAACCCCCACCTCCCTAACATACTGTCTCAGAGGAGAAGTTGCTAATAGCCGAGTCATGGAGGGAGGAGACTGAGTTTAATCACCTGTTGAAACTCTAAGGTCAGAAGGAACCTTCAAACTTTGCCTCAGTCAGTCAATTAGTTAATTAATCAACAAACATTTAGTAAGTAATCTCAGTTAGTTGACTATGTGCTAAGTATTTTGCTGGTGGGACAAAGAAAGTCAAACAGTCCCTGCCTTCAAGGAGCTTACATTCTAATGGAGGAAACAACATGTCTGTGAATAGGTATTATATACAAGGTATAGATAAGTGTAAGTGGAAAGTAACCTGAGAAGATGCCAGCAGTTGGTTGGACCAAAAAAGGACTCGAGCAGAAGGTGGCATTTGATTGAGTCTTGAAGGAAGCCACTTATTTTAAGAGGCTGAGGTGAGAAGGAGAGTATTCCAGGCATGGGGGACAGCTGGTACAAAAACATAGAGATGGGAAATGGAGTGTCCTGTCTGAGAACCAAGAAGAAGGCCAGCAAGGTTGGATTGCAGAGTGAATGGAGAGGAGGAGAGCAGAAGAGTGCTGGAAAGAGAGGAAGGAGCCAGTTTGTGAAGTTCTTTAAATGTCAAACAAAGGACTTTATGGTTAATCCAAGGAGTAACAGAAAGTGCTGGAGTTTTTTTAAATAGGACAAACAGAGAGGATGGGGGAGGTGATGTGGTCAAACCTGCACTTTAGAAAAATCACTTTGGCAGCAAAGTGGAATGGAAAGGGAGAGGGACTTGAGTCGGGGAGAACAATTGAAGGCTATTGTAATAGAGAGGAGAGGTGGCAGTCATAATAGACAGTGTGGTACAGCAAAAGACTACTGGTTATGATGGTTGAAATGCTAGATTCAAAACTCAACTTTCCATCTTTCTAGCTATGTGACCTTCGACAGGTGATAGGTCAATCCAGAAAGGACTTTAAAAATAATCTACTCCAACTCCTCTTTTCAGAGGTATGGAAAGTAGGTCCAATTGGGAGGAAGTGACTTACATAAAGGTGGTAAGGAACAGAAATGGGATTTGAACCCAGATTTTTCTGGCACTAAATCCATTGTTCTCTCAATTGCATCATATATAGTGCCTTACAGATCAATGAATATCAGAGATTCAGGAAGGAGTGTGAGTAAATTGTTCCCAGTATCCTCCTCTTTGGTCTTTCCCTATCCTAAGATGACACAATGACTTTTTCTCAAGGTTCTCGTCATTTCCCTTTCATCAGGTAACTGTTCTTCGTTCATCAGAATCAGGTCTAATGTCTCAATTACCATCTTACTTCCTCTTTCTTCCTTGGGATGACGTAAGCAGAGATCAGTGCCAAAAAGAGCAATGGAAGTGCTTTCTGTACATTGGTCCTCACCCATATTCTAAAGCCTAGGGCTAAGGTCACCTTCTTCATAAAGCTTTCCCTTATCCTTCCAAATGGAAGCAAACACTCCATCATCCAAAGGTATTATTTTTATGTCATGATCATAACTTTTCCTATATATAATATATGCATGTATCGTGTGTATCTATGTGTGTATCTATATATATATATATATATATCAGCCAATCAATAAACATGCATATGATCTATGTGCCTACTACGTGCCAGGTATTACACTAAGAACTGTGATACAAGAAAAAAAGTCAAACAGACATTCTCTGAAAGGACTTTACAGTCTATCGGGGAAGACAAAATTTATACATATAAATATACATAAAACAGATAGAGGGTAAGCAAAAGGGCTCAGGGACCTTTTTTATTGACTATTTTTTAACTTCCCAAGTACCAACACTATATTAGAAATACACAGTAGTTGGTTATTAATACATGTCTGCTGAATAAATCAAGAAATGAGTGAGATTATATACTTTGTATATTTTTTTCTTATCTTTATAAATGTCATATCCTTTCACATAGGATATAAATTTCTTGAGAATAGGAAATTATTTATTGCCTTCTCTTTGTGTCTTTCATGACTAGCCCAATTTCTTATATACAGTAAGTACTTAATAACTATTTGTTGAGTGAATAATGAATGGATGACTGAACAGTTACGATGGGTGCTCATTAAAAGCTGGTGTGAACCGAAGAGGGTTGAAGCAACACCTGCCTTTTCAGATGGAATGCTTGTTAGACGTGCCCTTTTCTATTTAACTAATGACAAACATCTGGGATGAGATAGAGTCAAGCCTCCTTGAGGAAAATAGTGAAGGAAAATAGCTCCAAAAGGCAGAACAGTAAGGAGAAAGAAGAAACATTGGCTCTTTCCCTTTGTCCATAAATGTTAGAGCTAGACAAGGTCTTTCACCACAAAATGTGAAAGTTGGAAAGGATCTTAAAACATGGCCTGTTAGAAGGCAGATTGTTAGAGCCGTAAAGGACCTTAGAAGTTCATCAGAACCAATTTTTGCATTTTGCAGGGGGTGGGGAATGGACCCAACTAGGTAAAGTGACTTGACCAAGGTTATATAGCTAACAGTTTATGGGCTTGAAACCCAGATCTCCTCACTATAAATTCAGTCATTTTATTCCCCATTTTATAGATGAAACTATTTCATTTGTCAGAATACCTGAGGTAGAATTTGAATCCAGGGTTTTGGATTGAAAAGCCAGTGCTCTCTCCAACGTACCACATATACATAGGAGTAGATGACACCCAAGATTCCTTCCAAGTACAATTCTGTGGTTCTGCCTGCCCCGAGAGATATCACAGTATATCAGACAGAACATTGGATCTTAAGTCAGAACACTGGAACTCAAACCCAGGTCCTTAATGCCTGGGTGACCATAGACAGGTCCTTCCCCTCTCTGAGTCTCAGGTATTTATTCCACAAAACAATAGGGATGAATTTGATAATCTTGAAGGCCCCTTCAAGTTTTAAATCCTGTGATCCCTATGATACAAGAAGGGCTTAGGATCAGGGGATTTTAGTGATTGAAACCCTGGATGATGGGGCAGAAAATATTCAGAAAATCTTTCCCCTAAAATATAATGTACTAAGGATAATTCCCCTGGCAAATGGGAAGGAGGAAAGCAACAGAGATTAGGAGGGCCCATACCCTGTAGGACCACACTAGTCAGAGCAGCTTATTAACCTGATTGTCAATAATGTCAGGGTAAATGTTCCTAATGTTTTCTTAAAAGCCTCCAAGCATTTTATTGTATCTGACCCTTCATCTAATAAAGTTATCTTACAAAGCCCAGCCAGTATCAGCACATGCCATTTAACAGGAGGACAGATTCCACTGCAAAGCCCTTTGGGGTAGGGGTAGAGGTAGGGGTGGTGGAACGCCAGGGAGAATGGTGCCAGAAACTCCAGGATGAAAAACATTCCTTCTCTCCCTTCCCCCAGCCTCATGCCCAGCTAACTTACATGTTAGAGAAATAAAGCTCACACATCCCCACAGATGGTGGTGAATCAGCAGCTTACCAGGCTTAGTCTGGATAAATGGCGAGGCACAGTGCTGTATTCATATCCTACCCCCAACACTTACCAGCTGGGTGACTATGAATCACTCACACCACCTGTGAGCCTCAATTTTCTCATTAGTAAAACGGGGATTATATTATCCCAAGGCAGCTGGTATCAGAGTAGATAGAGTACCAAGCAGAGAGTCAGAAGATATGAGTTTAAATGTGGCTTCAAACACTTAATAGCTATGTGACCTTGGGCAAGTCATTTAATCGCTGTTTGCCTCAGTTTCCTCAACTATAAAATAGGAATGACAATAGCGCCTTCCTCATAGGGTTGTTGTGAGGATCAAGTGGGAAAATATTTGTAAAAAGTGTTTAGCATACTGCTTGGCACGTAGCAGTCACTGTCTAAAAGCACATTCCCTTCCTCTTTCCTTACTCACAGTGTCTATCTCACAAGAGGTCTTGTGAGACTCAAGTGACACAGTACATGTCATGTTTGTAAATCTCTAGAGATGCCAAATCTTCTTATTTTTAGTCTTATCATTATTTGGAATGGGAGAGATCGTGATCCCATCGTCCTCTGCCCTGGTCACTTCTTGAAACTACATTTTAAGAAGTTAATTGATAAGAGCAACTAGAAGAAGGCATGGCTATTATGGAAGAAGGTCTTGAGGTCATGACCTAAGTCAAAGGGCCTGGGGAGGTTTCTTGTTGTTGTTGTTGTTATTGTTGTTCCTCCCTTTTTCAAAATGACAAATGATATCAGGAGGGTGATGTTTTAACTTGCAAGTGAATGAAATTTAAGTGAGGCAGAGCTGTGCAAAGTCATCTCTCCTCCAGAGTCATCTGGGTCCAGTAGCAAGGCATACGTCAGCACGACTGGCAACGGCCCGGGATGCAGTGGGAGACCTTGTCCTTTTTAAGCTAAGGTATTTCCCAGGTCTCAGATTGTCTGAGGCAACACCCATCCAGTGATTAAAGGTTAAGTAAGAATTGAAGGAAAAGACTGCCTAGCTTGACTTCCCAAAAGAATCAGTCTGGGAAAGGAAGACCATCAGAGTTTCTGAAGGGGATGTTTACTCCAGAGAAGAGTAAAAGGTAACAGGATAGCTTGTTCTCAAGCGGTTCAAAGACTCTCATGTGGCAGTATTAGATTTATTCTGCTTTCCTCTAGAAGGTAGAACTAAGAAAAGACAGTGTGCTCTGGTGGGTAGGGCACTAGACATGGAGTCAGGAAGACCTGGTTCGAATCCTACTTCTGCTACGAACTGACTGTGTGACTGGGGATGTCACTTGGACCTCTCTTTGCCTCATTTCCTCATCTGTGCAATGAGGGATTGGACTTGACCTCTCATGTCCCTCCCAGCTCCAAATCTCAGATCCTATTAATATTAGGTTGAAATTACCAGGAAGAAGAATTTGATTCAGTAGAGAGAGCTTCCTAATACTAAAAGAAGTTTAACAATAGTATGTCGTGAGAACCTGATTTTTAGAGGTATGCAAACAGAGCCTGGATAATCACTTTTATCCATAGAAAGGATTTAAGTTAACTTGAGGTTGAATAAGATAATTGCTGAAGTCTCTTCTAGGTTTTGAGTTTTCTTCACTTCTCCCACCAACCTTACTTTGGTGGTGTTATAGAGTTGGGAAATGGATGAAGTGGGACAGAGGATGGGACAAAAGAAATAGAGAGCCCCAACTAAGAGCTCAACTGTGTCATCATTGCTCTGGCTGGTTGAGAGGTGAGAAGCTAAGAAGACCCTAACTAGGCTGACCCACCGAATATTCTTTCTCTGGCTGCATTGTAAAGCCATGTTTCATGGAGGAATCTGACAGTTGGTTTCCATTTATAACAGCAGGTCATATATGAGAGACTGTGTGATATAATGGACAGGCAGTCAACCTTGATGTCAAAAAGCCATGGGTTTAAGTCCTGCCTCTGATAAATATTGTTAGCTTGGGCAAATCATTTAACTTGTTGGAATCTCCAGGCAATGATCTAAGACTGTAGTTGCTGAACAGTTTGCAATTTTCATTGATAGATAGATCTTCCTTACCAGTAATTACCTACTCTGGTGAAACTTCTTGTCCAGACCAAATATTTAAGGCAGAGCTAGATTATAACAACAACAACAACAACAACAACAACAACAACAACATTACCTTTCATTATATAGTATTTTATAGTAATTTATATATATATATTATATATATTACTATATATTTATATGCTGTGTATTATATATTTACATATACTATATAATATAATATATATTATATATAATATAATATATATAATTACTATATAATTTATATATATATAAAAAGGACCTTGTCTTTTTTAATCTAAGGTATTTCCCAGGTCTCAGATTGTCTGAGGCAACACCCATCTAGTGATATATGTATATATAGATAGATATAGATATAGATATATAGATATATAAATTATATAGTAATTTTGAAAGCACTTTTAAAACAATCTTCTCATTTGATCCTTCAAACTGAGGTTCAGAGAGATAAAATTATTTGTCCATGTCACAGAGTTAATAAGTGGCAGCAGATAGAAACTTTATACATTCAGGTCTAATATCCTCAATACTACACAGCACTGGCTTAATCCGTAGCCATTACTCCTAATAAGACATTTGTGGTGTAAATCCCTGTCAACTCTTTATTAACAATATGACCAAGAGCAAATCACATTAAGTCTTTAAGCTTCAATTTGCTCATCCATAAAATGGGAGTAATAATACTTACACTGCTCACCCTACATAGTTGTTGTGAAAAATGTTCTTTGGAACTCTTAAAGTCAGGTCTAAATGTCCAACCAAGTCATCCTCTGTTTCAGAAGCTTCAGTGGTTCCTTGTCATCTGCAGGATAAGACACAAACACTTTGATCAAATGTTCTTCACGAATCTCACTCCAGCCTATTTTTTGAACTTATTCTTTATTAGCCTTCCCTCCCACATTCTATTTCCAAGCCCAATTGGCCTTCCTGCTCTTCTGTCCCATAGTGTCATCTCCTGCCTCCAATCCTTCACACATAGGCTGTGCTCCATGACTTCAGTGCTCTCCCTCTACCTCCCATCTTGGAGTCCCTAATTCCAGTCAAGGTTTAGAAGAGGTACTACTAACTATACAAGGTTCTTCCTGCCTTCCCACCTCTCTCCTAACACCTTTTTTTCCCCCATCCCCACCCACATAGCTTTGTATTTGTATTTACCTATCAGGCCACAAGTAATATACTTCCCATAAGAAGAGTTGCCTGAAGGCTAGACCACTTTGATTTGGTGTGTGTGTGTGTGTGTTTTTAAATTTCTAGTACTAGCACATAGTAGGAGTTTAATAAATGTTTGTCAAATTGAATTGAGGATTATCATCATCATTACTATTATATTTATTCATATCAATGTAGTACCAGTTGGAAATCAGCTATCAAATCATTAAACAGCAATATATTTTACAAAATACTTTTACATCTATTATCTCATTTGAACCTGGAAAACAGCAACAATATGGACAAGTACGTTGGGCTTAAAAAAGGAAAGTGACTTGCCTAGGTAGGATTAGGCAGTTAAGCCATAAAGCAAGGATATGAATCCAGGTCCCCTAACTCCAACTCCATTACTCTTTCCAGCACCCTGCACCGCTTCAGATCCTTCTGTTTCCTTCCTTATTGTTGATAAACTGAGCCATAACTAGTATGTGGCAACCAGGGCATGGTCTGAAGATCCTGCCCATCAAGTTTCTTTCCTGAGCTTCACAGTCATTTACTGGCTCCAGGAACTCTGCTTATTCTCCCACTTAGACTGCCTTCTCCCACTGCTACAGTGAAAAGGAGAAAGGCACAGAGGACAGACCCGATGTCAGAAGTCTTGACATCTAATCTAGGGCTCTGCCACTTTCTGCCTGGATGACATAGGTTTAAGTCTTGTAGCCACTCTGGGCCTCAATATCCTCATCTATAAAATGAGATTGAATTCCTTCTAGCTTTAAATCTTTACTTCTGTAACTATATCCAACCTAAACAGATTGCCCACATTGTGCTACCAAGTCGAGGACCAGTGCCACGTGGTATGCCCATGATCAGTGGTAATGGCCCTAGGTGTCTCCATCTCGCCCCAAATGACTTTGACCCTCATGATGGAATTCCTAGTTATAGCTTTGGTTACAGGGTTCTCTACAATCTCTGAGAGAGGCATGCTTTAGATTTCACAATCAAAGAAATCCAGAGGGGCCTAGCACTTAGTAGGTGCCTAATAAATGCTTATTAATTTAAATCAAATAGAAATACTTATTGAATGAATTGAATTGGATTGAACTGAATCAAATAGAATGCTGTAGTTTCTGAATCTATCTACTGAAAATGGTTCAATAGAGTTAAAATCCCTGCTCCTTCTTTAGCAATTCGTGTAAGAAATCATGAAACTGGCAAACCCTAAAAATTAATTGTGGGCATGTCTCAGCATGAACCCTTTGCCTAGTTGGGTCCTTCTTTTCCTTCATAACACAATGGGAAGTCAAAAGGCTTATTTATTAGCAGGGCACTCTGCAGGTTAATTGGAGGGCCTGGGCCTACAGCTTCGGCCATGAAACAATAATAATAATTTTCAGACATATTTCTAAATTCAAAGGGTCTACTAAATCTTATCCCTGCCTGGGAATAATTTACTCTGCTTCGATGGCCAGCTGAGGCTCCCTGGAAACAGGCCATTTTTCTCCCCTCTCATAATATGAACCTAGAGCCTCCAGCCATTAGTGAGTAAAATTAAAAGGATTTTTTTATCCAATGAATTTGGAGGTGGGTGAGTGTGTATGTGTGTACATACATGTCTATGTTTATAGCTATGTCCAAACATGCAAAGGATCAGAGGAAGACAGGCATCAAACTGTCAGCCATTTTTACTCATGCCAGAAAAATTTATGTATTAGAATCAACACCATCCCTCCCTAAATTAGCTTGTATCTTTTCAAATATGCCTTTGTTGGTACCTTTTTCCCCCCCATCTAGAAGGTGAGATCCTTGAGGCTACAGATTCTTTCTCTATTTTATCCCCAGTACTTAGCATGGTACCCAACACATAGTAGGTATTTGGTAAATGCTTCTAATCAATCAGTCAGTCAAAGTGAGACCTGTTAAAGACTTTACCTTGAAAAGGCCAACATCTCCCATTGCATCCGGGGCCATCTCCAGTTGTTCTGATCTGTATCTGGTCACTAGACACAGATGACTCTGGTGGAGAAATTGAGGCTGGTGGCTTTGCAGAGCCCTCCCTCACTTAAATCCAATTCACTTGCAAGTCATGACATCACCTACCTGATGTCATGGCCCTCTTTCAGAACAAAGGACAAGCAACAACAACAAGCATTTATTAAGCACCTGCTAAGTGTCAGGCACTGTGCTCAGGGCTAGGAATAAAGAGAAAGGTAAAAGGTAGTCCCTCCTTTCATGGAGCTCACAATCTAATGGGAGAGAAACCATACAAACAACTTTGTATAATAAGATATATACAGGAGACATTGGAAATAATCAACAAAGGGAAGGCATTAGAATTAACAGGGACTGGGAAAAGCTTCCTCTAGAAGATGAGATTTTAGCTTGGACTTGAAGGAAGCTAAGGAAATAAGAGGTAGAGATGAGGATGCAGAACATCCTATGCCTGAGAAGCAGACAGTGAAAATGTCTGGTGATGGGAGAGGGACCACAAGGAGGCCAGGGTCACCGAACTGTAGAATATGTAGTGGGATGTAGGGTATAAAAAGACTGGAAAGATGGGGAGGGGCCAGGTTTTGAAGAGCTTTGAATGCCAAACAGTATTTCATATTTGTTCCTAAAGGTAACAGGGAACCACTGAAGTTTATTCAGGAAAGGGGGGGGTAAGGGCAGGACATAGTCAACTTGAACTTTAGGAATGTCCATTTGGCAGCTGAGTAGAGAACAGATTATAGTGAGGACAGATCTATGGCAGTCAGATAAACCAGCAGGCTTTTGCAGTAGTTCAGGCATGAGGCAATGAGAGTCTGCACTAAGGCGGGCAGCATCAGAGGGCAGAAGGGTGCATATGCAAGAGATACTACAAAATGGGTCTTGGCAACAGCTTGGATATGGGGGGTGAGAGAGAATGAGGAGTCTCAGATTTTACCTAGATCGCAAGCCTGGGGGACTGGGAGGATTGTGCTACCTATTACTCTATTTCCCTTAATCCTATCCCGCCCACCCATTTATTCTATTCTTTCTTTTGACCCTGTCCCTCCTCAGAAGTATTTGCTTCTGATTACTCCCTTTCCCAATCTGCCCTCCTCTCTATCATTCCCCTACTCTCTTGTCTCCTTCCCCCCATATTTTCCTGTAGGGTAAGACAGATTTCCACACCCAGTTGAGTGTGTATGTTATTCCCTCCTTAAGTCAAATTCTATGAGAATAAGATTTACTCATTCCCTCTCACCTTCCCCTGTTTCCCCTCCGCTGTAAGAGACTTTTCTTTTCTGTTTTTTTTTTTTGTGGGATAATATACCCCATTCCACCTCTCCCTTTCTCCTTCTCCTAGTATATTCCTCTCTCACCCCTTAATTTTATTCTCCAGATATGACCCCTTTATTTTCAACTCACCCTGTGCCCTCTATCTACCTATATCTATATATACGTACATATAATTTTTTCCCCTCCAACTACCCTAATATTGACAAAGGTCTCATGAGTTACAAATATCATCTTTCCATGCAGGAATGTAAACAGTTCAACCTTAATAAGTCTCTTATGATTTCTCTTTCCTATTTACTGCTTCATGGTCCACTTGAGTCTTATATTTGAAAATCAAATTTTCTATTCAGCTCTGGTCTTTTCATCAAGAATGCTTGAAAGTCCTCTATTTCACTGAATGACCATTTTTTCCCCTACAGGATTATACTCAGTTTTGCTGGGTAGGTGATTCTTGGTTGTAATCCTATCTCCTTTGCCCTCTGGAATATTATATTCCATGCCCTGCGGTCCCTTAATGTAGCTAAATCTTGTGTTATCCTGATTGTGTTTCCACAATACTTGAATTGTTTCTTTCTGGCTGCTTGTAATATTTGCTCCTTGACCTGGGAACTCTGGAATTTGGCTACAATATTCCTAGGAGTTTTCCTCTGGGGATCTCTTTCAGGAGGAGATCGGTGGATTCTTTCAATTTCTATTTTGCCCTCTGGTTCTAAAATATCAGGGCAGTTTTCCTTGATCATTTCTTGAAAGATGATGTCTAGGCTCTTTTTTTGATCATGGCTTTCAGACAGTCCAATAATTTTTAAATTCTCTCTCCTGGATCTATTTTCTAGGTCAGTTATTTTTCCAATGAGATATTTCACATTGTTTTCTAATTTTTCATTCTTTTGGATTTGTTTTACAGTGTCTTGATTTCTCATAAAGTCACTAGCTTCCAATTGCTCTATTCAAATTTTGAAGGAAGTATTTTCTTCAGTAATCTTTTGGACTTCCTTTTCTATTTGTCCAATTTTGCTTTTTTAGGGCATTCTTCTCCTCATTGGCTTTTTTGACCTCATTTTCCATTTGGGTTAGGCTATTTTTTAAGGTGTTTCTTCAGTATTTTTGGGGGTCTCTTTTAGCAAGTTGTTGACTTGTTTTTCATGATTTTCTTGGATCACTCTCAGTTTTTCCTCTACTTCTCTTACTTGCTTCTCAAAATTCCTTTTGAGCTCTTCCAAGGCCTGGAACTGATTCATATTTTTCTTGGAGGCTTTGGGTGTAGGATCTTTGGCTTTTTTGTCTTCTTCTGGTTGTATGTTTTGATCTTCTTTGTCACCAAAATAAGATAATATAGTCTGACTCTTTTTGCGCTGCTTACTCATGATCCCAGCCAATTACTTGAGTTTTAAACTCCTTGTTAAGGTAAAAGTCTGCTTCCAATGTGAAGAGTGTACCGTCCCAAGCTTTGGGGGTTTGTACAGCTGTTTTCAGAGCTACTTCTAGGGAACTGAAAATTTTCAGTTCTTCCAAGGTAGTATGATAAGGGGCGAAGTGTTTCCTCTCCACAGCCACAACAAACTTCACCACAGCAGCGTTCCTCCTAGCCCCTGGACCGCCCCTCAGAACTGTGACCCAGATCCAAGCAACAGTAAAGCAAGAGATTCCTGCCTCAGCACTGACAAAGAGATCCCTGCAATCCCCCTCTGATCAACCACTTGATTGCCCCTCAGTCTGTGGGCCCAGAAGCTCAGGAAACAGTCGCTGCCTCAGGCCACGCTCAAGACTTGTGGCTGAGACCTAGCTCCTCTCTCACCACAGTCACAGACTTTTCCCACTGACCTTCTAAGTTGTCTTTGGTGTTCAGGGGTTGAGAGGTCTGGAAACAGCCACAGCTGCCCATGATTCAGTCCTCTGAAGCCTGCTCCAGGGTCGCTGCGGCCTGCACACCCATGCTGAACTGCGCTCCTCTCCCAGCCTGGAGCAATATACCTTTCCAATCAACCATCCAGGCTGTATTTGAATGGAAATTTGTTTCACTCTGTCTTTTTGTGGGTTCTGCTGCTTTAGAATTTGTTTAGAGCCATTATTTTAGGTATTTACAGGGCTTTGGGAGAGAGCTCAAGACAGTCACTGCTTTCCCTCCTCCATCTTGGCTCCGCCCCCTATCATTCCCATTTTAAAAGGCTAGAAAGGACCTCCCAGGATTATCTAGTCCAATCTTTCATTTTACACAGAGGAAAGTGTGGTCTTGGAGGACACAAACAGGAGAATAAGTGACTTTCCTAATGGCATGTCAATAGTAAGCGTCAGAGTAGGACTCTACCTTTAAAGCCAGGACGCTTTTTATTGGACTGAAATTCTAGTGCTGTCTCTCCCACAGATTCATTGTGTGATGGGTAGAGGTGAGAATCATACAGTTTCATAGATTAAAGGGACCTCAGCAACATCAGTCAGTCAATAAGCATTTCTTAAGTGTTTACTCTGTGTCTGGCAATGTGCTCAGCCCTCGGGATACAAAGAAAGGCAAGCAGAGTCCCTACCCTCAACAGAATCCAAACTGTCCCTGGAAAAATCACTACAGTATCCTCAAGAAATTTTATTATATGTCAGGCACTGTCTTAAGTACTAGAGATATCTATCTATCTATCTTTGTGTGTGTATGGAGAGAGAGAGAGACAGAGACAGAGACAGAAAGAGAGATGATGTAGGGCATTCAGGGAAGACCAGCCCCTGTGGTGTAAAAGCTTGCCAAGCCCTTTGCAGGGCTGCTCATCTACCTTTGGTGTCCACTTGGTTCATCCAACTTGCACCTATGGTTCCAAGAAGCAGTAGCACACACAGAGACCATGCTTTGGTGAACTGTTTTGGCAAACAGGTTAAACCAGATTGAGGGTAACCAAGGGGTCTCAGGCCCAATGGTGAATTAGGTGGGGTGGCTATCCCAAGCATGGGAAGACTTCCTCTGGAGGAATAGGCAAATAAGAACAATTTGTTCCAAGGGCCAAGAAGGAGGCTGAAATAAACCCTGTGGAGCACTCAGAGCTTGGTCAGACATCAAAGACACCAAGGTCATCCTCTGTATCGCAGGCCATCTCCAGTCATCTTGATGTTTGTCTTCTGCTGACTCTGGAAGAGAGAGTGAGGCCAACAACTTCAAGAAATTCTGCCTCACTTAAATTCAATTTATGCATGAGTCAAAAGATATCATCCATACCATTTTTCCTATCTATCTATCATCTATGTCTAACTGCATATTTACATCTATATGAATATGTACACATATACATACACACACACATAGAGAGAGAGAGAAGATAGAAGGGAGAGAGAGACAGAGACAGAGAAAGTTCAAAAACCTAGTTCCTGTTCTCAAGAAGTTTACATTCTAATGAGGGGGAAAACATGCACATAAGTGCAAGATGCATACAGAAATTCAAGGCAGCCTTAGAGGAGAAGGAACTAGAATCTAGGGGAGACTAGGAAAAGTCTCCTACAGGAAATAGCATTTGAGTTGATTCTTAAAGGAAGGCAGGAATTCCAGGAGGAAGAAAGGAAGAAAGAGAGCACTCCAGCTATGGGGACGAGTCAATGAAAAGGTATAGAAATTGGCCAATATGGCTCAAATCTGGAATGGGAAGATGAGACCAGATTGTGGGAGCTTTATATGCCAAAAAGAGGAGTTCCATTTGGTCCTAGAAGTAATAGGGAGCTATTGGAGTTCAACAGCCTATGAAAGTTACTTATTTATTTTTTCCCCAGACCTGTGATTTCATTCAAATATGGAATGCTGATTAAGCAACTTCCTTTACCAATCCTGATATAATTCTTCTCTTCATTTTATCATGTAAAACTGTTGCCTGGGGGCAATGAAGAGTTAAGTGACTTGTCCAAGGTAACACAGTCAATATGTGTCAGAAGTGGGACTTGCTCAAGCCTTCCTGAACCCAAGGCTAGCTCTCCATGCTACTTCTCCTGGCATTTCATCCCGCTGTGCACATAATCTTCCTAATGCAATGTTTAATGATAGGATAATAGGATTTAAAATAAGAAGGCACCATATAAATCATCTATTCCAGTTGACACTCCTCAGCTCAAAAATGTTAAAGCGGCTCCCCCTTGCTTACTGATGAAGGCACAAACTCTTTATTGTGGCCTTGTGGCTATCCTGATTTGGCTATAATGATTCATTTTAGTGTTTGACAGCTTATAAAAATGCTTTTCACAAAGACCCTGTGAGGAACAAGGCAGGCCTTGTGATATCCTTCCTTCAGATGATTGCTTCAGGCTGAACAAGGTAAAATCACTTGTGCAAGGTCACACACCGAGTTAGTGGCAAGTACAATTAAAATGCAGTTTTCCAATTCAACAGATATTTTAAACATCTACTATGTATGTGTAAGGCACCATGCTGGGGAACACAAGCACAGTGTTTGAAAGCAGACAAGCTTTAGGGTACCTGAGGACTCCAGGTGTGGGGAGAAGGTACACAAGAAAGGAGAATGAAACAGGAATGAAGAGATTTAGTGGACTATGGTCTTCTGAGAGGCAGGAAAGGAGGGCCTGTGGGGAAATAAAGAGGAGAGGGAGAAATCTTGTGGATTTTATATGCTAAAGGGAAATTAAAGACGAATGATCAATATCCCACCCTTTATGAAATACGACTACGTATTCTTCTCCAGATACAACATTCTATCTCCTACTGTGATCACTTTGCACAAGTGTCCTTCCTCATTTATACTCCCTCTATATCTCATCTCTGTAGACAAAAACCCCCATACTATGTGCCTTTACCATCATCAAACTTACAATCTAATTGAATGGTTAAAGCATGCATGACAAATCATTTATATTACAAGGTATAATGTGAAAGGGACAAAGGATGGGTCCTGATAGTGTTATAGGAAAATATGAAAAGGAAGACATCCCTTCTAGCTGAGAAATCAAGGAACCAATTAATAAATTAATGGAAAGGAATTCATTAAGCAAGTCTGTGCCAAACATTTCTCTGCTGAGGGCTGGGGCACACACAGAAAAGCAAGAAGATCTCTCATTTCAGGGAGCTCACTTTTGAACTGGGGAAGACAACATAGATAAGAGAGATCAACTAGAGGATGGATGGGAAAATCCAGAGGTTCTTACCAAAGGTTTTATAGAGCAATTTGTTTGCAGGGTAGACCCTAATTCACGGACTTTTGACCGTGTGTGAGTGTGTGTGTGTGTGTGTGTGTGTGTGTGTGTGTTAAGCACCCCTTTGGCAATCTGGTGAAACTATGAACTCCATCTCAAAACAATGTCTTTAAATGATTAAATAAAATACATAAGGTTACAAAGGAAACAAATCATATTAAAATACAGTTATCTATTTTTCTGGATGGAGCGGTGTTAGGGAGGAGCAAATTATTAAGCCCCACCACCATTCCAAACAGCTAGAAACTACCTTGGTATTATTATAATAACTACAAATTAATATATAATTAATTAATATTATATATTAATATAATGCAGTTATAACATTGATAAGTGGACAGACAGATTCCTAACAATAGGTTGTATTCAGGCTGAGGAGGGCCTTGCTTACCAAGGAAGTCTTCTGATTGCAGGTCTATTGGGTTATCTAGCATTGATATTGAATATGATTGGACTAAACTTTACAAAACCTAAAGAGACCTTGCAAGTCCTGAATATTAGAAAAAGCAGCAACTACCTACCCTACCATTTAATGTCATAATAACATAAATTTGCTATTTACCTAATGGCTGGAGAAGGCAAAGGAGGGATTGTAGACTGGAGAGACACTCAAAGTTATAGGCTTTGGGATTATTGACAGGGTAGATCAGATAATCCCCTGCCTATGGAGGCGTAATGAATATTTCAGTCTGGTGACATTTATTTATGTGCATGCCCAGCTCTGTGTGTGAAAATACCTTAGGAGACTATAATAAGCAAAAGGTTTCATTACATGCACAGTGTAATCTAGTTAAAATGGGCTAATTGGGAAGAACCTGAATCTCCCTGTTGTACCCTCTCTTTGAAAGCAGACAGGCAGTAGAGTGCCTAGGGACTCCAAGGGTAGGGAGGAGATGCATAAGAAGGGAGAAGAATGAAACAAGAGTTAATGGAGTAGGGACTTCTCAGAGGCAGAGGAGAGCTTGTGGGGAGATAGAGAAGAGGTGGAGAAATGTGGTGGATTTTAGATGCTAAAGGGAAATTAAAGACAAATGACTAGGATTCCTCCCTTTATGAAAATGACTGCTTGCTCTTCCCCAGATAACAACATTCTCTCTCCTACTTTGATGACATTGCACTAGTGGCTTATTTTCTCTTTTCCCCTCAGCTCTCTAGAATCCCTAGCTTTCTTGAAAGATCACCTCTGGTGCTACCCCCTACACAGTTATTATTCCTCCCCCAATTATTTTGCATTTTTAAAATTCCTTCTTTTTTTTTAATATATGTTGTATTTCCTTATTTGCACAAGTTATACATTCCCAGAAGAATGTAAACTATTTGAGGCCAAGTACTGTTTCCCATTGTACTTAGAATATATTAAATATTTACTAAATGATTGGTGAGTTGAATTTTATTCCAAATGAATGGTTCATAAAGCTAACTTCTCTACAGTAAATCTCATTTTCCCATCGACTTCTGTGAAGAACAGTTAATTTGCATTGCCAAGGAAGATAAAAAATATCTCCTAGTAGACTGAATTGGAAATGTGTGAGTAAGGATTTCTAGCTTAGAGTAGCCATACAGCACGATAACCTTTCTTACCAGGAGTAAACTATCTAGGTTTTATTTCTTTTGGCTGCATATTTAGCTCTAGGTTTTGTCATTTAGAATGAGAAAACCATATGAGTCTTCTTCCAATGCCTGATTGTGGCACAGTGTCCCTGGCTCACCTAGAGTCATCTTCAAGTGCTGCCATTGCCCATTGGGTTCCTGACCTTTGGCAATCTTGCTTCTAAAACCACTACTTAAAGGCCTTATCAGCACACTGGCTACAATGTCCTAACAAGATGGAGAAACTTCTAGCGTGGGACCAGGGATGGACTGTGTTTTCACCAAGGATTAGCTTTCAATAAACCTCAGTGAGTTGACCGAAAATGTGATGAACATTTTAGCCCCAATAGTTACTGAATATCATTTATATGGCATTAGAATGATATTCACAAACCATATTATACATGTATGTGTGTGTATACGTACATAACATATAAATATACATATTGTATATATGTATACGTACAATGGAATGGGGGCAGCTAGGTGGCACAATGAATAGAGCCCCAGGTCTGGAGTCAGAAAGACACATCTTCCTGAGTTCAAATCTGGCTCAGATACTTACTAAATGTGTGACCCTGGGCAAGTCACTTAATCCTGGTTGCCTCAGTTTCTTCATCTATAAAGTGAGCCAGAGAAGAGAATGTCAAATCACTCCAGTATCTTTGCCAAGAAAACACTAAAATAGGGTCACCAAGAGTTGGACACAACTGAAAATGACTGAATAACAACAAAAAATAATGGAATGCTCTTCATCAGCCATAGCATGATCTATGACTAGTGAAGAAAACTAAGGTTCCCAAAAAAGGACTTTCTTGGCAATATTGGAAGAAAGAAAATCAAAGAAGGAACAGGAACAGGGGTGTGCTGGAGCCACCTCATACCAAGAGCTGATTATTAAATTTTCATGTGAATACTTAAAATTCAGATATCAGCAAATGCTACAAATCAGGGCTTGATTGATTGTTTTGGTAATTAAGGTTTAAGAAAGTGTTGGAAAAATGTGAATAGCGCAGATTAAACTTAAAAGTATATACACACATACATACATATATATACATACATATATATATACATACATATATATATATATATATTGCATACCATCCCCCCTCCCCCAGAGAATCAATTGCTAATCATTTACCAGCACATCCCTGGATAAGATCTTGAGGTGACTGGGAGGATGATTATGGAGGATGACAATGATAGCTAGTATTTGCATAGCACTTTATGGTTTGAAAAGTGTTTTACAGATATCTCATTTTATCCTCACAACACTAGGAGGCAGATGCTATCATTAGCTTCATTTTGCCAATGAGAAAACTTAAAAAGACAGAAGTTAAATGGGTCACTCAGGTACTGTTTGAGGTTGGATTTGAACTCAAGTCTTCCTCACTCCAATCCCAACACTCCAATCCAACATTGCTAAGCACTATTCAATTTTTTTACTTGGCTTTTATTTTCTGGAAACTGAAAATGACAAAACAAAAATGGCTAATGAGGAGCTGACACCCAAGGTCTGAGGGGAGATGGAGAGCATATGGGTGCCCTTGATGAATTTTGTCACCCAGCCCAGATGACTGATTCTTGGGTACTACAAGAATTAGCAAATGTGATTACTTAACTTATGTCAGTGATACCTGAAAGTTCATGGAAAATGAGAGAGTCATCATGAGACTAGAGGAGGGAAAAACAGAATAGATAACTGCAAACCACAGGCCAAGGAGCTTGACTTTAATTCCTAGAAAAATTCTAAAATAAATCATTAAAAAGATGGTTGGCAAATGTCTAGAAAGGGATGTGGTGGTTCCCAGCATGGCTTCAGCAAGAACAAATCATGCTGGACTAACTATTGTCTTTTTTTTCCAGGGTTATTACATTGGTGTAACAGGAGAATACTGGAAATACAGTTTACCTTGATGTTAGCAAGTTTCCAATTAGATGAATTCAGAGCTGGTTGAATAGCTAGACTCACAGGTTAGTTGTTACCGGTTCAATGGCCACTTGTCTGGAGGTCTCCAGTGGAGAGTCCAAGAGATTTGTGCTTGTACCTATGCTATTTCACATTTTTCTCAAAGACTTGGATAAAGGAACAGATGACATGACCGCCAGATTTACAGATGTCTTAAAATTGGGAGGAATAGTTAACAAGCTGGATTGCAGAATCAAGATCCTTATAAGAAGTTCTAAGTAGGTTATATTGTTGTTCTTAATCTAATGATGTAAAATCAGAACCACAGTTAGATGTCAATATTAAAAAAAATCTAGGATCTTTTGTGGACCCATATGGGTCAGAAGAATGATGTGGAAGCCAAAAGAGCTAATGTGATTTTGGGCAGCACTGAGAGGCATAGTTCTAGTAATAATTCCCTCTCTACTCTGCTTGGATCATACTCCATCTAGAGTATTGGACTAAGTTCCAAGCACCACAATGTAACAAGAGAATCGATAAGCCAGAGAATACCCAGAAGATGGTAGCCAGGATGTTGAAGGACCTGGAGTCATGAGTCTGTGTCCACCTAATGAGTCCTTATTGGCAGTTAGCCCTCATTAACAATTTTTGTTCTCCCGTTTTCAAGACACAGCAAATAAGTGTTTATTTAGTGCCTACTGTGTGCCAGGTACTATGCTAATAAACATTTTGTACATATTATCTCATTTTTTCCACATAACCCTGGGAGGTAGGTGCTATTATTATCCTCATTTTACAGTTGAGGAAACTGGGTTAGATAAAGGTTAAGTGACTTGCCCGGAGTCACATATCTCAAAAGTATCTCAGGCAGGATTTGAACTCAGGTTTTCTTGACTCCAGGCTTAGCATTCTATCTACTACTACTGCCTAGCAACTACCTAGAGTTAAATTTGTTCTGCTTGATCCCAAAGAGCAAAAACCAGGAGTACCAGGTAAAAATTGCAAAGAGGCCATTTTATACTTGATTTCAGAAAAAAAAATACCTACTAGTGGATTGGAACTCTCCAGAAAAGGAACTGGCTTCCTCAAGAGGTGGGGGTAATTCAGTTTCTTTGGCTATCTTTAGTCAGGGCCTGGATGACCACTTGTTGTATATGCAACAGTAAGGATTCTCTTTGAGTTATGGATTGAACTTGGTGGCCCCTAAAGTTTTTTCAAACTCTCCAATTCTGTGTTTGCCCAAGTTATAAAAGAGCTATTATCTGAGTCAGGGAGTATTTACAGCAGCAAAATTGTAGATCCTTAATCCTGATGTGGTAAAAATGGAAATTTCTATAAATGCATATATGTACATGTGTACATGTATATATATATATATACACATATATAATGTAAAATTACATTATAAAATGTTAGAGCTGGTAAAGATCTTAGGGGTCAGCTGCTAATCTGATCCATATCCTTTTACGAATAAGAAAACCAAGTCCCAGAGAGGAGAAGTGACTTATCCATTTGGATTCTAGAATTCTAAGATTTTGTTCAGAAAGCAAGCTTCAAGAAAATGTAATGTTAGCAAAGTGTATTCAAGCTGAAAGGGACTTTAAAATATTAAAATACAGGGGGTTCAAAAGTCTTAGGGTAGTTTCATGCTAAAACTGTTGGACCACCTTGTATAAAAATTAGTTTTAGGATTGAAATAGACCTGAGATAGCGTCTTGTCCAAACCATCCCTGGAATCTTTCTCCAGCCTTCCTCACTGCGTTATAAGATAGACAGCCAGACACCTGATAAGCATGGCACTCACATTCTGACCCTCTCTCCTCAAAAAACAAAAAAACAAAAAAGCAAAAAACAAAAAACCATGCCTGGGAATCGCCCCTTGTAGCCCTCTTCACACCTTAAATAGAAGACGAGTCAGAAGAATTGTTTAAGATGAAGTTATTTCTGCACAGCTCAATCAGAAACAGGGTCCATCTAAGGGCAGATTTTGATACTGAAACTAGCTTTTGTTCAGAAAGAATTGTTCTTTAAACCCACATTAGCTTTAATTAAGAGAACTCCAGCATTCAGGAAATAATATCCACAGAGAGAAGTTACTGTCAACTATAGAAGCTTTCAGGTTTGCTATAGGTAAGAAACTGCCCAGGGGCTGGGGGGAGGGGAAGTTGAATGAATAACTTGATTCGGAAGATCTTTTTAAGCAATAATATAGGTAGCTGAAATTCACTCATATGAAATTGATTTCCATTTCTGTATAATATCTTTGGACTCACAGAACTGTAGAGTTTAATCTGGAAAAAGTCTTGGAACATCGACTTAAGGAACCAGAATAATCTTAGAACAGTGAATGTCAGAGTTAGAAGCGACTTTAGGACGTGGAATGTTAGAATAAATAATTTTTTGGTTTTCTAGGGAAGTTAGAATTTTAGAACAATGAGCCATTTACCCTTGCTGCCTCTGCTTCCTCATTTGCCACTCAGATCTGGACCACTTGCAATCTGGCTTCCAACCCCACTATTTTACTGAATTGACTCTCTCAATTGTTTAATAAATGTTATTGATCAATTGTTATTAATTATTTCTTAACTACTAATATCCTTGGCCTTTTTTTCCCATTATCATTCTACTTGGTCTCCCCACATTTTAGTGTTTTGTCAATGCTTTTTGTCTTTGCATGACAATCATTTCCCATCCCCACCTCCAAAGTGAACCCTCCCTCATGACAAAGAAATCCAATTGAGCGAAAGTATCCTATGCAGGGACTGTGTCCAACAATGCACATCACTTTCTGTCCTGGTTGTTTCCTACTTCTCTGCCCTAAGGGAAGAGGTGGTTTTCATTTTCTCTTCTCCAGGCCCTTCCTTGGTTTATTCCATTTCTCAGAGTTCAGCTTCCTTTTAGTGAAGCTCTTCATTTACACTGCTGCAGTCACTGTATATATTGTTCTCTTGGCTCTGCTTTTTTTGTACTATATCAGTTTACACAGAGCCTTCCATTTGTCTGAATTTTTGATATTTGTCATTTTTTTTTTGCACAGTGATGTAAGACCTCACCACTGCTGATGGGGAAATCCTGCAAAACACTCTTCTGTTGGTGATGGTTGAGTAGCAACATCTTTGTTTTTAAACAACAGAAATTACAGCCAGACAGCCCCTTCTTCCTTCTTAATGATAGGATCTTCCAATCATTATGATAACTTATGTTTATGCAGCTACAGACCCTATCATCATCTCATTTGATCCTCATCCTCCCAGTAGCCCTGGGAGATAAGCAAGTGTTGTAATACTCCCAAAATCTGAATTTTTCTGGTCTAGACTTTCTCCAAGTCCTAGCCTGTGTCCTCCAT
The DNA here is from genome assembly GCF_900497805.2 of Vombatus ursinus. Taxonomy (NCBI): domain Eukaryota; kingdom Metazoa; phylum Chordata; class Mammalia; order Diprotodontia; family Vombatidae; genus Vombatus; species Vombatus ursinus. The sequence continues at coordinate 16,205,650 of NW_020945437.1, forward strand.
TATAAATTGGAGGGGTGTGACTAAGGTCCCTCCCAGCATTCAGTCTTTTGATCCCATGAGTCATTTATGGGCTTTGGTTTCCTTACCTTTAAAATGGCGATGTAATGACTTCTTTACTGTTGAGATTTATTGGTAGGTCTAAAGGGGGCTTTGCCAAAGAATTAGATGAGGCAATCAATACTGAAAACTCTAGGCTCTTTTATTTGACTTGTGTAAGGGAAAACCACATGGTTTAACTGTGTTACCCAAGGGAGAATATGGAGAGGGAGGCAAAGGTAAGAAGGGACGTGTATTCAAGTCCCCATATTGACCTAATACTCCCTGCTTGCCTACCTCTCCTCTGGAACCTTCCATATTTAAGCATCAGCTATACTTCTGTGGTGAGTCTGATCTGGTTCTCTCCTAGCCCAGGTTTGCTACATCTTCCCCTATGTTTCTCATCCCCTGATGAGTTTGAAGTATCTCTTTCCCCACTGCCATCCACATGAGCCCTCACTGGCTATGTTCTCTCTACTATTAGAGTATTCTATTAGTGACTGATACCTAAGTACCATTTAACCACTTAATTATCATTTGGCTTATACACAGAGATATTTACTTCACAGTTATAGCAAGAACAGACATGAAATGTCTCCTAATACCTCAGGAGCATATTCTCTCCTATACCATGTCAGTCTCTGGGAGGGATTAGACTCAATTTAGCTGTTCCTACATAGCAGTAGTCCCACCAAGTTCATGTCCCAATGCATCATGACTTCCAGATGCTCTGACATGAGGGTCCCAGCGGTCATTCCTGAGAGTCACACTCCTTGTTCCTTAGAACATCAATACTGTTCTGGCTCTGGAAAAAGAAATTCTGGAAAACCCTTTCAAACTCACAAGGTCATGGAAGTTTCAGTGTTCTTTAAAAAAAATAAAAGAGAACCAATACAAAGGCCAAGGACCAAGACCCTTTCATAGAGGCATATGACTTCAGGAGGGGACAAGGCCCTACAGGCCCTACTTTTTCACCACTGTTTCTCACCAGACACCATAAGTGAAAGAATCATTGGATGAGGCCAAGAAAGTAGCTGAAGCAGAATACCATCATAGCCAACTGAAACTAGTTATTAAATGCCCATACATATATGCCCCACAGTCTCTCCAAGGCACCTCCAATCTATGGTTTTCCTTCTCCCAGAATAAACTCTCTAGCTGCTGCTACACAGAGAAACATCATCTGAGGCAGTCTGTACGTGAGACAGACCCACATATACTTCAGAACTGTTTGTGCTAGAAAATATCACTGTTGCTTCTTCCCTGCCTGTGACCTCAGAGGACAAAACCAATGAAAACTTTCTGATCAGAACCCTACCCATACATGGCTACACTTGCCCTTTTCCCCTTAAACACTAGAGTTTCCCTAAGCTTACCTGGCCCCCAGGGATGCCAAAAACAGTCAGCTGTAACAATACAACAAGTCTTGGCAACATTCTTTCCAACAGTATCATGGACATCTTCTTGGAAGAAACATCGTACCAGGGTGTGCTAACATCAGCTCTCATTGTATCCCTTCCCCTGACCTTTTCAATCCAACTTTTCAGGTATCAGTCCTGGCCCCAGAATAGGGGCGATAGTATATTCCCCATCTTACATTTGCTTTTCTCTTCATTTTCTTTTTTGGTGATTCCAGTTAAACTATCTGGTGTGCCCTTAAGAATACCAAATAAAAGTGCCTATGGCTTTCAGCACTGACTGCCTCATCTCATTCTTCTGCAAAGCCCCTTTAGATTCAGCAATGGACTCATTCCAACATTTGGGCAGTCATTAGTCTCTCTTTTCTAAAGATGAATAAGCTAAGGAATTGAAAAGTCAAGTGATTAATTGGATTGTAAGACTGAGAAAAGGAAGAGAACTCAGATTTCGCTTACTTTATAGTCCAGGAGACTGAGACACAAAGACAAAAAGGGATTCACCCATGATCATACAACTTCTAAGCAGCAGAGCCAAGATTTGAATCCAGGTTACCCTGCTCCAAGCCCAATACTCTTTCTAATACACTAGTGCTTTTCTTTGTAGCTTACAGTATCCCTCAGCTTTTCTGTTGTTGTTTTTAAACTGTTCCTCAATGGCAAGGAGAACATATTTTGCCAGAATTATTCAGGTAATTGGCACTAAGTAGAAGCGGCCTAAACACCCCTATTTAAATCTAGGCAGCTATCTAGGTGAGAGTTGAATGGCTGCCATCTGGTATGTGGGAGTCTATAATTCCACAAATGACCCCTGATTGGCATGTTTAGAAGTATACTATGCACCAGCTTCTCTCCCTCCTCTACTCTAAGGGAAAAAAATGGGTCTTAATGGCACCTCTCAGTGTTTCTTCCCACCTGTTCCTTTTCAACAAATATAATGACATTCTTGGGATATTGTATCAATGGGACAAGCGCCTTATCTTGGGCTGTGTGATTTTAAATAGGAAGGCAAATGCTCACTCATCAGCATTGCTACTATCCTCACTCCTACTTTCTTTCTTTAAAAACAAAGTCCTGTATTTCACCAGCTTGGAGGGCTGCCACCCTCTCTCAGTTCCCCTGATTTTTATAATGTAGTGAAAAAGATAGAAACAGTACATTGGGAGGGGAAGGACTGAGGAGGATTTGGGGAAAGGATGTTGGAAACGGGAAATGCAGTATCAGCTCCAAATGATAACAACTATTTAAATGATACCACGGTATAATAGCGAACACTAGACTGGTAGCTAGTCCTGACACCTCCACTAACTTAACATTGTGATTGATATAAGCCTTGACCCCAATGGACTTTAATTTCTTCCTCTATAAAATGAGAGGGACCAGTTGATTGTTGATAATCTCTGAGATCCCTCCATCTCTCAGAGAATCGGCTATCTTGCCTGGTGAGGAAGTGAATGCAAATTTACCTAGTTTGCTTTTTTTTGCCAGACTCACACCAGACTGGGTTTCACACCCCATCTAGCCACCCATTCCAGATGTCTTACCATTATTTCTGCTGTTGTGCATTTTCCTCTCTCCCTATTCTCCCTCCTTTCCTCCTTTGGGCACAGAAAGCAAATCTTTGCTATCAGTAGCAGAAAGTGTGTCCATCGACTACCCTATGTATCAACACTCTCTCTACCCTGACATCCCAGACCAAAATTCCTTTCCCTGGCTGCCACTCCCCTATGTGTTATCTCCCCCATTCTTGAGTTCAAGCACTGAGTTCAAGCCTGAAAGATACTGTAGTTTAATAATGGCTTTTTCATTTATTCATTCATTTGTTTATTCATTTAAAGGACCTTCTCATCTCTAACATTCCGTATGAGGGTAGGATAAACAAGATTAACGCTGTGCTTGCTGTAATATAGCAAACTGATGACATAAAAGTACCTACATGGAAATCTGGTGGAAAACTTATCTACAAGGAAATTCCCCAGTGGGGGAACCAGGCATACATCCTTCCTAAATCCAAAAAAACTTACTTCCATTATGATCATCACCTTACAATTAGCCAAAAATACTGCAGGGAAAAGGGCTGGAGACAGAGTAATGCTCCACCAGCAGGAGTCATTGTCCTTGTTCTTCCTTAGGTATTCCAGTGAAACCCTACCACCCCTGCACTCTGGTAATGGTAGCACCATGACTAGCTATGCAGTTCACCAGCTCTTGCCTTCATTGCTTCCCCTAGCTACTGTGCTAATTATAACAATCTCAGCATAGTCCTGATTTGTAAAGCTAACCAGCTACTTAAAGACATGTTTGTACATGTTACATGTCCTCTCAGAGCCTCAGTTCTCTTATTTTTAAAATGGAAAAAATATCTGTGCCACCAAGCTAATAGCTCTGTTTTGACCATTAGCCTCAGAAAAGGATGAAGTGAAATGATGTATCTGAAAGTAATTTGTTGCTTCAAAATGCTATATAAATTTAAGTTATAATAAAATTATTAATATATCTACTTAATGATATTTGTTTATTTCCTGATAATTTTCTGATTCTCTTCTACTCTTTTAATTTTTCTCAGGAAAGCACTTACAAAGAAGGGAGAAGAAATCGTTTATGCCCAAATTCCAAACATTTTTTAGAGTTGGCGGAGTATTAGAATTAGAAGGTACCTCGAAGGAGAAGGAAATGACAAGCCATTCCAGTAGTTATGCTAAGAAAACTCCAGGGACAGTATGGTCCACAAGGTCATGAAGAATCAGACACTTACCACCACCCCCAGACAAGTACCAGATAAGGAATCCCTCCTTGAAAATGCCTGAACAAAATGTCACCTAACCTCTACTTAAACATTGCTAATAATGGGAACTAACTACCAGATGAGACAGCCCATTTAATTTTAGGTAGAGCTCCAGTTATGAGGAAGTTGTTCCTTATATTAAGTGGAAAGGGGCCTACCTCTTCATAAAGTCCACTCACTAGCACATATTCTTCCCCATCATCTAAATAGAATATCTCTTCCCTTCAGATATCTGAAAAGAACATAATAAACCTTCAGCTATTTCAAGATAGTAATCATTCCCTTGCTCCATCCAATTTTTTTATCTCCAAGATAAATATTTCCCTTTATATGTCATAATTTTGAATCTCATCACCCTCCTCAGGACAAGTTTTATGTTATCTAATATCCTTTATAAAATGCAGTGCCCAGAAGAGAACACAATACTCCATTTGTGGCATGACCCCATGAGAGGATATGGGGGCTCTCACAATCTGACTTTGGTATTTTCCAGCATGCCCATTCTAGCTATTCTCTGGCTTGGCACTCTTCTCCAGGAATATTGCTTTGTGATTTTGGATGAGTACTTCCAACATCCATTTAATCTCTGCTTCCTGTTCTAGCATCCCTTTTCCTTTTTTGTAGTAAGAACTCTGTGCTAAGTTTGAGGTCAAGGAAGCTTACCTCTTCCAAGCCAAGCTTCAGCTAGCCTGAACCTTCTACTCTATAGTGTTTGCATGAGACAAGTAGCAGGTCTATAAGGAGTGTGAAAAGAAAGGATTTGAGGGCCAAAGTGAAACACCTTTCCATCACCCTGCAAATCAGACCATGCAGGTAGATGAATATACTACCTGTGTTGCCAAGCAGTCTTAATTGTGTGTCACATTAGGGGAGAATAATGACTCTTTTGAGGTATCCAACACTAATTGACATGACCACTGGGTAATTCTCCAGACGCTGTCAGTCATAAGCTATGCCACTACATAGAATCAGGAGAGGGAAAGCAGAGGGCTTGCCTGTGTCCTTCCAAACTCAGTAGGGACAATTGGATGAATTAAGTTCTGAACTCAATTATCCGAACCAGTGGAGGGGATCCATGGCTTGGATAAGCCTAAACAGTGGATAATCCCCAAATCACTTGTGTTTGGCTTTGGAATGTGCTGTGATTACTCTGCAGCCCAATTATGCTTTGCTTAGACTAATATGTAAATCAGGTTTTCATTTCCTGAGCACACCCTGACTGATGATAGGAAGAGGCAGTCCAGAAGAACCCTGTGTGCTAGAGCAAAACTAGCCTTCTGTCATCACAGACACTGCCCTGGATGCAAAAGAAAAACACTAGGATAGAGGGAGCATAAATGCACAACTACAGGCGGGGGAGGAGGAGCAATAGGAGTCATGCAGGTGGAAGACGTTCTCATCAGTTCATGCTTCCTCCACCTTGTAAAGGCAGTGACTCAGAAAGATAAATGGTGGTCAAGGCTCAGCACTGGTGATCTGGACTGGCTGCTTACCTCTGATAACACGAGGTAAATTATTATTGAGGGACACACTGGGACTTTAAGGGTGGGAAAATAGTAAAACCCGGAACTCTCATTTATTGGCAGAGGATTCTTTACCCTTCTTTTTGGTTTGTGTCTCTCAGTGTGTCAGCCTTAGAATCTGCCCATTTGGCCTAAGGTCTAGGGATCTATGTCTTTTGTGAATGTTCCCCAGGGAGCAGAGTCCCTAAGTAGATTGTGTCTATTGGCATATTTTGGGAGGGAACAAAGAAGCTGATCTAAGTGAATCATATCCCTAGGTCTTTTTTCTGTAAGTTAGACTCAGCCCCAAATTGGGTTCATAGGATTGTAGGATCACATATGTAGAGACGGAAGGGACCTCAGAGGTAGTCAAGTCCAATTCTCTTGTTGTATAGATGAGGAAACTGAGGCTCAGAATATTCATCCAGCCTGTGTTTGAAAATCCAAAGAAGGAACCCACTGCTTCCCAATATAGCCCAATCAACTTTGGGATAGCTCCAATTTTGAGTAAAGGTGCCCTTAAATCAAACATAAACCTGCCTCTCAGAAATTCCAACTAGTTCTGCTTTGGAGGACCAAGCAGAACAAATTGATTCCCTTTCCCACATGAAAGTTTTTTGCTTTTCAAAGATAGACCCTCATTAGCCTTCATTAATCTATTTTATCTTTAATTCCTTCAACCTGTTCACATATGATTTTTTTATCACTTTCCTCTTTATATGTTCCAGTGGGTTTATGTATTTCCTAAAATGTGGTTCTGTGAACTCAACATGGTAATCCAGATGTGAACTAACCAGGGTAGAGAATAATTAAACATATATCACCATTATTTGGACACAATGTCTCTTACCTTGATATAGCCCATTTTATTATTGTCCCTCTTGGTTATCATGTTTAATTGTTGACTCATAACAGTACTTCATTAAAATATCCAGATTTCTTTTTCCAAAAGAATTACTGTCCAGCCACATTTCCTTCATCCTACATTTGAACTTGATTTTTCGTACCCACATGTTGAGCATTATATTTATCACTATTAAATATCATCTTTAAACCACTATTCTAGCCTTCAAGAGTAGCATATCCAAACACAATTATTTGATGTGTCAGAAATCCCTCCAAGCTTCTGCAGATTTGACAAAAATATCATTGATGCCATCATCCAAATTATTGATAGAAGCATTGAACCACACAAGACCAAGCACAGATCTCCACTAGAGTTCCTTCTATATTTGAGATCAAACTTTTAATGACTAATCTTTGGATCTTCCCTTTCAAATGCTTCACAATTCACCAACTATATCATGATTTAGGTCTTATCCATCCACTGTAGCCACAAACATAACATGAGGAGCTGTGTCAAATCCCTTTTTAAAATCTAGGTATCCTATGTCTATAGTATTCCCTTGATCTGCCAGTCTAATAGCTCATTTTTTTAAAAAAGGTTATTAGGTTAATCTGACATGACCTCTTCTTGGTGAAGCCATGTTGGCTTTTGGTGATAACTGCTTTCCCTTCTAAGTGTTTACAAACCTTCTCCTTAATAGAGTATTTTAGATTTTTACTAAGAATAGAAAAAAAAACTCAGTTCTATAGTTTACACATATTACTGTCTTAAGTTAAAAAAAAAACTGGCACATTTGCCTTTCTCCAATCCTATGGCACTTTTCCTATTCTCGAAGATCTTTGAATAGAGGTTTAAAAATTACATCTACCAACCTACTCAAAACCATAGTTTAGCCAGGCTTGGCTACAGAGAGCATGGTGCAATAGAGAAGGTTTGGGATCTGAAGCAAGGAATTCCTCACATCAAGTCTCCAGACGTTTGCTGTATAATCTTGAACAAGTCACTTAATCTCTCTGAGCCTCAGTTTCCTCATAGTACCTACTTCACAGAGTTGTTAGGAGGCTCAAATGAGATAATATCTGTAAAGTACCATCCATTATTAATATTATTATAATTGCATTCTTATCTTTATCTTTGGTAGAGCACAGACAGAAATGGTCCTAAGGCAATTCATGGTTCTTTTATTTTTTTTTTTTTTAGGTTTAGTATTCATCAGACTAATGTGCAAGGGGATAAAATGATTGGGTTTGGTGTTGGATAAAGGTATTAGGATATAAGCTTTTGTAGGCTCTCAAAAATCATTGTTGAAACAACTCCAATAGCAGACAGAGTCATGGGGATGCTCTTTCTGTTCCCACATGTTTTTTATTTGTTCCAAAAGTTTTCTATACTTTGAAAGCTTTCCATTCCATGCATTTCTAGTGTTTTCTATGACCACATCAATTAAAATTTTATTCTCAAATTTTTATGGAGCAATTTTATGTCCAGGAGATTATGAATGATGGTTTTATCTATGATAATGTTCTCATTCTAGTACAATTTATTTCTTCAATTCTCAAGGATATTTTGAAATTTGTATTTGTCTTGTTAACTTATGAAGAGTAGCAAGTTTTGTAATTCTCTCATGTCTTTCTAGAGCTTTGTTGCCGATACTTTTTTTTATTGTAAACTTACCAAAACCAAATAAAATGAGCATTTTCATATACATTATGGAATAGATGATCTTTAAAAATAAATGTTATTACTATCTTTTGTTTCATATCACCTAAATTTCCACACCTATCCCTTCCAAGTCCCAGAAGGCCATCCCAAATAACAAAGAATTTTTTTTAAAAGAAAAGAAAAAAGAAAAATAACAGAAAAATCAGCAAGGTTGATAAATATGTAGAAAAATTTGGTTATAAATACAATGTTTCACACCCATAGATCCCACCATTACCAACACCTCTGCAAAGATAGTTGGGGGAAGTAGATATCTTCTTGTATCTTTCTTTGGAGCCAAGCTTATTCTTTGTGATTTTGCAATTTTCATTTTCAAAATTTTGTGTTTGTTGTTCTTTCCATTTAGATTCTTATAGTCATTGTATATATTGTTTTCCTGGACTAGCTTACTTAACTGTACATCAGTTCAAATAAATCTTTCTATGTTTCTCTGAAGTTGTCATATTCATCATTTCTAACAGCACAGTAATATTTCATGACATTCACGTACCATAATTTCTCTAGTTATTCTTTAGCCAGTGGGTGGGCATCTACTTTCTTTCCAGTTCTTCACTACAATGCTATTATAAATGTGCTCGATTTTTTTTCTTCTGTGTTTCTATCATTGTTTGCTTTTCTCCCTTGAAAAACTGGGACAGTTAACTCTTTTCTCCCATGTAGTTTTCACTTAGGATTTCTTGAAATATAGTTCTAGAAAACCAGACCTTGATAAAGCCCATTGGGATTCAAATGGAGCTACTTGACTATGCCTTTAAACTCAAACCACTCTGGCTCTTACAGATTGGCCAATAATAGGTTCTAACCCAACCCTCACTTGTTCATTGTTTGGATTTTGATGGCTCTGACTGAGTGTAAATAGCAATTGTTTCTGTTCTGGTCAGAAACCGGTCTTTCCCTCCCAGATTGATTCTTTTGTGAAGGAAAACTATACCAATTTTTGCCTCAGTTCTTACCTAACTTTTAACTATTGAATGGAAGTTGCTTCAGACACACTGAGACCTGGGAAAGCCCTTAGCTTCAAAAGACCAAGGTCTCCCACTGCATTAGGAGTCATCTCCAGTCATCCTGACCTGTGTCTTGCCACTGGACTCATGACTGGAGGGAAGGAGTGAGGCTTGATGACTTTGCACAGCCCTGCCTCAATTAAATCCAATTCACTTGCAAGTCAAGACATCACCTTCCTGATGTCATTGGTCCTTCCTGAGAATGAAAAGACCAACAAAGACAAGAAGGACATCTCATATCCATTGAACATTTCTCTATTGGAGAATGAATTTTCTCTTAAATATATTTTATTATTTGTGTCAATATTTTGGCAGCAAGGTAGCTCAGTGGATAGATTACTGAGCCTAGAGTCAAGAAGACCTGAGTTCAAACTCAGTTTCACATACTTACTAGCTATGTCATCCCAGGCAAGTTACTTAACTTGTTTTCCTCAGTTTCCTCATCTGTAAAATGGGGATAATAAGAGCACCAACCTCTCAGGGTTGTCATGAGGATCAAATGAGATAACAATTGTAAAGTACTTAGTACACTGGCTGGCATATAGTAGGCATTATACAAATGTTAGCTATTATTATATATCTCAGAAATCTGGTCCAAGGATTGTTTTTACCATTTGACCACTTAAGAAGGAGAAAGTCAAACATGAACTTACAACTCTTTATTATATAAAACTTGCTTTTCTTTTTTAATAATAAATTCAACACAGAATTTTCTAGAGTCTCTATACCATCTTGCTTGTCTGTAATTCCTTCTGGCCTAACTTCTGCTCTCTTCTCATTTTTTTTGGAGGGGACTCTGTTCTTAACCCCATTCTTCCTCCTACCCACCCCATCCCCTTTGACAGAAGAAAAAGAAACCCCTTATAATAAATATGTAAAGTTCACTGCTATTTTTTTTTTGCAAACCATAGTAATATGTTGCATATTTTGTTATCATTTCCTTGCTTACTCTGAATCAATCAGTCTTTAAGAATGAGTTTTCTAAGGGTCAGCTAGATGACGCAGTGGAGAGAGCACCAGCTCCTCTCAGGAGGACCTGAGTTTAAATCTGGCCTCAGACACATGAAACTCACTAGCTGTGTGACCCTGAACAAGTCACTTAACTCCAATTGCCTTGCAAAAAAAAAAAAAAAAAGAATGAGTTTTCTATAGCTTTCAGTTGCAATGGCTTGATTTATTATCATTTACCTATTTGTTTATTCTCATTTATTCATTCGTTTATTTATTGATGCATCTATTCACTCATTCATTTGTTAGTTTGTTTATTGTCCCTTTTTTTAACCATTGCTGTTATTGTTGTGTCCATTGAGGAGATCTTCACAGTTTTTTGTTTTAGTTCCTTGCTAACCATTTTGTTCTATGCTTCTCAATGGAAAGGGAAGGGAATAGGATATGCATTTATTAATTGTCTATTATGTTCATGCTAACTGCTTTGCAAATACTATCTTATTTGATTCTCAAAACAACCATAGGAGGTAGTGGCTATTTTTACCCCTCATTTTACAGTTGAGGGAACTGAGACAGACTGAAGTGACTTGCCCAGGGTCATACAACAAGTAGGTTTCTGAGTCTGGATTTGTACTCAGGTCTCCCTGACTCCATATCCAGCACTCTATATATTTAGTCACCTGGTTATCCCAAGATCAATCTTCCTAGCAGAGAAAAGAGAAGAAACAAAATAAATGCTAACAAAATAAGAATTTAGAAGTGCTGACTTCTCTCTATTGTCAGTGATCATCCTGTCCACACTAAACCATAGTGTTACAGCCCTGTACCCCAAAAATAGAGAGGGCAAGGGAAAGTCTGTTTCTTCTTTTTATCATTCATCACCCCATGTCTCAGTAGTATTCCCGACACATTTGTTGCAGAACTTTGCTCTTCTTTTCTACTTATCAAACATTCCCACAAACATATCCTTGAACATTTAATTAACTCTACTGAAACCTGAACACTATCACAGATAAAAATATCATTTGTATTCTCCTGAATATAATATTGATCTCTAAAAATTTAAGAAATAAGTTGTTTTAAATGGATAGGTAGATAGATAGATAGATAGATAGATAGATAGATAGATAGATAGATATTGTCGTGGCAATTACTAAGAACCTCCAAAGTACATGGAATCCAAAGTTTACATGATATGGGGACCTTGTAGAATAAAAAAAAACTTGTGAGGAATAGAAATATGCACCTATCATTCCCCATAATCCTGTTTACTCCTAGAGTTGTCTTGACAACACTTCTCATGGAGATAGTCATAAGGGACCATCAAGGTTATCTCTTCCCCTCATCTTACATGTGAAAAACTTGAACACTCAGAGAGATTAAATTACTTTGTCCAAGGTCACACAGGCAGCAAATGGCAGAATAAGCATTTGAACTCAGATCCTATGATTCCAAGCTCAGGACACTTTTCACTGAACCCCACTGTCTTAATTTCCAAGGTGTCATGCTTAGTCTTATGTTCCATACATTTCTAAAAGCACTCATCTTTACAATATCCAGAAAATCTTTTTTTTTTAAAAAGTCAGTCTAATTTGGTTGATGAACTCACTGGGCACATACATCTGTCTTTTTATGCACCTCCTTTATTTTCTTCCTCTTTATAATCAATCCTACTTGTGTCTTTAAATTTTCATTCCTGAAAGCTTACCCTCCCTCTTGGATCAACTTCCATGATAAATATTTGCCCATCTAATACTGCCTGTCATTTCCCAGAATTCTTTGAAATCTGTTCTCCCAAAATCTGTATCGCATGCTATTTTGCACTTGGCATTCCTTTCCTCTCTCATAAACTCTATGATGAAGTGATCACTGCCTCCAAGTTTCCTGCTGTTCCTGCAACTACATGTCTGTAGTTCCACCTTATTGGTCAGAATCAGGTCCAGGATAGCAGTTCACCTTTTGAAGGATTAAATTCATATTAAGGCAGTCACAAATATATCAGCTTCTGTGATTCAGAGAGAGGCCACCAGTGTATGTCCAAATGATTTAAATCCTCACCATGCAATGTCAATCAACAAGCATGTGTTAAGTATTTAGCGTATGCCAGACATTGTGCTAAGCTCTGAGAATATATTTTAAAAAGACACAAAGAGAATAAACAAATATAACCTAACTATCCTTGTATGGGCTAAAAAAATGCCACATTGGGAAATCCATGCTATAATACAGAATGTTAGAGTTTCAAAGGCTTTTTGAACATAGAAAGCAAGATGTTAGAACAGGATGTATGTTTAAAAGACAAGAATTTTCAAGTTATTGGAGATCTTATGGCATGTTAGAATGTAAAATCTTCTAGTGTTAGAGCTAAAAAGGACCTGAGATTTTGTCAAATCCAATCCTCACTTTTTAAAAGAGGAAACTGAGACTCAGAGAGAGTCCTGCCTGAAGTCACACAGTTCATTAGCTACAGAGTCCAAACTAGAAACCAGGCCTCCTGATTCACTGTGCAGATGTTAATCTACCTGATGTCAGAAGGGTGACATGTTAGTAACAGGTATCAGTAGCTCCTTCTGTGATTTCAAGGTGCTAAATAACACCATACATACTAAATACACCATACATACTAAATACACCAACATAAATAATACGAGCTGGGTGTCAAATGAGTGTTGCTGCAATGGAAAGCCGCCATGGTGGTTGCTACCTGTCACAAGAAGTGTTGAATCTAATAGGGGTAGCTTCTCGATGTGCATTGCCTCTCCTCCTGCAACAACACCTATTTTTGGAGTTTTAAGTAATTAAGTTACCATTTTTCACTGCAATAATAATCCCTCTTTTAACAAATTCAAATTCCTTTTTCTTATTAGCTCATGTACCTTTGGAATGGTCCTAGAAGGTTCTTTGGGGGAAAATTTCCACCTCTACCTGTACCAGACTGCTTAGAACAGAACAAGAAGAGGCCTCAAATTGCAGGCTCCGTGGGACTTCTGTGTAAGGGACCTTATAGGACATCTAGTCCACCCTCTCATGTTATATGAGGGATTGGAGACTAGAGACATCAAGTGACTTTTCCAAGTTCACCTAAGTAGTGAATAGCAGGTCTATGACCCCAACTCAGGTCCTCTGACCCCAAATTCGGTACTCTCTGCCTTACACAATATTTCCTTTAATTCTCAGCACACATCCCACCTTCTGAAAAAAGTCTTTTCCTTCCCTCTCAATTTTAGAACTTTTTGTCTGAGATTTTTGGGGCAGCCAGGTGGTGTAGTGGGTAGAGTGCTGGGCCTGGAATCAGGAAAAAACTTCTTAAGTTCAAATCTGGCCTCAGACACTTACTAGCTGTGTGACCCTGGGTCACTTAACCCTGCTTGCCTCAGTTTCCTCATTTGTAAAATGAGCTAGAGAACAAAATGAGAAATTACTCCAGTATCTCTGCCAAGAAAACCCCAAATGGTCACAGAGTTGGACTTGACATAAAAATAACTGAACAAGACAACATAAAAACTCTGAGATTTCCTTTATTTATCCTGTATATGTCTTATATGTACATAGCTGTTTACAAGTTGTTTCCCCCAATAAACTGTGAGCTCCTTGAGGGCAGAGATTGTTTTGTTTTCTTTTGTTTTGTTTTGATTAATAAATTTATTTATTTTTTGTTTTCAACATTTACTTCCACAAGATTTTGAGTTCCAAATTTTCATCCCATCTTGCCACTCCCCCCACCCCAAGATGACATGCATTTTGAATACCCCTTCCCCTAGTCTGCCTTCCTTTCTGTCTCTCCCCCCCTTCTCTTATCCCCTTCCCCTTCAATTTTCCTGTAGGGCAGGATGGATTTCTGTACCCCATTTCCTGTATTTCTTATTTCCCAGTTGCATGTGAAAACATTTTTTTAAACATGTGTTTTTAAAACTTTGGGTTCCAAATTTTCTCCTTTCCTCCCTCCCCCCACCCTCATTGAAAAGGCAAGCAACTCAATATAGGTTATACATGTGTAGTTATGCAAAACACTTCCATAGTAGACATGCTATGAAAAACTAACTCTATTTCCCTTAATCCTATCCCACCCCCCATTTATTCTATTCTTTCTTTTGAAAGTATTTTTGAAAGTATTTGCTTCTGATTACCCCCTTTCCCAATCTGCCCTCCTCTCTATCATCCCCCTACTCTTTTATCCCCTTCCCCTCCCTATTTTCCTGTAGGTTAAGACAGATTTCCATACCCAATTGAGTGTGTATGTTATTCCCTCCTTAAGTCAAATCCCATAAGAATGAGATTCACTCATTCCCTCTCACCTTCCCCTGTTTCCTCTCCACTGTAAGAGACTTTTCTTTTCTGTTTTTTTTTTTTGTGGGATAATTTACCTCATTCTACCTCTCCCTTTCTCCTTCTCCTAGTATATTCCTCTCTCACCCTTTAATTTTATTCTCCAGATATGACCCCTTCATTTTCAACTCACCCTGTGCCCTCTATCTATCTACCTATATCTATATATACATACATATAATTTATTTCCCCTCCAACTACCCTAATACTGACAAAGGTCTCATGAGTTACAAATATCATCTTTCCATGCAGGAATGTAAACAGTTCAACCTTAATAAGTCTCTTATGATTTCTCTTTCCTGTTTATCTCTTCACGTTCCACTTGAGTCTTGTATTTGAAAATCAGATTTTCTATTCAATTCTGGTCTTTTCATCAAGAATGCTTGAAAGTCCTCTATTTCACTGAACGACCATTTTTTCCCCTGCAGGATTATACTCAGTTTTGCTGGGTAGGTGATTCTTGGTTGTAATCCTATCTCCTTTGCTCTCTGGAATATTATATTCCATGCCCTGTGGTCCCTTAATGTAGAAGCAGGTAAATCTTGTGTTATCCTGATTGTGTTTCCACAATACTTGAATTGTTTCTTTCTGGCTGGTTTCTACCTTCTATAAAGGAAGGCATTGGAAGAAGTTGGACTCTGTGCCCTCCAAACAGAGAGAAAAGGAGGCTGAGGGCAGTGGAGTCAATCAAGGCTTGAGTTAGCAGCGTGATGGTGAATTTAGGGGTGATGAGCTTGTCCTGGAAAGGACATCTTATTCCATGGAGTTGAAAACAGGCAAAGCAGCAGATGCCAGGTGAAGTGACTTTATCAAAATGTCAAACCTGGAGAGAACCTTAGAATTTAGTATGTATGAACTGCGGGAAAGCCTTAGGAGGGAGAACATCAGAGCTAGAAGAAACTTTAGAAGGGATATCTGATATCATTATTAGAATATATCTGATATTATATATTAGAACACAAAATGTACAGTGTGATAGAAGAGGAGACAGATTGTTGGAGCTGGTTGTCACAGAACATAGAATTTTAAAATACAGAACTACAAATGTTAGAGGGATCTTAGAACATTATTAAAATACAGAATGATAGAATGAGGAAGACCTTCAAGGCCAAATAACCTAAGTATCTCATTTAATACACAATAAATCTGAAAATCTGTGTAAAAGAGATTAGGTGACTTAACTAAGATCATATAGTAATTAGAACAACCAAGACTTGAACCTAGTATCCCTGATTCTCCCATACTTTATTAACTCTGCCATCTTGAGCAAGGCACTAAAGTTTACTGCACCTCAGTTTCCTTAACCGGAAAACAGATAATAATCTCAAGGGAGGCTTTCTTGCCAAGAAAGTACTTTGTAAAACACTATGGAAATATGGGATTTTTTCTTTTTGTGATTATCATTTATTGAATAATTGTGCAATGAAATCGACTAAAGTGAACCATACATATTCTCTTACCTATTTCTATGTGTTTCCATGGAAGTTGGACAGGACATGTGATGTAGTCTTTACTATAGATGCTTCTCTACTAAAGATACTTCTCTTTAAAAAGTAGAACCATATCCCAAGAGTCACTAAATAGTACATATTCTTGACCCAATAATTCTGCAATTAGGCATCTGAAAAGATCGAGGATAAAGAGAAAGGACTTGTATATAAAATAATATTTATAGTTCTGCTTTTTGAAGTAATAAAGAACTAGAAATGAAATAAGTACCTTTCCATTGAAGAATGGCTAAACAAACTATGAAATATGAAGGTAATGCAATGTTATTGCATCTTAAGAAATGATGGATACGATGAATTCTGAAAAAGCGTGAGAGGAGTGGTATGAATTGATGCGGAGTCAAGTGAGCAGGACCAAAACCACAATTTACATGATGACACCAACAGTAACATGAAGAAAAGCAATTTTGAACCATCTCAGAACTCTGATCAAAACACTGTACTATAGTGACTTCAAAGAAGTTCTCATGAAACAGAGCTGCTACCTAGTGACAGGAAGGTCATAGGCTCAAGACACAGAATAAAATATGCATTCTCAGACATGACCAGTGTGTTGATTTGTTTCCCTGGAGTCTACATTGCAAGGAAGAACTACTACTCACAAAGAAGGGATGAAATGATAGGTTAGAGGGTAGTGGAAAACATGAAAAAATAATTAAAATATTTTTAAGCACAGAAAGAAACAAAAAGTGGAGAATAGAACATGGAACACATGAAACAGTTTTAATACTATCCTGCTAAAATGTATAATATATAAATTTCTTTTTTTTAAAAAAAAAAAGATATATAAGCAGCTCAAAGTGTCTTCTACAAGCATCTTTCCTGTTCTTTTTTGTATATTGAAATGCTTAAATTTGTTGATGATTATTAAGTTTGCAATTAAAAAGAAAATTTAATTTTAAAAGTGCACTATTCTATGTAACACTCATGGGGCTAAGCTTCAGTAATCTGGAGATGATAACACATAGATACATGTATATTTGGAGGCAGGTATCCAGATCTTTGTTATCATTGTTATGAATACCTCCTAAGGAGGCAACTCCCTCCACTGATGCAGACTACCAACTCTTCTACAATTTATAATCTTAAAGAGTTATCTGGGGCCTATTGGGGGAGGAAGGAGGTGCGCATTTAGCACCGGAACACTGAAAGTGTAGATGACTTGCTCAGGCTCCCTAGCTAGGCTGTGTCAGTGGTAGGACTTGAACCTAGGTCTTTCTGACTTTAAAGATAGCTTTGTATCCATTAGTTCATACTGTGCCTCAAATAATAGTAATAATAATAATAGTTTATATATTGTTTTATAGTGTAGGAAATACTTTACAAACTCATTACAATTTACAATCTCATTTGATTCTTCCAACACTCCTGTGAGAAGTAAATATATTTTTATTCCCATTTGAACAGTGAAACACGTGAGGCTCAGAAAAATTAAGACTTGCCCAATATTGTACATCTAATAAGTTGCAAAGCCTAGATTCAAACCCACATCATCTAACTAGATGCTCTTCCCACGATAATTGCCTCTTCATTTCTTTAAAGACCTCGTTCCTCAGTGACACCATTGGCATTTTTCTCCATACAGCTTTCGATGATACATAACCACATGTGTGCATCTTTTTAGATCCCTTGAACATAGTTCTCTAAGAACAGAACCTCAGACAGTACTTCACATCTAGGTTGCACTCTACAGTTTCAAAACACTTTCTCACCATTATCTAATTTCTTTCTCAGAAAAACCTCATAAGTTAGATGAAGAAGCTAGTGTTATTCCATTTCTCAGAAGAAAAAACTGAGGTCCAGAGATGTAGAATGCTTTGCCCTAGTAAAAGGACAAAGCCTGTATTCTAATCCAAGTCTTGTGACTCCAAGTCCAGAGGCCTTCTCTGTACGAGCAGTTTGCTTCTCATTTATTATTGAGAATTTCCACTCTTCTTTACAATGTTAATATTGCTCTATATTTATTTCATCCTTATTATCATTTTTTCTATCATTCTTCAGTTTATAGCAAATGCTTCAGATGATGCAAGCAGAAGATATGAAATCTTTGGGCACGTTTGCTGGGTTTAAATTGTTAGTGTATTATTCATTGGCATATTAATATTTCATTGACTGCATTTTATATGCAATTTAAAGAACAGGTAGCTTAAAAAGGGAGAGAGACAATATTATCAGATCAATCAGAAGGTTGCATATGCTGCCCAGAGCTTTTAAACTGATCATGCCTGGCAGTTGGGTGAGAGGACACACTGTTAGAAATTTAATGGATCTGATCCCAGGGGTCATCTGTAAAAATAAAATCCATCCCAACCTAGACATGGAAAGAAGAAAGATTAGGAGAGAAGCAGGGTACTATGGAAAGAGCTAGGTTCAGCACCAAGGGACCTGAGATTGAATCCTGGTTCTGCCACTTTCAGACCTGTGTTATTGCACCCCTCTATTTCCTCATCTATGAGTAGAATAATACTTATACTCCCTAATTTACAGGGTTCCTGTAAACCTTTAAATGTTTTATATTTATGTGCATTATTATTGTCATTGATGGCAATTTTAAAAGTATTCCTTGTGTTGGGTAAGATTTTGGCTAAGGTCCCCTTCCAGTGCCTCACCATGAGATAAAGGTGACACTGGGTACTCAGAGACAGTGCTGCCAGAGCAGAAGCTCTAGCATGTCTATCAAGTGGAGAAGGGTTGCATGTCTATTATATCAGGATCACACTGTCAAAGTGCTGAAAGGCTGAGCCAGCCCCTACAACTGGCCACTAAGGCATGAATTTTGTTTTGGGGACAGGGGAGCTCTTGGAAGTCTTTTCTAAACATGAGTATAAGATTCGGTCCTATAGCAATGGAAAGAGATCCCCATTAATGAAATCTTGCAACCTTGAAATGCTGAATAAATGAATGGGTGGATGGATGGATGGGTAAATGAATGAATGAGAGAGTGAGTGAGTGAGAAATAAGTTAAGTACTTGCTACGTGCCATTCTCTATGCTATGTTCAGGGGATAGAAATATAAGCAAGCAAGATAAGACTAAGGATCACCAGCTCAGGGACCTTCCATCCTAATGGAAGAAGACAACCTATAAAAGGTAGCAAGAAAGAGAGAGCTGAGATTGACTGACTCCAGGAAGTGATGTAGAGGCAGAGCTCAGGGTCCCTGAAACAGAGTCCAAGTTCTGAAAGAAAAGGCATGAGGGAGACAGAGTGCTGACCGCATGCTTTGGAAATGCCTGGAAAGTATGATCTCCATGAGAAGGATTCTTCACTTACATGTAACTCAGTACAGTTCTTTAAAATGGCCCTCTGAAGTGGAGACAGCAATTATTGTTGTCCGCATTTTACAGATGAGGGACCTGAAGTTCCAAGAGGGGAAGTGACTTGTCCAGGGTCACACAGCTAGTCAGGGGCCATGCTCCTGACTTAAATCCAGGACTTTTTCCCCTCGTACTATGCCTCCCTGATATAAGCAGACTGACCTTTATAGCATTCAGATAAGTATAATTAATGTAATGTGACCCATAGGGATAACAACAGGTAATATTATGATATACCCTTCTCCCTTTCTATCCCAAAAGCCCAGGCTTTTGTGTTCTCACCTCTATCCTCTTCAAAATAAGTACCTGCTATCAGTTATATATGCTTTAGTATGATTTAAATCAATGTATTATTATTTATTCAAAGGACATTTGGATTTTAAACCTTATCTATAGCATAGACAACTAGGTAGTGCAGTGGATAGAGTTATGGTCCTCAAGTCAGGAAGAGTCATCTTCATGAGTTCAAATCTGACCTCAGACACTAACTAGCTATGTGACCCTGGGCAAGCCACTTTTAACCCTGTTTAATTCAGTTTTCTCATCTGTAAAAATGAGTTAAAGAAGAAAATGGCAAACCACTTCAGTATCTTTGCCAAGAAAACTCAAATGAGATCACAAAGAGCCAGATACAACTGAAATGACCACACAACAAACAGTATGGAATAGTTGAGAAAGAGTTTTAGGCTAGAAGTCAGGGGACCTAGATTTTGGTCCCAACTCTGCAGTTCATGATCAATGTGACCTCTCTGGTTCTCACTTTCCTTAGCAAATGAACAGATTGAACTAGATGTTTTCCAAGATTGTAGATAGGCATGCTTTGTCTCTTAGTAAATAATTGGGGGCTTCTTGTATTAAAGGAATTTCTGATGGGAGTGATTTGGAAGGAGAAATTGAGGTATCTTCCCATGCTTTTAAAATTCAACTTGAATCAATTAATGTTTTCCAAGGCTGTTAGTCCATGGTGAACATAAAAAGATAAGGAAAATATTGTCTCTGCCTTCATGGAGTAGAGGGAAAAATAACACATATACCAGTAAGTCCAATATGAAATGTATCTGAATCATACAAGTTGGCATTTATATAGTAATGTCAACTCCCAAAGTATTTAATAGAGATTCACTCCTTTGATTTTCACAAGCCTATAAGGTGGTTACTACAAATATTATCCTCATTTTGCAGGTAAAGAAATCAAGGCTGAGAAACATAAACAGCTTGTCCATATTCATATATGATTCCAATCCAGGTCTTCCCCAATCCCCAAGTCACAAGTACAAAATGTTTTATATGGTGAAAGCTTTACAGATAGACAGCCCCTCCTTTTTCTATAGGTAACTACAGTCTACCTGACACTCTAGAAACATACTACAAAGATGCAGATAGAATGATGCTCATTCCTTGGATTGAGGCCCCAGGATGTTGCTGTTATCTTTTAAAAGAGCTAAAGCCCCAGAGACCAAGAGAGCTATTGAGTTATCAAATGAAAGAAGTTGCAGTAAGCATCCATTCTCTCTGTGTCCTACATCCAGAGAGGCCAATGAAGACTGAAAATAGTGCATGTGCTGGGGAGATGGTAAATGACTGCCCTACAGAGCACCATAAAGATTCACTGGGAGTCGAGAGTGGGATTTGCTAGCAAGCCCCTCTTCTAATTACTAATGGCCATAAAATAATTTATTGTTCTATCACTATCACTCAGTGGAGGAAGAAAGGTCTCATAGGTGCCATACTTTCTGAGCCCTAATATCAAACTGAATCATGAGCTGGAAGACCGAAAAAGAAATGCAGTAGACTTACATGAGGTAGTTCTTTATTATGTGAATTGGCTGTGGACTTCATAGTCCAGTCATTTCACTGATGGCTTGGTTAAGATCCCAGAATGCTCTGCCCCCTTGAATTTTCCCCTCTTCTCCATGATGCCAGTCCTTAAATTTAGGAACCCTTAACCATATTATCTTCCTGCCTCCACTTCTAGGCAGCCAAGCGATGCTGGAGAAAGTCACAGAACAATAGTCACTGAATCTACCACAGATAAATGCCATTTAACCCTAGTTGGGTCCTCCCTGCAGCTTGGAAATCATTTTATTCATCTCTAGTTGACAAGCCATGTCTCTCCAGGGCGTCACGTTCAAACCTTTTACACATTCCTCAAACTCCCTTTCTGAACCCCAGGAAACAAATAACCATGTTTCCTTAATCACTAAGCTAACCCTGCTTCCCTGTCTGTATTGTTACCTTTTCATGTTTTCTGTTCTTATTCATTTTTTTAGCAATCTAATCCAGTAAGCATTTATTAAACTACTTCTGTGTACAAAATAAAAGAAATGGTTCCTTTCTCCAAGGACTTCTCATTCATTTGGGGGAAGGGGGATACAGTATAGTAACAGGCAAGTACATACATACATGATAATTTGAGGGTAGGATGGTTCAAGTACTAACAAGGGGATCAGAAAAAGCTTCCAGCAGATTATACTTGAGCTGAGCCTTGAGAGATGACAGGGATTTTATAAAGCAAACGTGGGGAAGGAGTGCATTCCAAGTATAGGGAATAGCTTATACAAAGGTATGGAGGTAAAAGACAGGGTGCTGATTTCAGGAAATCACAATGAGGCCAATTTGGCTGCAATGTAGAGAAAAAGAACCGTAACATACAGTGAGCCCTGAAAGGTTGGCTGGAGTCAGATTGTGAAGGATTTTAAATGTTAAATTGGGGGGATTTTCATTTTATCCTAGATGAAATAAGGAGACACAGAAGTTATGGACTTACCTGGCTAATGATGAGTGTTTTATACTTATTGCTTTCTAAGGTGCCCCAAGAGGGATTTATCTGCCTAAAGACCAGCTTCTTACTATTCCTGCTATCAGAGGCACCTATGTGGCAAAGAGCTAGAATCTAAAAGGGAACTTATCGATTGGTGAATGGCTGAAAAAAGTACAATATATGAATGTAATGAGATACTATTGTTCCCTAAGAAATAATGAAAGGGATGGTTTCAGTGAAATCTGAGAAGATTTGTATGAACTGATACAGAGTGAAGTAAACAGAACCAGGAGATTAACTTAAACAATAACAACAATATAGTAAAGACAACCAATTCTGAAATACTTGAAAGAACTCTGATCCATGTAGTAGCCAATTGTGAAGGACTGAAGACAAAACATGCTACCCATTTGATGAATGAGGAATAATGGACTTCTTCTTTGGCATGACCTCTCCCAAGTTCTCATTCTTTACATATCCACAGTATTTTGTTGACTCTACCCTTCTTCTTGATACTTGATCTTCCTTGGGCTTCTGCAAAAAAAAATATATACCACTTTATTTGTTCTTTCTCACCAACTGTCTTCTGGAGTAGCTCTTCTACCTTCTGCAGCCCTTCTAATAAGTTCCCCCAAGGCTTTGATCTCTGCCCTCTCCCATTTTTTTCCCATTTTCTCTTCATCTTCTTTCTAGTAAGTAATGAGGACAAAATGAGATATTTGTTAAGCACTTTGTAAACCTTAAAATTCTATGAAAATGATAATAATAATATAACATATATTATGTAATAATATATATTAATATAATGTAATTTATATATTTCCAAGCTGCACTGAGGACCTAGCTGGGGTTAAATGGCATATGTCTATGGTAGACCCACTGACTACTGTTCTGTGACTTTTTTCCAGCATTGCTTGGCTGCCTGGAAATGGAAGCAGAAAGATAATATGGTGAAATGTTCCCAAATTTAAGGATTGGCATTATGAAGAAGATGGGAAAGTTCAAGGGGGCAGAGGATTCTGGGATCTTAACCACCTCATCAGTGAAATATAATATAATATACTATAATATAATATAATATAATACCATCTAATATAATACAAAGTAATATATCTTCATATTATATATACAATTATACAAAAAGCTGTAGCATGTACAGTGGCCACAACCTAATAAAACCACCTCAGCAGATGGACTAAACCAGGTTGAGGGTAACCAATGGGTCTCAAACCCATTGGCGAATTAGGAGGATGTCTCCCCAAGCATGTGAAGACTTCCTGAAGGTGAATGGGTGGATGAGAACAATTTGTTCCAATGGCTGTAAAGGTAACTGAAGCAGGGACTGTTCTCAAAGCATGGTCAGTTCTCAAAGACATCATGGTCATCCACTGTATCCTGGGCCATCACCAGGCATCCTAAGTTTTGTCTTGCCACTGGATTTCAATGAGTCCGGAAGAGAGACTAAGGCTAATGACTGTGCAATTCTACCCCACTTAAATCCAATTTACAGTAAGTCAAGATATCACCCCGTAATGTCTTTAGTTCCCTTCAAAAATGAAGGACCAACAACAACAACAAAACAATGTGTGTGTTTGTGGGTGTGTGTGTGTGTGTGTGTGTGTGTGTGTGTGTGTATTGGACAAGTTGTGCCAATCACTTCTCTGTCAGATATGCGAGATGTGGGTAGCATTTCTCATTACCAGCCCTCTGGAAAGGAAACCTGATTGGTCATTGTGTTGATCAGAGTACTTAAGTCTAAGATTTATGTCCCAGAGCTCCTCTACATGACTTCTGTAAATGCTTAACTCTTTTTGCTTCCTTAATGAAGACTTTTTGAATATCCCCATTAGTTAGCCCTCTTCTCCCTCATTTTTACTTGTCAACAAACTTACTTGTGCACATGTCACGTCCCCCATTGAAATATAAGCTCTTTGAGAGCAGCGGCTTTTCCACTTGTTTCTTTATATACTGAGTCAGTTGCACATAGTACACACTTAATAAATGTTTGCTGTATTAATTGAATTGATGCATGCATTCAAAACTATTAAACATTTGCTGAATATGTCCCGTATTTTCCTTCCTCCAGCCCTCTTATGCTATTATCTGTCCCTGGAATTTTCTTATGACAATATTTCTGGATGTGTGTATTAAGGAGAAAAGTACTAGACTTGGAACCATGAGACTCACATTTTGAATACATTGTCTTATGTTTATCTGTGTGACCTTGGGCAAGTCCCTTAACTTCCCTGAGCCTCATCTTTAAGATGGGAATTATAATCTTTATAGTTTTTATCAGGAAAACCCAGATTCACCATCTTTGGTAATATCATTTTTGGCATTGTTTGCAATTGACACTTTCTATCTTATAGAGAGAAAGAAGAGTAGAATACTCTTCAAATATACCTAGTACAGATGTAGCCTTCAAATGAATCATGAAATCATCCTAGCATGTATGGGAATCATCCCCAGTGGTTCACGCATCCTAGATTAAGGATGTTACTCTCTGCACATTAATGGGGTTGGAGGCATTCAGATTCATAAATGACTTCTTCCTAACAGTTTTTTTTTTAATTTTTTTAATTTTTATTTTTTTAAACATGTGTTTTTAAAACTTTAGGTTACAAATTTTCTCTCTTCCTCCCTCCCCACCCCCCCCAATGAAAAGGCAAGCATCTCGATACAGGTTGTAGATGTGTAGTCATGCAAAACACTTCCATAGTAGTCCTGTTGTGAAAAACTTATATTTCCCTTCATCGTATCCTAACCCCCATTTATTCTATTCTCTCTTTTGACCCTGTCCCTCCTCAGAAGTGTTTGCTTTTGATTATCCCCTCCCCCAATCTGCCCTCCCCTCTATCAACTCCCTGCTCTCTTGTCCCCTTACCCCCTTATTTTCCTGTGGGGTAAGATAGATTTCCATACCCAATTGTGTGTGTTATTCCCTCCTTAAGCCACATCCTATGAGAATAAGATTCACTCATTCCCTCTCACCTTCCCCCATTTCCCCTCCACTGTAAAAGCCTTTTCTTGTCTGCTTCATGTGAGATATTTTACCTCATTCTACTTCTCCCTTTCTCCTTCTCCCAGTATAATCCTCTCTCACCCCTTAATTTTATTTTCCAGATATCACCCCTTCATCTTCAACTCACCCTGTGCCCTCTATCTATCTATACATACATATAATCTTTTCCCCTTCCACTACCCTAATACTGACAAAGGACTCATGAGTTACAAATATCATCTTTCCCTGAAGGAATGTAAACAGTTCAACCTTAATAAGTCTCTTATGATTTCTCTTTTCTGTTTACCTCTTCCATGTTTCACTTGAGTCTTGTATTTGAAGGTCAAATTTTCTATTCAGCTCTGATCTTTTCCACAGGAATGCTTAAAAGTCCCCTATTTCATTGAATGACAATTTTTTACCCTGCAGGATTATACTCAGTTTTGCTGGGTAGGTGATTCTAGGTTGTAATCCTATCTCCTTTGCCCTCCAGAATATTATACTCCATGCCCTCTGGACACTTAATGTAGAAGCTGCTAAATCTTGTGTTATCCTGATTGTGTTTCCATAATACTTGAATTGTTTCTTTCTGGCTGCTTGCAATATCTTCTCCTTGACCTGGGAATTCTGGAATTTGGCTACAACATTCCTAGGAGTTTTCCTTTAGGGATCTCCTTCAGGAGGTGATTGGTGGATTCTTTCAATTTCTATTTTGCCCTCTGGTTCTAAAATATCAGGGCAGTTTTCCTTATAATTTCTTCAAAGATGATGTCTAGGCTCTTTTTTTGATCATGGCTTTCAGATAGTCCAATAATTTTTAAGTTCTCTCTCCTGGATCTATTTTCCAGGTCAGTTGTTTTTCCAATGAGATATTTCACATTCTCTTCTATTTTTTTCATTCCTTTGGATTAGTGTTACAGTGCCTTGATTTCTCAAACTATCACTAGCTTTCAATTTCTCCATTCTAATTTTAAGAAAGTATTTTCTTCAGTAATCTTTTGGACTTCCTTTTCCATTTGGCCAATTTTGCTTTTTAGAGCATTCTTCTCCTCATTGGCTTTTTGGACCTTTTTTGCCATTTGGGTTAGGCTATTTTTTAAGGTGTTATTTTCTTCAGTATTTTTTTGGGTCTCCTTTAGCATCACTCTCATTTTTTCCTCTACTTTTCTTACTTGCTTCTCAAAATCCTTTTTGAGGTCTTCCATGGCCTGGGACCAATTCATATTTTTCTTGGAGGCTTTGGATGTAGGAGCTTTGACTTTGTTTTCTTCTTCCGGTTGTATGTTTTGATCTTATTTGTCATCAAAGTAAGATAATATAGTTTGACTCTTTTTTGTGCTGCTTGCTCATGATCTCAGCCAATTACTTGAGTTATAAACTCTCTGTTAAGGTAGGAGTCTGTTTCCAGTGTGGAGAATGTACTGTCCCAAGCTTCAGGGGTTTTGTGCAGCTGTTTTCAGAGATACTTCTAGGGATCTGTAAATTTTCAGTTCTTACAAGTGCTATGATCAAGGGCCTGCACTCTGGTCTATAAGCACTCTTTTCTGTCTTGGAACTGTGAGGAGGGTTTCCTCTCTACAGCCACTACAAGCTCCACCACACCAGCACTCCTCCTCACCCCAGGACAGCCACCCAGAACTCTGACCCAGATCCAAGCATGGGCAAAGCAAGAGAATCCTGCACCAGCAAAGAGATCCCTGCAATCCCCTTCTGATCAGCCACTCGATTCCCCCTCAGTCTGTGGGTTGGAAGCTCAGGAGGCAGCTACCGCCCTGGGGCCGAGCTCAGGGACTGGAGCTGAAACCACTACACTTTTCTCTCACCCCAGATGCAGACTTTTCCCACTGACCTTCTAAGTTGTCTTAGGCATTCATGGGTTGAAAAGTCTGGAAACCTCTACAGCAGCCCATGATTCAGTCCTCTGAAGCCTGCTCCAGATTCGCTGAGGCCTGTCGTCCATGCCGAACTGCGCTCCTCTCCCCACCTGGCGCGATATAACTTTCTGATCAACCATCCAGGCTGTCTTTGCCTGGAAATTTGTTTCACTCTATCTTTTTGTGGGTTCTGCTGCTTTAGAATTTGTTTAGAGCCATTTTTTATAGGTATTTGGAGGGGTTTGGGGGAGAACTCAAGCAAGTCACTGCTTTTACTCTGCCATCTTGGCTCCACCCTCTCCTAACAGCTTTTCATGAGAATTTGCATCAGCCTTGGGTTAGAGTTAAGGAGCATGATTAGTGGACTAGAAACTTGTGATTTAACTTGACCAGAAATAGTAAGTTTCAAGAGGCTGGCCTATGTGAGTCCTTCCACGTTGAGCTTTCAGTTTCTTCTTGCTGTTGTCAAGAGAACAACTGTTGGTTTCTTCTGATTGACAATAACCTTTTTACTCTGTTCTTATTCTTCCTTTCTACTAGGTTGTTAAATGAAGGCTTCTCATGCTCTTTCCCCATTGCCCTCTTTCTAGAGTCTTGAGCAGAGGATCAGAGGCTAAATCCTATTTTCAGGCTTGTTTATTTCCTTCTCTATTTGGAGTAGGGAAGAAATTCACTTGGTCTCAAATCCAGACAGCATCCCCCCACCTTGGGTCTAGGACAAGTATTGATTTTAAATCAATGCCGTATCTTTCCAGGAGTAACCAAGTGTTTGACATCATTAGGATTATTATTAATTATTGCCTTTTAATTATGTAACTCCATTTTGACTAGTTTCATATTGCATTATTCAGTGTTTCCCCCAATATTCCATATGCTTGACAATAGGTCTGTATTGATTTAATTTCCTCTAATAGTCCGTGTGTTTGCTCATTACTATTGAATTTCTTCCATGAGAAAAATTCAGTCTTTGTTTTATGAGATTCAATTTTGCTGGTGAACAAAGGCGTCAAGACCCCTGGTCTCCCAGCACATTTATATAACTAGTATTTATATAGTGCTTTAATATTTGCCATAAAGTCTTGGACCAATTTCTCTTAGCAGCAGGTATGGTAGATGCTGGGGTGGAAAGGAAGAAGCCTGGATTGGATTTTTACCTGTTACCATTCAATAACTCTCAGGGTTTTTCAATTGTCATCTCTAGACTTAAATTTGCACCAGGCCAAGACTTCAAGGGAAAGTGATGGAAGGAATTCACACCCATTCAGTGGTATATGTCATCAGCCCTAGTCATCAAGCAGAATCTACAAAAGAGTAGGAACCCTTAGGAGCTGAGTTGAAATTCCATTTCAACTTGGACCCCAAGAAGGCAATGCTATAATGCAGAAGATGCTGTACAAATCCCAACATGAGCTGACAGGAGAAAGGCTAGTGAGTCCCGAAGATGGGAAAAATTAGGGAGCTAGGCCATCATCCACATAAACCCAGTCTCTCTGCATAGAGAGAAATGGGAAATGAGTGTATCTGGGAAGAACATGGGACTAAGCAAATTGATATTCTGGATAGGAATAAAGTTCATTTCATAGGCTTATGGGCAGTTAGGTAGTACAGTGGATATAACACTGGGCCTGGAGTTAGGGAGGCCTGAATTCAAATCCAGTCTCAGACACTTACTAGCTGTGACCCTAGGCAAGTCACTTAACTCCTGGTTGCCTCAGTTTCCTCATCTAGGTTTTGTGACATTATTCTTTCATGGTTCTTCTCCTATTCATTTGACCACTACTTGTCAACATACAGGTGATACATGCTAGGTAGGTGGTCCCCAAAGCTCTGTTCTTTTTTTTTTCTTTTGCTAGGCAATGGGGTTAAGTGACTTGCCCAGGGTCACACAGCTAGTAAGTGTTATGTGTCTGAAGCTGGATTTGAACTCAGGTCCTCCTGAACGCAGGGCCGGTGCTCTATCCACTGCGCCACCTAGCTGCTCCACCAAAGTTCTGTTCTAATCCTACTTCTAATGTGTTCCTTATATTGTCTTACATGATGACCTCATCAACGCCAATGTGTTTAAGTATCATTTCTCTGCTAATGGTACACATATGTGTTTGTCTCAGGTCCCTCTCTTGAGCTCTAGTCCAGTGACTTGTTGGACAGTTCAAACTGGATGTCTTATAGGCATTTTAAATTCAATATATCCAAAACATAAATCCTCTAAAACTTACCCTTCTTCCATACTTCCCAATTATTGTCAAGTCCACCACCATCCACCAGGTTCTCAACCTCAGCATCATTCTTTACCCCTCACTGTCACTCATCCCACATATCCAGTTAGGTACAAAATGTAGTGCTTTCTATCTCTATATTTTCCTCTTCTCACACTTAGACAGCCAACACCTTACTTCAGACTTTCATTATCCCTTGCCTGGGAGGTTGTCTCCTAATTGGGAGGCAACTGACTCCCCATTCCATTCCATCCTATGTACAACCACTAGAATGATTTATTTGGAGTATATCGTAACACTGTTCATATCACTCCCACCTACCTTCACTCAACATAATCTAGCAGCTTCCAATTACTTTCAGGAACAAATAGAAAGTTTTTTGGTTGTCATTTAAAATTCTTCCCAACCCAAGTCACTTCCTACCTTTCCAGTCTTATATATTTCTTCTTTCCACACAAATCCACTTGCTATTCTGCACATTCAATGCTCTATGTCTCATCTATCTGCCTTTGCACTAGCTATCCCATATTCCTGGAACACAATTCTTACTTCTGCCTCCTGGAAATCTATGGTTTCCTTCAAGACAGCTCAAGCACCATGTTCTACATGAAGACTTCCCTTGGGCCACCCATACACCCCCAAACTTCCTTGTATTCCTTTTGTATATGTCCTCTATGTGCTTCTCCATAGGTATGTTTTCTCCCTCATTAGAATGTAAGCCCTTTGAGGGCAGAAGATGTTTCATTTTTATCTATATTCCCAGTGCTTAGCCTATGGTAGGTGCTTGACAAATGCTTTTAGTCAATTGGTTGAAGTCTGCCTTCCATTCCCCCACTTTCTCATAAGTAGCATTGTGATACAAAGGGAAGAGGACTAGATTGGGCACAGAAAATGTCAGTTCAGTCTCAACTCGACAACTTGCTGGCTATGTGAACTTACACAGGTGACTTCACTTCTCCCTACTTCTCTTTCCTCTTATGAAAAATGAATGGAATGGTTTAGATGATTACTAAAGTCCTCCCTATATCTGTGTGTCTCTGATGATGATTTATGAATATATAAGAAAAGGAAGGAATTGAAGGTTCAGAGACCATCCATGGACCCCAGATTAGGATCCAACCTACTCATTTTGCAACTTAAGTAAACAAAAGGCCTGAAAAATGAAGTAACTTATCCAAGGTCACACACATGTAGAAGATTCATAATGTGAACCCAGGTTTCCTGGCTTTAAACCCAGCTCTCTTACCACTGCATCATGCAGCTTCCATTCTAATATATAGCAAATACAATGTCATACTAAGAGCTTTATGATATTCTAGGTAAAAATCCTCACAAAAGCAAATTTGTAATTAATAATAATTCATATATGAATATAATCCATGTACAGTGTTTCACTTGATCCTCCTAACAACTCTCTGAAGTGGGTACTATTATTCTCTCTAACTGGAAGATAAGAAAATAGACCAGGTAAGTTAAGTGAGTTGCCTGGGATCACTAGGCATATAAGTGTATGAGAGAGAATTAGAATTCAAGCCTACCTGACTCTAATTCCAACTTTCTATTCATTATCACCACACTGCCTTTAATTACTAAGTATTAAGTTGTATAAATTCAATGAGGTGGATAAAGGTGTCATAGGTGCTAAAGTTTACTTAATATTCTAAAGTGTTTTAAATACTCCAAGGTGGAATAAGTACTAGGGTACATAAAGGTCTGCTAATACGAAAGTGTGTCCCAAGCCCTAAGGCTCATAACAATGTTGACTAAAGATACTTACCAAGCACTAGTGCCAAAAAGTATACAGAGTCAAGATGTATTAAATACTATGACTTACAAAGCCACATGTGTTCACCACCACCAAGTACTTAAGTGTCCCTTAATCAGTCCCATTTGAACCAGACCTCTCCTTCCATTTTTCAGTCACCAGGTAAACCTGAAGATGACCACAGTCAGTTGCAGGCCTGAACCCAGCTGCACCTTTTGGCTGAGAACAGCAGCCTGGAAAATCACCAACTCATTTCAGCCCCTCAGGTTTCCATGGAGTTCTTGCTAACAGTGTATTTGCATATTAATTTGCATCTCCTATGTCTCCTAGAAACAAAAAAGTATGACTCCTTCAGCTGTCTGATAAATAGGTTTAATCTCGTGGGGAGGGAGATGCTGTGTCACCAAATTCTCCGTAGAAACACCTGAAAGCAGGATGGCACTCACAGCCCTCTCAGCTCATCACATCAGACCCAGATATCTGATTGTTTCTTGTGTTGTCTCATTTGGGGTTGGCTCATTTGCATCCTTGTAATCACAGGCTCCATTAAACTGGATTGTGTCTCTTACCGGATACACGCAGAGAGTGGTAATAGTGTTTTTCTCTCCTTCAGCAACCATGGAGGATGCTAGGGTGATGATGAGTAACTCAGTCCTATGATCTCTGTCACCAATGTCCAATAATTACCATCATGGGATCAGAGTGAGAAAAGACTTAGTATCATGAGATTGGAACTAGAAGAAAACATACAGGTCAACTGGTCCAACTCCAAAATTTTACCAGGGGAAAAAGAGGTGTTCAGTAACTTGATCAAAGTCTCACAGGTACATTAACAAGTGGAACAGCCAGGATTCCAAGCTAACTCATCTGGGCCCAGATCCTATGCTTTCTCCATGGCATATGGAGTTTAGGCTTAATTTAATTTGATTAAGCCAATGTTTATTAAACCTCAATGTTCAAAGACCTTAACTTGTCCCTATATGCCAAGATGAATTAAGATACAGTATCCTCACTAAAGAATGTTTAAGTCTAATAGGGATGGGGCATAAGAAATTTACACAAGCAATAACAACTATGATAAAATGGAAAGTAATATCAAGGAAAAAAGAGGTCTTTTTCTACTTAATAGTAAAGTACATTAAGAATTTGAGTAAAGAGACAAAATTTTTTAGCTAGGGGACCAGTTAAGGCTTCTTGGAGAAATATATACCTGAGTTAGACCTTGCAGGAAGAGGGGTTCCAAAAAGTAACTATTGGGGTGTGGAGAGTCTATTCCAAGCATGTGGGATACTGTATGTGCAAAGAAACAGAAATAGAAAGGGCAAGACAAATTCAGGAGAGAGGGAGGAATAGATATAATAGAGTATTGAGTGTCTTTGGCAAGGTATTATCTCTATCTAGGCCTCAGTTTCCTAATATCTAAAGCAAAAGGGGTTTGCACCAGCTAGTTTCTAATATTTTATTTCTCTTTTAAAAACTATTTTATTCTTATTAATGACTAAAAATTATTGATACCTTTTGTTATTGTATTACCTTAATCTCTAAGTATATCCTTTTCCCTCCCGTATCTAAAAATACATCCTGTTTAACAAAGAATAACTATAAAACTAACTCATCAACCAAATCTGACAGTATTTGCAAAGTTCTGTATCCATCATCTCTTACCTTTGCAAAAAAGAGAGGTTCATTTTCTCATCTCTTCTTTGGGCCCACAGTTAGTCATGATAATTACATAGTGTCTAGTTGAGAATTTTGGGTTCGTTCCATTTTCATTGTTGTAGTCATTGTGTAGTTTTTTTTTAAACTATTCCTGTCTTCCTTTCCTCCTCTGTATTCTTTTTATATATCATCTTTATGGCAGAGTAATTTCTTTTACATTCAAATGTTGCAATGTAGTTGTCATGTCTCAATCAATGGGTATCTAATTTGTTTCCAGTTCTTTGCTACTAAAACAAATAAACAAACAAACAAACAAACAAACTAAAATACTGCTATATATATTTGATGTATGTAGACATTGTTTTCTGTCTTTATCTGACTTGAGGTATATGCTTAGCAATGTAATCTCTAGATCAAATGTTAACACAGTTTAAGTAACTTTTTAAAGCATAATTCCAATTGCTTTCCAAAATGGTTGGACCGATTCACAGTCCTACTAACATACTGTAATGTGTTTTTCTTCTCTAACATTAACTATTTCCATATTTTGATATCTTGGCCAACTTGCCAGATGTAAGGTGAAACTTCATAATCATTTTGATGTGTAATTTTCTTATTATTGGTGATTTTTAATCATACTTAATATGGCTGTCCATATTTTACAATTCTGAGAACTAGTTGTTTATATCCTTTAAACACATCCATTGTAGGTTGGCTCTGGATCTTATTTGTTTATGCTAATTCTCTGTATATCTTGGACAGCAGAGCTGTAACAGAAATATTTGATACGAAGATTATTTCCCTTAATTGATGACTTCTCTTCTTATCATGACTTCATTGGTTTTGTTAGTGTAAAATATCTTCATTTTAATTTAATCAAAATTATTTTATCTCTCATGGTTGCCTCTATCCCTTCTTTGGAAATTTTCCTAGTAACCATAGATGAAAAAAGAGAGCTGATCTTGTACTCTTCTAATTTCTTTTATTACATGACTTTTATATTAAGATTATTTATCTATTTTGAGCTTCTTATGATATATGGTATCACATGTTTGTCTAAACCTAATTTCTCCCAAACTACTTTCCAGTTTTCTTATCAGTTCTTGCCAAGTAGAGAATTCTTCCCCAAGTAATGTATGACTTCTGGTTTATTGGACATTTGAGTATGGACATTCCATTTTTTCTGGCTCTTATTTATCTAGTCTATTCTATTGGTCTACTTTTCTGGAGTCTTTTTTTTTTACCAATGTCATCTAAGTTTTTCTATGATTACTGACTTATATTTAATACTCTTATTTTTCTTAAGCATGTTAATGTTCTAAGGTTCCTTCCAATTCTAAAAGCTTAGGTTCTAAGACCCTTGACAGCTTTAGCATTCTCTGTTCTATGTTCTAGCATTCTATAATATCAGATCCATTATAGTTTTCCCCTTATATTGTACTGTCTTTGTCTATGCAGTTCCCAAGAGGACCCTGAAATGGGCATATTATTCTGTTAGACACGTCCTCTGTTCAACTAAGTGTTTAGAAATACAGTTTTTCCCTTGGGAAGTCAAAAGGTAACCATGAGGCAACTTTTCTTACTATCATTGTCTGTACTTGAATACATGACCACCTTTGCTTCAAAATGGAAACAAGGTATGCATGCATGATGCTGAGAGTGAGGACTCTAATTGCAACCCTGTAAAAATAATGTACCTTTAGTTGACAATCTAGAATCATCCTTTCTGCCTAATGAGGCATTGTATAGCTAATGAGTGGATTAGTTAGCAAATATTAAATTAATTTAAGGGAGGAACAAACATTTATTAAGCAACTATTATGTGCTGGGCACATGGTGCTAACCTCTTTCCAAATGTCTCATTTGATCTTCACTATCCTGGAAGGTATGTGCTATTATTATGCCCATTTTAAAGTGGAGGAAATTGAAATGACAGGTTAAGTGACTTGCCCAAGGTCACATAGGTATTACATGTCTGTGGCCTGACTCCATGCCCAGTTCTTGATCCAATTTACCACTTGGCTGCCTCATTCTTAGATATTTAATTCATGTAGAATGCAGTGTCCTCTGTGAACATGACAGGAGGCATCATGGCACATGGAAGTCAGTTAGACTTAGGTTCATACCCCATCTTTGTCTGTAATGACCCTATGTGATATTAGAGAAGTAACTTAACCCACTTGGGTCTCAGTTCCATCATCTGTAAAATAAAGGGAGTTGAATTAGGTATCCCATATACATTGTGTTGGAAGTCTCCAAACAGCTGAAGGACTATCACATGGAAGAGAGATTAGAGTTATTCTTCTTGGCCCCAGAGATCAGAATTACCATAGGAAAGCTTGAGGAAACCTCCAGGGAAATAGATTTCATCCTAGCAGGAGAAGAATGTGATAATTAGAAATGGCCAACAGTCGAACTGGCTTCTTCAGGAAATAATGAGGTCCCTATCATTAAAAGCTGAGTCTGGATGAACATGTGTCAAGAATGTTATAGACAGGATTCCTTCATGAGAAAAGAGGTTGAACTGGATAACTTCTGAGGTTCTTTCTGACTCTGAAATTCTATGGTTCTATTCAGTGTGAGTCAATCACAGAATTACTTTTAAAGATGACCCCCACCCCCTCAAGGTCTTTTCTTGGCTCCCTTTAACTTACTTCAATGGAAATATGATCATATCCATTTGAGTATTTACTGCAGGAGTGCAGTTCATAACCCATCTATCATTCTCATCCTATGCAAATCTTGTCCATGTACTTCAATGGATCCTCCAGGGAGAATCCACCCAGTATATCAGAAGCCTTCTTCTAGGTCTCCTCTACCGCCCATTCCCAGACTTATAATAGGGCATGTAGTCTATCTATCTGTTATCCATCCCTTGTACCACATGACTGACCCACCTCCTTTGTCCATTATATCTTTTCTCAATTATATTATTTATGACCTATGAGCATAGGTCATCACTGGAAATAAGCTTTAGCCTACATCAGTTCAATTAAATAACATTTCTTAAACACCTACAAAGCAATATCACAATATCAGATGCAAAGACAAAGAAGAATTCAACTCTTTCCCTTGAGAAACACACTCTGCTAGAGACGGAAAGGTATGCAAGATGTACACAGATAAATTAATAATAAGTTATGCCCTTATACCCACCGTGCTTCTTTTTATTACCTTGTAGATTACCTGTAATTTTGATTCCTTCAAGATTATACTTGGTGTTCTAATGTTTAAAGCCTTATCTTATCACAGGGAGAACATTTTTGTCAAAAGGTGGCCTTTGTCCTGGGGAGCAGCTTGGAATGATATTTTTCCTTTATCATTAAGCAAAAATAGGTTGAAGTATCTCCCTACGGAAAAAAATCATCTCAGAATTACCAAGGACATCACAAAAGATAGTTTAACTCAAAGATAACAGAAAATTAAAGTTTATGTCTAGAGTCCCACCACTGGCTTCTGTTTTGAGTTTGGTTATATTAATACGTTCTTTTTCAGAATGACTGAAAGGAGAGGATCTGCTTAATAGATTCTGAAAGTAAGGGAACAGATTCATAGATCATGGCATCCTTGAGAATCCTAAGATTTTTCCCTTTTACAAAATGCTAACAGGGCCAAGTTTCTATGACCTAAGCTTCTGTGGCCCCACTCCAATGGTTTATGTCTTAGCATGTACCAATGACTTCTTCTTGCCAACAGCCAATCAATTTGACTTTTCTCATGAAGTTCAAGAAGTCTGGAGCCCTGTCTGGTAACCCTCTGCTTCCCTACCCCCATCTGGCCACACTGACTGAACTCCATAAGACAGATCATTTTACCTTCTACTCACCTTCTCAGGAAGAAGAAAAAAGAATTTACAGATAGCATTATGTTGCCATAGCACAAGAAGATGCATTCCTTAGCAAGCAGACAAGAGGACTTACCTATCCCAAGTACTATTGTTTACATCAGAGCATGAATCTTTGGAAATGGCTCCCTTACCACAAACAGGCTGACAGAGCTCAGACCTTCTATAATTCTCTTTGGCAGTGGCCATCAGAGCCAGGCTCAAAGATAGACAAGAAAATTAGCCTGATTCCGCTTTGGTCACATTTTTAAAAATGAAAATACTATTCTCTATGTTGACGACCCACTTTGTTCACTACTCTTGGCTCAAAATGACTTCTAATTGATGCCAAAATTTAAATCTACCCCCAAGGATGAAGTTTTGCTAGTGACTAATAATAAGATCCTAATATCATGGATTATTAGACCTAGAAAAGACTTTAGAGTTTGGACCAAGCCCTTCTTTAATATTATAGGTAAGGAAGCTGAGGCTCGAAGAGGGAAAAGTGAATTGTCCAGTCATACCAAGTGAGTGACAGCTGGATTTGTACTTCTCTCTTCTGAATCCAAATCCAGCAATCTTTCCATTGTACCATGTTTTATTCAAAGTAACATGCTACAGGCAATTAACATTCATTAATAAGTCTTGCTTATCATTAATGAAACCTTTTCTTGACCCTGACATCTCCTTAAGCTCTCATCATATATCTCTCTTCTCTTTCATGGCTAAACTCAGAGAAGGACTAATCTGAACTTGCTGTCTCTACTCCTTCAGTACCTTCAGGTAGATGACATAGTGGATAGAGTGCTGGCTGTGAAGTCAGAAAGATCTGAGTTCGAATCCATCCTTATTAGTTATGTGACCCTGGGCAAGTCACTTAACCTCTGTCTGCCTCAGTTTCTTCATATGTAAAATGGTAGTAATAATAGAATATATCTCACATAGCTTGTTCCAAGAATCAAATGACATATTTGTAAAACACCTAGCATAGTGCCTGATAGTAGGCACTTAATAAATGCTCATTTTCTTCTCTCCTTTTCATTCCTCAGACACTTTAAGTCGTCCTTTGATCCTACTACTCTACTAAAATTTTTATCTCAGAGGCTAAATATTAACTATGACTCCCTAAATATTAAATATGACTGACTTTTTTCAGTCATTATTTTCCTTGACCTTTCAGCATCATTAAGCAATGTCAACTTCTGTCAGTTGTCAAGAAGTGATAACTATGTGCTAAGTACTGTGCTAAATGCCAGATGTATGAATGGTGGGGGAAGTATCTGCCCTCAGGGATCCTACAATCTAATAAAGGACACATGAATAACTAGGTACAAATACTACATATGTACATATATATATATGTATATACATATATATGTATATACATATATGTACATACATACACACACACATATATATATGTATATATATGAGTGAGAGAGAGAATAGAAAATAACATCTCCAAGTGTTTATTAAGTGCTTATTAGGTGCCAGACTTGTGATTTGTTTCCTAAACTCATTCATTTCCTCTTTCTGGCCAGGTGGTTTGTAGTACACTTGAAAATATCATTATATGCCTTCCTCCTTTGAGCTAAATTCAAATGTCGTCCAATGTAATTCCCCTCTCTGACTCCTTATCAGCTTCACAGGAATATAATTTTTAATATGTAATGATACCCCCCTGACCTGCTGCATACACATATTTTAACTATCCTGTTCTATATGAATAAGCTGTACCCTTCCAAATCCCAAATACAGTAATAGGTATTCCCACCAACTCTCACTAATATCTAAGAGGTGAAATTTGTTAGCCACGAGTTTTATTGTGATTTTCTTTCTTAGATTTTTATCTACTGCAAATTTCTGGGTGCCCCTACTGCTATTTTTCTTCCTATATTATAGCAGTTCTCTAGGGCAACTTGCTTGATAGATAAACAGAAGCAATTTTAGCCCTGCCTATTTTTTTTTCATTTTAAAGCCCTTCTCATTACATCTGGAAGACTCCAGGCAAACATCACTATATTTTAAACCACATTTCAGAAATCTAAATGCTATTTTCAGATATTCTTTTTTTAATCAGCTGCTCACTTCCCAAACATTCCATTCCAACATAACTCCCTTGCTTCTAGTAGGGGACAGTCATGAAAACACCACCTGTGCCCCCATGGTTTTCAATTTCTTGCCCAAGGCTTCATAATCCTATGATAATAATATATGTGGGTCTGTTGTAATCATAAAGTGCTATTAAAATTTAGAGCTTATGAAGTTCACATTCCAACAAAGTAGAAGACTTAGGCCCCTGTGGGCTAGGCAAATAAGAAGAAATTTCACTGAAGCCCACTTGCCATTTTCAGGCAACATGTTAATTAGTTGGATAGCACTGACTAAATTGCCATTTCCCAGAGTGAGTTAATTAATAAACTGATTTCAGGATGATTAACAGGGGGCATGGTTAACATGATTTTAATGGGAAAGAATCAATGAAGCACAAACCCATTAACGTAAAACTATTTCCTGCCTAGGCAGCCATGTCAGAGCCTACTTTTCATGGAGGAAGTTGGGAAAATCCTAGTATATGGAATTGTGATTTTGAGCTGCTGAGAGTCCCTAAGGGCAGCACATATTCCTGAAAAAGACTGTTAAATATTAATTTTGATGATACCCGTTTTCCTCTTCCTTTTGAAGAGTCTTATGAATTCAATAAATTACTAGTGCCTCACTTTAAATAACATATTCATCATAGTTGAAGAAAATGAAGTGGAAACCTGGGATGTCCATCAATTGGAGAATGGTTGAACAAATTATGGTATATGATTGTGGTGGAATAGTATTGTTCTATAAGAAATGACAAGTAGGATGATTTCAAAAAAACCTGGAAAGACTTACAAGAACTGATGCAAAGTGAAGTGAGCAGAACCAGGAGAACATTACATATACCCAGTAACAGTAATATTGTATGATGATCAACTATGAATGACTTAGCAATATAATGATCCAAGACAGTTCCTAAAGACTTATGGTGAAAAGTGCTATCCACCCCCAGAAAAATAACTGATGGGGTCTGAATGCAGATTGAAACATATGTTTATCTAACTTTCTCTTTTGGTCTGTTTTCTTTCACAATATGGAAATATTTTTCACTCATATGGAAATATGTTTTTCATGACTGCACATATATAACCTACATCAAATTGCTTGCCTTCTCAATGAGGGGAAAAAGGAGAGGGAGAGAGAGAATTTGGAACTCAAAATTTTTTAAATGAATGTTAAAAATGTTTTACACATAATTGGAAAAAATAAAATATTTTAAAAGATAAAAAAGTGAAAATCAGTATCACCTCCCATTTGTTGGTCAAACATTGAAAAAATATACTTAATTTACTTTTACATATGCACTTTGAAATAGTTATTTTAAACATTCAAAATAGTTATTTCTCATTGTTCCAAAATGCCAAGCCCCAATGAATATCCATATTGATTATTTTGAACTCTCTTCCTTCCATCTTTGATCAAATAACCACAATATTGGATCATATCATAAAGTTTTCAACTAGAAAGGTGGCCAACTGTGGTCATGCAGAATCTACTGTTTGGACAAATCATCTCCTCTTCTGTTTATCAGTCTTGCTACATGACTTCCACAATGTGTATTTTTTTTTCATTTTGGAGCTCTCCAAATTTTATTTTCCAGGATAAATAATCTTGAATTATTTTTCTTTGCCTTTGCCTTATTTTAAAAAAATTATGTTTATTGATAGTTTTGTTTCTATCTCTCTCAATTCCTTTTTAAATTGTTTTTCCAATTAACAATATTTTCCCTTTCCAACCCCCTCCCAGTTAAAAAAAAAGAAGGAACAAAACATTTCTCAATAAATATACATAGCTAAGCAAAAGAGTGTCCCACATTGGCTCTGTCCAAAAAAATAGATTTCTTATTCTATGTCATGAGTCCATCACCTTATTATAAGAAGATATATGTCAACATATTTTGCCGTGAGTTAGCATTGACCAGAGATTATAAGCCTTTCCATATTGGTTGCATTTACAATGTTGCTATTATGTAAATTGTTCTCTTTCATTCATTTCACTCTGCATCAGTTCATACTATTATTCCCAAGTTTCTCTGAAACCGTTGATTTAATGATTTATTAGGATCCATTGTTATTCAATTACATTCATACACATAATCTGTTCATTAATTCCCCCAAGTGACAGTTACCTACCACCAGTTTCCAGTTCCTTGCCACCAAAGAAATAGCTGCTATAAATATTCTTGTACATATGGATCATTTTCGTCTTTAGCTGATTTTCTTGTACTCAACACATCATTAGGTCATATGATATGCCGAGTTTTGCAACTTTGGGACAGAGTTCAAAATTGCCTCCTAGAATGGCTGGATCAGTTTACATCTCCACTAATATTGCATTAATGTACCTGTTTTCCCACAGGCCCTTGGGCATGTCAATTTCATTTTTTTGTCAAATTTTCAATCTAATGGGTATGAGATGGAAACTCTGAGTTGCTCCACTTTGCATTTCTGTAATTATTAGTTATTTGGAGGATGCCTTGAGCATATATCAATTGGGTAGTGACTCTAATGCTTATAAATTTAAATCACTTCCCTACATATCTTGAAAAAAACAATCTTATCTCCCTTCAAACCCCCCCACCCAAGCTTACCTATGCTCCCTCTAATTGTAGCTGCATTGGTTCTGTTTGTGCAAAATCTTTCTAATTTTATGCAATCAAAATGCTCCATTTTTCCTTCAAGGATCCTCTCTATCATATGTTTGATCCACAAGATTGAGAAGATACTTTTTCTTTGGTCCTCTAATTTGTTTATGTTATTACACTTTATGTCTGTAATGTACTCATTTGGTCCCTGTCTCAGTATAGAGTATAAGATATTTTATAATTAGTTTCTGGCAAATTGCTTTG
This sequence comes from Vombatus ursinus, assembly GCF_900497805.2. Classification (NCBI taxonomy): domain Eukaryota; kingdom Metazoa; phylum Chordata; class Mammalia; order Diprotodontia; family Vombatidae; genus Vombatus; species Vombatus ursinus. The sequence continues at coordinate 16,247,095 of NW_020945437.1, forward strand.
CAGTTTTCCAAAGCAGTTTGTGTTTAATAGTTAGCTCTTATCTCAATTGTTTTGACCTTTGAGTTTATCAAATACTAAGCTATTATATCTGTTTGCTTCTTAAAGTTGTATGCCTAATAGGTTCTACTGATCAACTTCTATATTTCTTTACCATTATGAAATCATTTGAATGATTATTGCTTTGTGACATAGTTTGAGATATAGTACTGCTAGGTCCCCTTCCTTCTCATTTTATTATTTCCCTTGAGATTCTTAACGTTTTGTTCCTAAAGATGAATTTTGTGCTTGCTTTTATCCTAACTCTTTAAAGTAAATCTTTCATGGTTTGATTGGTATGGCATGGAAGCAAATTAGTTTAAGTAGTATTGCCATTTTAATCATATCAGTTTGGCCTTTTGTTGTTGTTATTTAGTTGTTCTGGTCATGTCTGACTCTTCGTGACTCCATTTGGGGTTTTCTTGGTAAAGATACTGGAGTGGTTCGCCATTTCCTTCTCCACCTAATTTTAAAGATAAGGAAACTGAGGCAAATAGGGTTAAGTGACTTGCCCAGAATCACACAGCTAGCAAGTATCTGAGGCCAGATTTTAACTCAGGAAGATGTGTCTTCCTGACTTCAAGTCTAATACTCTATCAACTGCACCACCTAGCTGCCCTTTGGGTTCACCTACCCATATGCCATTAATAATTCTCTAGTTATTTAGGTCTGTATTTGTGTGGAGTGTTTTATAGTTGTATCAATATAGGTCCTGTGTGTGTCTTGGTAGGTAGACTCCCAAGTGTTTTATAAATTCTGTATTAATTATAATGGAATTTCTGTTTCTATGTCTTCTTGCTTGTTTTTGCTTTTAATATACAGAAATGCTGGTGATTTGTGTGGGTATTTTATATACTGCAACTTTGATGCAACTATTATTTCAAACATTTTTCATTGATTTTGTAGTAAATAAATCACCATATCATCTGCAAAAAAAAAATTATTTTCTTTCCTCTTTGCCTATGCTTATTCCTTCAACTCTTTTTTTCTTATCTTACTGCTATAGAAAAATTTTCTAGCACTTTATGAAATAGTAGTGGTGATAATAGACATTCTTGCTTTACCATTAAACTTAATGGAAATACCTCCAATTTATCTCTATTACGTATAATATTAGCTCTTGGTTTTAGACAGGTGATATTTACTATAATAAGGAAAGATTGTCTTTTTAGTGTTTTTAGTATGAATAGGTGTTGTATCTTGCCAAAAAGCTTTTTTTTTTTTGCTTCTATTGATATAGTAATTTTGTTGTTGTTCTTGTGATTAACATAGTCTATTATATTGAAAGTTTTCCTAATATTGAATCAATCTCACAGTTCTTACACACATCCATCCTAGGCGTAGTGTATAATCTGTGATGTGCTGCTGGATTCTCCTTGCTATTGTTTTATTTAAAATTTTCACACCAACATTCATGAAAGATATTGATCTATAGTTTTATTTCTTTTTTTTTTACTTTCATTAGTTTAGGTATGAAGACTATATTTACATCTTAGAAAGAATTTGGTAGGAGTCCTTTTCTTATTTTATCAAACAGCTAGTATATTATCAAATTAATAATTCTCTAAATGTTTAATAGAATTTGCTTGGAAATCCATCTGTTTATTTTCCTTTCAGAGCTCATTTTTGTTTTATTTAATTTATTTTTCTAAGTATGAGTTATTATATGTCATCTATTTCTTGTTCTGTTAATCTGGGGATTTTTTTTATAAATATTGATCCCTTTGATTTAGAATTTCAGTTTTATTGGCATATACGGTTGGATAAAATATTTTCTATTAATTTCTTTTATTTTTCTTCATTTGTTGTGAATATATCTTTTCCTTTTTTATATTGGTAACTTTGTTTTCCTCTTTCTTTTTAAAAATCAAATTAGTTAATGGTTTATCTATTTTATTACTTTTAAATCAGTTCCTAGTTTTATTTATTATTAATTATTTGTTAATTCAGTGCACCCAGTGCTTTTATCACAGTAGGTTATATTCAGTTCCAAGGCTACCTTAATATTCTATAGAATTCCACATTTGTCATGCCACCACAAAAATGTTTTGCAAAGTGATCTTTCCATTTTCCATGTGGTGACCATGAGCTTGTCATCTTCTCATATTGTTGTGGATCAGTATTTGGTAGATCACTGCTGCAGGCAGTACTATGCATTTAAATACTTCTGCTCTGATCTTCATGTCCATCTTCTCATCAATCAATATGATACACATGTGTTTGAATAAATCAAATTTCATCTTTGGGTGTTCTTTTTGCTGATGCCAGCCACTGTGGCCATATTTTATTATTTCCCTGATATGCTCTGTTCTTGGGAGCAGTGTTTTGTTCATATGCCCTTTGTTTTTACTGAAGTTGGTCTCTGAGACAATCAGCTGAGCAACCTCCTGCAGCTCTCAGATTTTTCTTAGAGCTCCAGGACACTATTTGTAAACAAGACACAGTCCTATACTTAAATCACATCCATGAATGATTAATGATCAGCTATAATTCTCTTCTTTCTAGTCAAGGTGCTAGAGCACCACCAAGATATGTAAAGTAGAAAACAGAATAGAATATGTAGAAAAGGCTTGGAGGAATGGGTAATGGAACAGAGCAGTACAGGACTCTGGGAGTGAAACTGCAAATCAATCAAATTCTCTTCCACTTTGGCTTGAAAACACACCCTGCTCACTCAGTGGTCAGCCACTACTTTGAGAAGGCTGAGTGGTATGTCACTGCAGGTTTATCTTTCCATGAACATTTACTAAAGTTCTTAGAAGGTGTCTAGGTGGCATAACAAATAGAGCACTGGACTAAGAGTCAAAAGATATGGGTGCTCACTACAGATACTTAATAATTGGTTGACCCTGTACATGGTACTTAGCCTCTGTGAAACTCAATCTCCTCATCTGTTGAATGGGGGTAATAGTAGCCCCTACCCCACAGAGCTGCTAGGAAGATTAAAGAATATATCTAAAATGCTTTGTAAACCTTAAAGTAAGACATTAATGTTATTGTTATCAATTTATTATTTCTGATATTGATCGAATATCTTAACATGGGGTTGGAGGTGACTGATGGGTAATTGAAGGTTATGTCAGTAGAGCACACTTTCTGGCATGTACTACTATAGTCTAGAGTAAGAGTCCTTAACTTTCATTTTTTTTGTATCATGGACCTATTTGGTAAACAGATAAAGCTTATAGGCCCCTTCTTAGGATAGCATTTTTCAATGCATAGAATAAAATACCTAGGATTAAAAAGGAAACCAAAGATTACTGAAAGTTGTAGGGTTTTTTTTTTATCCACATTTGTGAACTCCCTGAGACCTAACCTTCTGGGGCATATAAGCCCCCCAGGTTAAGAAACCCTGATGTAAAGACTTCAGGTATGTACCCCAGAAATGGAAAAAAATAAAAATTGCCCTTTCAATAGCTCTTAAAGGTTTCCCAAAAAAATAAATTTCCCCTTTCAACATTCCCAGCATGTAGACTGGGAAAACCAAGTCTCTTCCCAAAACAGCTTAATAATGTCCCATTCTCTTCTAATAACAAACAATAACAAACAAACAAACAAACAAAAACCAAAAAAAAAACTCTACTATGGATTTCAAAGTCCTAAATTAGTTATTAGCTGTCAAAATATGGTTATAATCAATCACACAATATAGAAGAAAGTGAATTGGATTTGAGGACAGAAAACCCAAATTCAAATATTGACTCTGCTACTTATTGTATTATTTTGGTTGAGCCACTGGGATTCAGTTTCTTCATGTGTAAAATGAGGGGGTTAGAATAGATAGCCTTTGAAGTCACTTCCAACTTTATATCTATAGTCCTGTGGCCTTGGGAAAATCACTTCATATTTCATCACCTTAATTTCCATATATCTATATCTATCTACAGTTCTATCTACATATCTTTATCTCTCTATATCTATCTCCATATACATCTAGCTACATCTTTGTCAATATTGATATCTATAATATCTACTTCTGCATCTATACCTATACCTGTACCTACATCTACTTCTATATCTACATCTATCTACATTTATCTCTATAAAATGAAGGGAGGTTGGAGTAAATTGTCTTAAAGACCCATTATAGCTCTAAATTCTATAATCCTGTGAGCTTTGCTCCTTTATCTCTTACTAGTATCCTCTATATACCCTGTGATCCAGGCAAACTAGATAAATACTCATTGTATCTCTTCAATTCTCTTCATTTTCTAAGGGAAAATTGATTGTCTCATTCTGTGATGGCTCCCCTTGTAACCATCTCACAAAATATCAGAGTTGAAAGGGACCCTGGAGGTTGTTTAAACCAGTTCTGACCTGAACAAGAATTGGAACTGCAATGAGGGATGGTACAGTATAATGGAAAGAACATTGGGCTTAGAAGCAAGAAGACCTGATTTGAATTCTGCCTCTGATGTGTACTTGCTATCTATGTAGGGGTTAATCTCATCATCTCTCAGACCTTCACTTTCCTCATATATAAAATAGGGGTTAATAATGTCTAACCTCCCAAGAAGGTTATCAGGATCCAATGAACTACTGTTTAAAAAGTGCTTCCCATACCCCAAAATGTCATGTAAATGTCAGCTGTGATTCATATCCCCCACCAAATGGTCAATTCAAACTTTTCCTTGAAGGCATCCAGTAGAAGGAAGCCCCAAACCTCCCAAGGAAGTTCATTCTTCTTTGGGCTAGCTCTGGTTGTTAGAAAGTTTTTCCACTGTATCAAAGTGAAACCAGTATTTGCATCTTCCATTTATTACCTCATTTGTTCTCTGTGCCTGAGTCTGATTACATGATCACAGAATTTTCAGAATTAGCAGGGAACTTAATGACCATCTAATCCAACTTATACCTAAAAAGAATCCCCTCCACAATATTTCCAACAAGGGGTTATCCAGATCTTGATTGAAGACCTCTGATAATGGAGAACCAACACCTCTTAATAAATCTCATTCCACTTTATTAGGAAGTTTTCTCTTACAGCAAGTCAATGTTAAAGAAAGACATTTATTGATATTCATTCTTCGATGAACGTTTATTAAGCACCTACTGTAGAGGGTTTAAGGTCCTTTGTGAGGCCTTGGAATAGGGGAATACAAAGAGGCTAACACTGGAGCTGGCTTCAGTCCCTGAGTTGTTGCTGACCCTGGCCTCTAAGATAGTGAATTACAGACACAGGGCAGCCTGGGAGCCTGATGGATTTTCCAGGCTCAGGGGTGATTAGGCAAATCTCAGGACTGATGCTTCTCTGTTGGCCAAAGACAGCGATCATTTTCCTGGCTGCTTCAAAGAAGATGGAGCCACTGCCTTGTTATGGCTCTCTGTCTCATACAGCAGCATCACTCACGTTGTGGTGGGCAAGAGTTATTGCTGTCCCATTCCCCCAGCACTTGTCTATCAATTGTGGGTCCTCAAAAGTAAATATATAATATGGGTAGAGAAAAGTTCATCTGGCACAAACATATGTCTTAACAAGGGTGAGAAAAAATCAGTTCTCTCTTCCCCCACAACACATAAGCACAATCAAGCACATACATTCTTCTCTTTTCTAGACAGGTAGAGACACTGTCTTAGTGACAAAAAAATAGTCTGCATTTACTTACAGGTAATCTGAGCTTGCCAGTTCTGGGGATAACTGAGTTTAGTTAATTATTTCCATACTGGAAAGAAAACTTCATGTCAGGAGTTATTTCTTGGGCAAGTGACTTAATTACTGTTCACTTCAATTTCCTCATCTGTAAAGTGGGGATAATAATAGCATCAATAGGATCAAATGAGATAATAATTGTGTTTAGCATGGTATCTGGTATATATAAGAACTCTATAAAAAGTTATTATCATCATCATCATCATCATCATCATCATTACTCAGGATCTAAAGTAAGAAAGGAACTAAGAAGCCTTTTAGTCCATCTCTCTCATTATTCAGATAAAGAAACTCAGATCCGCATAGGGAAAGTGACTTGTTAAAAGTCACATAAATGGTAAGAAAGAGAGCAGGGCTTTGAACCCCAGTCCTTGTAACTCCAATGTAGTGTTCTCTCCACTATACCAGAATTACCTCCATCAATGAGGGAACTTCTAATCAATTCAACAACCATCTATTAAGAACTTATTGATGCACAACCCTGCATTTGATAACGGAGAAGACCCAAAGTCCCTACCTTCATGGAGTTTCGGTTGTTAAATCATTTCAGTTATGTCATACTTTCCATGACCCTATTTAGGGTTTTCTTTCTTGACAAAGATACTGGAGTGGTTTGTCATTTCCTTCTCCAGCTCCTTTTATAGATGAGGAAACTGAGGCAAATGGGGTTAAGTGACTTGCCCAGGGTTACACAGCTAGGAAGTGAATCTGAGGCCTGATTCGAACTCAGGTTTGAACTCATGGATTTACAATGTGGTAAATATAGGTGTAACACTTTAATTCATTTATGTCAAATAGGCATATATTAAGCTCTTACTACATAGTAGGCACTAAGCAAGGTGCTAGGGATACAAAGCCAAAAACAGAAATAGCTTCTGCCTTCAGGGAACTTAGAGTCTACTAGAATGATATAACATGTACAGAAATAAGTAAATGCAAAATAAATGTGTAGTGGCGTGATAGGGCAGCAATTGTCAACAATGAACAATTAGGAGGAAAGGACAGTGTTTCTCAGAGGTGTCCACCTGAGCTTATCTTTGAAGAGATCCTCAGATTCAAAGATGTAGAAGTTAGAAGCTAGAACATTTCCAGTAGGGGGAAAAGCATTGCAAAGACACAGCAGTGAGAGGTATAATGTCATGTGTGGAGTACAAGAATCATTACAGTCCTGACCCTCAGAGTTTACATTCTCATGGAGAAATTTAACACATATTCAAGAGTGGGGATAAGAGAAAAGAATTTTGGACTGTTGAGTCACAGTAGTGATGAATGGATCCATATGTCACATACCAACTTCTGTAGCTACAGAAGTATTGATATGATTATTGTTCTCATAACCAGAGTAAATGGGGATAAGTAGTGTGAGAAGGTATATTGCTTAGTCATCCATTAATTTCAAAATAGTTTATATTTTATCATGTTTGGCACTTGACAAAGCATTTTTCTTCCATTCCTCCCTTAGGTGGGCAGTATCCCAATTTCACAGATGAGGATACTCAGTCTAATTGAGAGGAAGTGACAAGGTCACTCACTCACTGACTTAAAAGTAGTACCTGTAGACCCAGGTAGTAAGAAAATAGTTTCTGTTGGTTATTTTTCAGCGTGTGCAGGTACATGTGCACACACATATGTGTGTGCATTTGTGTATATATGTGGGTGTCTAGGGTCCATTAATATCAATCATCTTAATAAAGATAAAACATACCTTCTAAAGGTATCCAGCAGACTTCAAGTAACCTCTGGACAAATCATTTGGATTTTGCCATCCTGCACACCCATAGGCTACCTCATAGTTGGGAAAGGGGAAGGGAATAGGCATTTATTAAGTTCCTGCTACATTCCAGGTGCTATGCTTAGTGCTTTACAGATTTCCTAGAGGATTTTGTCTAGCTCTCTTCTTTGCTCCTGTCATACCGTACCTATAATGTTTTAATATTTTCAATGCTCTTTTCAAATCTTGCCTAATTTGGTCCTCGTAATAACCCCGGGAAGTAGGTGCTGTATTATCCGCATTTTACAGATGCAGAACCTTAGGCAGACAGAGGTCAGGTGACTTGTCTGGTGTCACAAAATTAGTGTCTAAGGTTAGATTTGAACTTAGCTGTTCCTGATTCCTGTCCCAGGGCACCATCCTAGCTTATCAGATAGTGAGCTCCCTATAATGGAGGTATTCAGAGACTGGTTGATAATTTAGCAAGTTTCACTGGAGAAGACCGATGCATCAAACAGAAGTTGAAAGAAATGACCTCTGAGTTCCCCCTTTCAGGGTCTATGACTCATCAGCCCACAGTCAGGATCATGGCGGGTACAGATCAAGGGAGGCCTCCCGAATCAATTCCTAAGGAAACTTTTGCAGGAGATGCCTTGCACCTGAACCAACACTGCTTATGGAAACGTTCATCTCCAATTCCTCCTGAAACTGCCAAGCCGATTTTCCAAGGTATCACAAGACCTATTATCCTGTGCTGTGGGTAGAAATATGTGCACCTGATAAAATAAAAAGAATTTTCACCAAAGCACCCAAATCATAAAGAAGAGAGGGACCTTGGCAAGTTGTCTGAAATCCAAGGGGTTTAACTTTTCAGGGACACTTTGGCTGTAATATGCAAACCAAAAAGAACTTTAGGTCCTTTGAGATCTAAGTCTTCTTTTTTCTTTTTTCTTTTCTTTTACAAAGATTGGAGTTTGCTTCCTAGATAGATGGGAGGTTTCCACACAAACACACACAAGTTACACAATAAATCTGGAGCAACTGATCCTTGTGTATCTCTCTGATGTACTGTGTATGCTAGGAAATGAAGCCCCTAAAGATTTCTCACCCAGGTAGCTTTGTAGTAGCCAACATTTCATGAAAGTGGGCTGTTGAAGGGAAGATAACTTTAGCCAGCTAAACATCACTGATGGTAAAAACCACAAACATTCCTGAAAGGGCCTATAAATTTGTACCCTGATCATTCTCTCTTGTCCTTTCTTGAGGATCTGAACACCATTCCTAAAATCTTGGAGTTCTGATGGGTCCCAAGGGCAACAGAAAGTTCCCAGGAGGAATAGCTGTACCTGTTAATAAATTTATATCACTGGTTTCACATTTCTTTCTTTGTCCTCATCTCCCCTCTGTCACGTAAAAGTAGCTAACATCTTTGTAGAATTACCTAGCTGACTTTTAGAACAGCAACCCTCTGGGTTACTTAATAATATTAATGCTATTCACCTATTTATTCAACAAATGTTTATTAAGCATCTGCAATGTGCTGGGCACTGTGTGGGACCCTGGTGATATAAAGACAAAAATAAAACAGATCCTGATTCATGGGGCTGATATTTTTTTTTTCTTTCTGTTCTCTCTGTCTCTCTGTCTCTCTGTCTCTCTCAGAGATGGTGGGGTGAAGCCCCACATATACAGAAATATATAAAATTCCCTCCAGCATTTCAGATCATATCTGCCCATCTATCCCATGGATAAAAAATAATAGTAGTAATAATAATAATGTGATGGATTCTACAATAATAACAATAATTATTATGAGTATAGTATAATATAATTATTAATGGCATACTATAATGTTATTATTATTATCATTATTATAATCCCATCTCACTCATCTTCTCAATGAAATTCAGGTAGAAATAGTCCCAGCACAAGTCACCGTGCTTTTTTTCTATTATATTTTTATGCAATAGTCTGAAGGACCTTAAATGACTGCTCCCACTGCTTGGATGAGCAGGGCCTCACCACCTATAATCCTTCTGGTATGATAAAAGATAACATAGACCTTCACCACTGTACCGTCAGGACTACCTGACCTTACCATCTGCCATGATGCTGCTGCCTCCAGAGCCCTGGGCTTTGTGATCTGAACTTCCCATGCACACTAAGCATGCTTGGAACTTGGCATCTATGCTACCTCTGCATTTAATGAATGCGAGGCCATATTGTAATTTATTAAAGTAGACAACTAGAAAATGGTTCCCACGTGCTTCCTCCCCTCCCCAAAGGTATCACTCCCAAATAAGTTTCTCCTCAGACCTTCCTACCTAGCCCTGTTACCCCTTGATATCGGTCTACTTCTGGTATCCTGAGACTTCTACCCATGAGAACCATCCTTCCTCCCAGCATTTGGGGTCACTTTATAGCTCTTACCCTGGACACAAAAAGTGTTGATCGCTACTTTGACTCCTATCCACTCATCTCCAGGCTTCTCCTCAAGAATGATTAGGTTGGCAGACCTAGCAAAAACCTCACATACCTTCTTGTTAAAAGAAGTTCACATTAGGGTTTAGAAGTGGAATGGGCCTAAGAGATCATCTGGTTCAATCCCCTCCTTTCACAGATAAAGAAACTGAGGCCTACAGAGGTAAGGTGACTTATCCACCACCACAAAGCCTTTCTAAGTACAGAGCTGGAATCTCAACTCAGATCTTCTTGAACCCTAATATGAGGAGAATACGAGGAAACTGACACCAAGGAGTAAGATGATAAGTTTGTAGCCCAAGGTCTTGGACTGATATCCTGGTCTCCAGAATGCTGGCTCTTGTTACAACCACTATCTATCTGTTGTGTGGGGCCACACAATTCCTGTTGCTCCCCATACCACAATACCTAATGAGAGGTTCTGTTCCCATACATAATATTCAGCAACTGCTGAGAAATTTAAATCCTTTAGTCCAACTGGGCCTCTGTCCAACCACCATGCAGGTGTGTTATTTGGATCCTTCCTCCTCCTCCTCCTCCTCCTCCTCTTCCTCTTAGAAAGGACATTGGATGTGGGTTACACCCCTTTATTGATGTGAGTGCATTGAAATACACAACTTCTCTCTAGCCCGCTCCCATATACTCTCTTCTCAGTCTTTCCTATTATCTGTCTTGGCATCTCCACAATGTTACTGCCTTGCATCAGAAAAGAGCATACCTTTCTTTGCCAACAGAGATTGAAGCTGACAGGTTGGAAATGATTTATGCAAACCTGATGTGCATCAGCACCAAGCGTATTCAGCAGCTTGGGCTACTCCACAGGTATATTGCCCACTAGCACACTAGAGATAATTACCAAGAGTACTCAGCAGCTTGGGCTACTCCACAAGTATATTGCCCACTAGCACACTAGAGATAATTCACTGTATGCCTAGTACACTCTCCTTAGCACTATGTGGATGTCTTGTGAAGTCATGACATAAGAGAGGATGTCAGAGCTGAAAGGGACCTTACAACATAGAATATCAGAACTGGGCAAGATCTTAGAAGACAGAATATCAGAGCTAGAAGGGGTCTTGGAACAGAAAATGCCAGAGCTAGAGGGGACTTTAGAATGTAGAATGTCACAGATGGAAAGGACCTAGGAACATAAAATGTTAGACCTAGAAGGGACTGTAGGCCATAGAATGTTAGAGTTGGAACATACTTTATGATATTAGAGCTGAAAAAGCTCTTAAAGCAGAATTTTAGAGTAGAAATGAATCTTATGATGTAAAATAATAATAACAATAATGATTAGAGCATTTATATAGTGCTTTAAGGATTGCAAAGTAGTTTACAAATATTATCTCATGTTATCCTCACAAGAAGTCTGGGAGGAAGGTGCTATTAGTATCCCCATTTTACAGATGAGTAAATTGAGGCAAAAAAGGTTAAATGACTTGCCCAGGTTCACACTGCTAATATCTGTTAGATCTTGGATGAGCCTTAGAATAGTAAATGTTAGAATATAAAATGTAGAAGGTTAGAGCTGAAAGGCACCATAGAAATGGCCTAATCCATCCTTTCATTAAAAATAATAATAACCTATCTGAGGCTCCGAGACGACTTTTTCCCCTGCCCCATTGCTCCCTGGAGTCAGGGAGACCTGAGTTCAAATTCAGCCTCACACTGTGTGACCCGGGGCAAGTCACTTAACCTCTGCTTGCCTCAGTTTCCTCATTTGTAAAATGACGATAATAGTAGCACCTACTTCCCAGGTTTATTGCAAGGATCAAATGAGATAACTATAAAGCATTTAGTTCAGTACCTAGCATATAGTAGGCGTGTTTCCTTCATTCTTTCCTAATCTGGATAAGCTGCTACTTGCCGAAGTGATTTTAATCATGAGAATACTAATCTCATGGGTCTAGTGGAATATTCTGTCCATTTTTAGTTTAGATGTTATCTATGACTTTTTGTGACATGCCCTTTACACTTCCTTCTCTGATGGTGCACTTCTTGTTATCTCCTTTCTTCTCCATTTTTTTGGACACAGTTCGTCCTTGAAAATATGCTACCAACTGCTCATGCAACTGCTCATGCACAATACCTCTCTCTATTACTCTTTGTGTCAATGACATTAAGAGCAGCTCCCAGCACATTGTGTATGCCCAGGTGAATGGAGTGCTGGATTTGGGTCCAAAGAACAGTTATCCCTTTCACTGAGTGACTTTTCCCCTTCACAGTTTTGATATATGCCGAGTCAGCATAAGAAATTAAATGTAAATTTGGGGGTAATTTTGTGGAAGCTGTAGACAACACACAAAGGCCAGCAGATGACACAGAAAAAGTTTAGAAACTCAGAAATGCATAAAAATATATGTATATATTGTATAATATCAATATATATTTTATCTTTTAATATCCTAAATAGATACGATTTCTTTTTTTCAAGTTAAAATAAGTAAAAAGTTCAAGTTTGTAAAATAAAAATGTGAAAGTCAGCAGATGACACAGAGTCTAGAAATATAGAGATATCTTTAAAAGTTTAGTAACTCAAATTTGTTTCCTTTTTTAACTTTTATATTTATTTTGTATTTTTTTACTTCTGTTTCACATAACATTTTTACTTAACATTGACCTGTATATAGCCTATGACCAAATACTTAACCCAAATTTTACAATACAGTACTGTAAACACCCCATAAAAGAAAAGAAAAAATTCAGACCTCTTCTCTGGTACAAAGGAAAGGCCAAAAAGTTTTATGCAGATTTTCCAGACCACAGGGACACCTCGCCCTTAACCTCTGCAATGTGGAAGGGATAATTTTATGAGTTTAATTCCTGGTTTTCCTACTTATTATACATGTGGTGTAAGGGTCTCAATTTTCTCATCTATAGAATGAAAGAGTTGACTTCAATATCCTTTAAGGCTTCTTCTAACCTTAAATCTATGCAACTATGATCCTTCCTAAAATGTGGCATTGAGAACTTAAAAAATTCTCTACATTTGATCTGAATAGGACATAGAATATTAGCACTTAGCCCTCTCTCATTGTGGTGATCACGTCAGATTTTTCTTGACACCAAAATCTACAGTTCACTGAAACTTCTAGATCTTTTGTTTTTCCTTACTTAACTATTATCTAATCATGCAACTCCCTTCATATGCATGTAAAAGCATAGTTATTTCTGATTAAACTTTGCCCTGTGTGATATGACCTATAATTCTAGGCCATTGTAATCTTTTGGATACTGACTATATCATCCAATATGTCAGTTATCCTTCCTAGTTTCATGTCATCTGTAAATTTGATAATGTGATTTATAAATTTAGTCAAGTCATTGATGAAAATGTTGAACAAAGTCCCAAACATAGACTCTTATGGTACCCCATTGAAGACATCCCTACAAACTAACATTGGATCATTATTGACTACTCTTTGGGTCCAATCATTCTTCAACTTTAGAATTCACCAGAATATAATTATCTATCTTACATCTCTCTATCATGTCTACAAAGACAGCATTAAACATATTGCCAGATGTTTTGCTGAAACCTAGTTGTGTTATGTCTACGTCATTCTTTCAATCTACTAATCTGTTTACCTTCTCAAAAAAAGAAAGGAGCAAACTGTGGTATGACCAATTAATGATGAAGCCATTTTAGCTTTTCATGATCATTGTTCCCCTTTCTAAACACTCACAAACCCTCCCTTTAATAATATATACTAGAATTTTGCCAGGAATTGAAGGCAAGGCCATAGTTTGTAGACTCAATCCTCTTCTCTTTTGCCAAATTGGAATAATATTTGTCTTTCTCCAATCCTGTGTTTCTACTATTTTTCATGATGTTTCAAAGATATCCTAGAGTCACCCTTCAAGTCATTTGCTAGTTTTTTCAATAACCTATGATATAATTCTTACAAGCCTAATGACTTGCAACCTTTAAGTGCAGCTTACTTCTTTAACTATTTACTCATTTATCTTCAATTTCAGCTCCCTGTTAAGCATTTGCATTCTCTCCTCAGTCCAAGGATTATTCTTTTTGGCAGGAAAAGAAAGGAAGCAAAATAAAAGCCAAACAGCTCTGCCTTCTTTCCTTAGCCTGTTACCAATTTTCCATTCACACTGAGCAATAGTAGTTTTCCCTCTTTGTTCTTCCTCTTGCCTCCATCATAACTTTAAAGACTTTTTCTCGTCCTTAGTTTTCCTGCCCTACCACAGTTCCATTCTGAGCTTTAATGCTTTCAGCACTATTCTTAGAGCACTATAGTGGACTTTTGTATTTGTTCTATATTACCTGCCCTTGCTTGCAGCTTTGGTAACTGTGTCTGTTTGTTTGTTGTTTAAGCTGAATCCATTGATCAGTTACTTTTGAAACTAAAATGGGTCTTTTCAGACAGTACTCTCTTTTCTTCCTCATTGGAATTATTTTGATCTGAATTTTATTCCTGAGCCCCCTTCCTTTCCAGATCAACCTCCCCAGGAGAATGTTAGGTTCTTATTTCCTATCTATTCTTTCCATGAACCCTTTGAAATCTGCTCTCCCACATCTAGCACACATAATCACATTATTCTCACATCTCCTTCTCTATCAGGAATTCTAAAATTGAGTAGTTACTTTGTCCCCAAGGTCCCTGCCATTTCATTGTTAGGCAATCCTTTTTGCTGGTTAGACCTTATTCAGTTGTTTTTCAGATGTTTCTGACTCTTTGTGACCACATTTGGGGTTTTCTTAGCAAAGGTACTGGAGTGGTTTGCCATTTCCTTCTCCAGTTCATTTTACAGATTAGAAACTAAGGCAAACAGGTTTAAGTGACTTTCCCAGGCTCACATAGCTAGTAAGTGTCTGAGGCCAGATTTGAACTCACAAAAATGAATGTTCCTGACTTCAGACCCAGAACTCTATCCACTGTACCACCTGGCTGGCCTCAAATCATAGTACTCCTTGATGCTTCTCCCTTCATTCAATCAATCAATCAACATGTATTTATTAAAGACTAAAAAAATAGATCTCAAAAAGACTTTGAAAATAAACTCAGCCAAATCAGGTGAGGAAACTGAGGTCCACCAAGACTAAATGTATTTCTTAAGGTCACATCAACAGTGATAAAACCAGGATTAGAACCTTGTTTTCTTGCTTCTCAATTAAGCTATGACAAACACTTTGAAATGAACTTATTTTGTGAAAGTAAATGGATGCAGAAACAAATATGACGCAAGCACACATTTGTGGGACACCTTACTTCTATCACTGACATTAATTGCTCTATGGCAGAATCAAATAGATCCTTAAGATCTTCTGTAATTAAAGTGTGATTGATCCATCTTTTCATTTGTAGCACAGCCTTGGAGGCAAAACTGTAACAATTCCCATTTGCACTCATTAGCTCCCCACAGCAGAGCTATGACATACTGTCAGGGGCTCAGCTCTGAAGAATAATGGGGGTGTTCTAGTAATCTATAGCTCAGAGCACCCTCAGGTGTGTTCCCTGACATGAATATAAGCTTGTTTCAAGGAGATGTTGTTTCACTCTTTGTACTCATATAGCCAGTACGGAGCATAGTGCCTGGCACAGAGTAGGCACTCAATAAATAATTGATTAATAATTCAGTTAATATCAGTCAGCTAGGCTTAACTGTCTTTTATCAATGGTTATTGTTCTCAGTTGTACGAACAGCTTTTACAAAACATCCCTCCCCCAAAATCTGTGACTCACTATCCCATAAGTACATATAGAATCCAAGGGAAAGTTGGCTCAAACTTAAAGAGAAATATAGGAAAGAGATAACTCACAGCTTCTAGAATATTTTGCCAGAGTTCCCAAAGTCTTCCCCTTAAGCATAGCTATTTATTTTTGTTTTTGTTATTGTTGTTGCTTTCTGCTGGCTTCTTTCTATAGTTTTGAATCCATATCCAATCTGTCTTTGACTCCCAATTCAGACAATGCCATCAACTGTTAAAGTGCACTTCTAGGGTGATGATGGGAAAATGGGAAGTTCAAAATACTTCCTGCCTAAAAGGTTTACAGGGTCCTCCTCCAACCAAGAGGATAAAAGAAGGAGGCCATGAACTCTCCCTTCCCAACATCACCAGGTGATTTCTTCTCATGGGTGTAACTAGAATATTCTCTTCTCCCCTAGAAGGCACTTGAATCTCTCAAGCCTGAACTGGTTCAATATTTTACAGGTGAACCACAGGGTGTGACTAAGTTTCATCAGCCAATCAAAACACACTTCCTGCATTACATCATTCTAGTTGATCAAGGACTTTTTTGCACTTAGTCAAAAGCCTATGATTGATTGATTCCAAAGAGAGGAATTCTCACATGTTTAAGATGTCAGGGCTTAGCATCTTGACAATTCTTTTAGGTGGCATAGGGTGATTACTCAAGAGACCCCCCCCCAACCTTCACACAAAAAAGGCCCAGCCCTTTAGAGCCTTCCCCCAGTGATGAGTCTTCCATCATTATATCTTTCCTAACAGTGATTCCATCTGTCTGGGGTGCTGTTTCATCATTTCTGTTGATTTGCTCTGCTCCAGACTAAACTCCATTTGGGCATGATCGCTTGAACTAGTACTCATTTTTCAGAACTCAGAAACCTATTGTGTAGAATTGACCTATCACTTCAAGTCAGCCACTTAAGGAGCAGTCATTGAGGTTTTCTACTCTGCTCAAACTGAAGGTTGCCAAGATCAGTCCCAATATCACACAGGACAGACTATATAAAACAAAAGACATGAGCCTTTACCACTGACTTGCCCTAGCGTAGGAGAGAGCAGAAGCTGGTTGACTCCTTGACAGGGATAGCATGGAGGAGGAGGTTGATCTGTTCTGATGTGGATTTGACGAGATGTCCTCTGATGTCCTTTCCAAACTAGAGGTTCTGTGATTCTCTTTGTAACTAGCACAGGGACTTCTGCCTGGCAAAAATACTCCCTGCTCTTCAGGGTTTGGCTCAGATCTCACCTCTCAAAGGCCTTTCCTGATTGTGCCAGCTCACAGTGATCTCTCCCTCCTCAAAACTGCCATCCCATTTATCACCAATATCACATTATATGGCACTTCCTTGCTCCTGTGTATTTCTAAATAAGCTTTCATATGTCATTGTCTCATCTCCAATTGCACTGCTCCTTCAGAATAGGTGCCATATCATATGCTTCCATGTAACCCTTAGACAACTTTTGTTCTTGTTGTTCAGTCGTTTCAGTCATGTATGACTCTGTGCCCCTATCTGGGGTTTTCTTGGCAAGGATACTGGAGTGGTTTGCCATTTCCTTCTTCAGCTCATTTTACAGATGAGGAAACTGAGGCAAACAGGATTAAGTGACTTGCCCAAGGTCACAGAGCTAGGAAGTGCCTGAGGCCAAATTTGAACTTATCCCAGGCCCAGCAATCTATCTACTGATGCTACCAACCTGCCCCCTTATAGGGCTTATCAAAGGATTAAGTACATACATATTTATTTCCCACCCATTTAGGAATCTCATCATCAGGAAGATCAACATCTTGCAAGGTTTCATCAGCCATGGTACTCACACCTCATCATTATCCTTGGCACCCTCTGTTCCCCTCTGGCTGGAGGACTGGAGGGGAGAGTAAAGAATTCCTCTCAAAGCCTCCATTTAAGGAAGGCTCCCAGGCTAGCCATCCTTACCTGGCTGAACTCCTTTGAACTGCACTCTATCATTCTCTGAGCCAGATATCTTCCCTCCTTCCCTGCCTTTTTAGCTTCATTCTGTGTTGTCATCTCCCCCCTCCCATTAGATTGTGAGCTCCCTGAGGGGAGAGACTATTTTCAGTAATTGTATCCCCAACACTTAGCACAGAGCCTGGCATATAATAGACTCTTAAGAAATGTTTATTGACTGACTGAGTAGATACATTAAATTATTATTAAATTTTTGCCAGTGATGGCAAAGCTTAAAACATCTATAAAGATTAATTCACATTTACCATTTAAGTTCAGCTCACTAGAAGAGGTTTATTGTATTGGAAAGGAACATGGATTTGACATTGGAAGACTTGTGTTTGAATCCTAACTTTGACATTGCTGTGTGACCTTGGGCAAGTCACTAACCCATTTCTGAGTTTCTTTTCTTCATATGTAAAATGGGGACAATATTACATGCCTTATCTACCTCACAGGTTACAACAGAAGTTTTCTATACTTGTGAGTCATCATTTCCACTTGCAGATCAGCAATGATCTTGATAACAATATGGGATGGAATTTAAACCTCATGCATGTGAGCATGATTGATATTCATTTTCCTCTTTTTATTTTTTATTTCCTGGAGACAGCCAAATCTCATTTAACAACTTAGGCAATTTGTTCCTAGCAGCCAACGAGCCTTCTGGTGCTGAGGGGAAACTCCAGGGGCTGCATTAGGCAGGAATGGGAGTGTGGAAGGATCCAGCTGATCACAAATGAATTAATCTGAAGACATCGAAAGTTACATGATCAGGGAAGGGGCTTTGTAGGAAGGAAGAGCAGAAAATTGAGAATTTTTTATCCTAGGGAAGAAGCTACTTGCCATGTGACTTTGAATTAGTCTCTTCCCTTCTTCATGTGTAAGTTCTTAGATCTGAAAATGGTGAATCTGAGCCAAGTACTAAAGGGAGGAATTGATTTTGTCAAATGGGGGACTTAAGTTAGATCAGGGCTTCTTAAACTTTCTCCACTCTCGACCCCTTCTTCGCTTCTTAAACAGTGGGTCAAGACTGAATGATATCTAAGCACTTCCTGCCTAAATTCCTGTGTTCTAAGATGCCTTCTAGCTCTAATGTTCTATGATCTAAAACCCTTCCTTGCTCTGGTTGTTTGCTGTTGTCCTTGTTCGTCCTTCCTTCTCGAAGAAGACCAATGACATCAGGAGGGTGCTGTCTTGACTTGCAAGTGAATTGAATTTAAGTGAGGCAGAGCTGCACAAAGTCATCAGCCTCCCTCTCTCCTCCAGAGTCATAGGAGTCCAATGGCAAGACATAGGTCAGGACAACGGGCAATGATCCAGATGCAGTGGGAGTCCTTGGCCTTTTTAAGCTAAGGTCTTTACCAGGTCTCCCTTTAACCTAGTTCTGGTATTGTATGTTTGAAGGTCCCTTCTTGCTCTTAAAAGCCATGCCCTTCCATCTCTATCACTTTATGTTCTAAAACACCCTCCCAACTCTGATATTTTGGGTTTGATGGATCCTTCTAGTTCTAACATTCAGTGTTCTAAAGTCTTTTCAAGTTCTGACCAACATTGTACCTTCTAAGGTCCTTTTCAGCTTTAACACACTATACGACAGTCTAAGCCCTTCCAGCACTGACATTCTATGTTCTACAGCCTCCTCCAGCTCCAAGGTCCTATTCTTCTGTCATTAGAAACTGCAGAGAAGAATCGTCTCTATTAGCATCATTAAGTCCTGTAGAAACAAATTCTTCCATAAACCCATGGAAAAAAGAAAATTAATGACAAATGAACAGTTATTGAAGGGTTTTTTTTTTCCATTTGGAAAAAGAAAGAGAAGGAAGCTAGGTGGCACAGTGGATAGAGCACCGGCTCTGAATCAGAAGGACCTGAATTCAAATCTGGCCTCAGACCAAACACTTGACACTTACTAGCTGTGTGACCCTGGGCAAGTCACTTAACCCCAATTGCCTAAAAATAAAAAATATATTTAAAAAAAAAGAGCAAAAGTAAGAAACAGTAGCAGTGTTTAAAGAACGGTAGTAAAGAAGAGGTGACTGCATTTGCTTTTGGAAACTCTGCTGCCCACTTCTTGATTTCAATAAATAAAGGCTCCTCATTCTTGTGGACTCTCACTAGGCCTGCCTGCCTGCCATACTCTGGATCAAAGCAGGCCATGAGAGCTGAAAGCTGTAGTGAACATCCATCCAATGGTCTGGGATATGAGATCAATCAATCAATCAATCAATCAAAGGAACTACCTTTTGCTCACATTTATCAAGAACTCCTAGAAGTAAAATTATAAAACCAGGTAGAAATGAACCTCCTATGTACCCAGCATATTTAACTCAGTACATTTGACTAGGTCAGTTACAAAATTCAGTCTTTGTAATGCTGTCATCACACAATCAATGTCCTCGAGACTTCTCTTTCTTCACCTCAGCTCAGGCCTCACCTCTTCCAAGAAGCCTTCCTTGATCCCCCATAGCTGAAAGTGATATCCCCTCTTCTCCAATTTCCTAGAGTACCTTGTCTGGATCTCTCCTTTGCTCCTACCACATTTTATCTCATATTGTATTTAGCTAGATTTTCATCCAACGGATCACCTAACTGCCTGTAGTGTAGGACTAGGGAGATGATATTCCCACTCTCCTCTGCTCTGGTAAAGCCACATCAAATATATAGTAGCTAGAATTTGTGTAACAATAGCTAACATTTATGTGGTGTTTTAATGTTTAAGAAAGCTTTACAAATATTGCCTCATTTTATCCTTGCAACAACCGTGGGAGACAGGTGCTATTATTGTTCTCCTTGTACATATGAGGAAACTGAGGCAGACAAAGGTTAAGTGACATGCCCAGAATCATACAGTTAATGAGTGTCTGAGGCTGTATTTGAACTCAGGTCTATCCTGACTCTAGGCCTAGAGTTCTAGCCACTCTGCCATCTACCTGCCTTCAATGAATAGTTCTGAGAATTGTAGAATCTCCCATTTGGGAGGAACCTCAGAGGAGATCTAATTGAACCTGTACCTGAATGAGGGCTTTCAGCCTTTGCTTCAATACCTCACATGAGGGGGAATCTACCTTCAAGGGCACCATTCTTCTTTGGGATAGCTAGAATTGTTAGGAAATTTTTTTTTTTCCATCAAGCCTAAACCTTTTACTTCTAGTTCTAATTTCTGGGATTAAGAAGGAAAAATTCTAATTCTTTTCCCACATAACAGTCATTCAAATTCTTGAAGACCACTGTCACATGAACTGCTAAAGCTACTGTTCTTTAGGTTAAAAATCCTGAAGGATCCTAGACTTAGAAATGGAAGGGAATTGAAAGGTCTAGCCAACCTAGCTCCTTTTGTAGATGAGGAAACTAAGGCACAAAGATGTTCAGTGGCTTGCCCAGCTACTAAGGGTATGAGGGAGAATTTGAATCCAAGTGTTCTTAACATCACACCAATCACTCTGCCCATCCCGCCATCTAGTAGATGCTTTCCCTTTTTCTTCAGCTATTCTTGATAAGGCATGGACTCCAGTCTCTTCACCATCTTTATCATCCTTATTTGAATGTTCTCCAGCTTATCCTGTCATAAGCATTTATTAACAAGGCAACAAGCATCAATCAAGTACTTATCATATCCCAGACACTGTGCTAAGCCCTAGGGATACAACTGTCAGCAAAAAGAAAAACAATTCCTGCCCTCAAAGATCTTACATTCTCATGGGGGAAGACAATACAAGAAACAATATCCTTCCTAAAGTATGGTGCCCAGAGCTAACCATGAGGCTTTGGATGTGGCCTTACCAGAGCAGAGGAGAGTGGGAATATCATCTCCCTAGTCCTACACTAGAGTCAGGTGACCCATTGGATGAAAAGCTGGGCCTGACAGAAAGACCTGTATTCAAATCCATCCCCAGACATTTACTAGCTCTATGACCTGGGCAAGTCACTTAACTCTGTCTGCCTCAGTCTCCTCATCTATAAAATGGGGGGGTAATAATAATGCCTACCTCACAGAGTTGTAGTGAAAATCAAATGAGATAATATTTGCAAAGCACTTACTACAGTGCCTGACATATAGTAGGTACTTAATAAATGCTTCCTTCCATCCTTTTCTTTCTTCCTTCCATCCTTTTCTTTCTTCCTTCCATTCTTCCTTCATTCCTCCCTACCTCCCTTCCTTTCTTATTTTCTTTCTTCCTTATTTCCTTCCTTCCTTCTTTCCTTTCTTCCTTCTTCTTTTCTCCCTCTCTCTTCCTCCCTTCCTTCCATTCTTACTCTTCCTTCCTTCCTTCCTTCCTTCCTTCCCTCCCTCTCACCCATTATGTTGGTTTTAATGCAGTCTAAGATCACGTTAACTTTTCTGGATAATTTTAAGCAGTTCACTTAATTTCTCTCCTACCCTATAAAATGTGATTATAATCCCTATACTGCTTACTTCACAACTATGTGGAAAGGATTCAATAAAATATTGGAAGCAAAAAGTCTTATATTTAACTAGAGTTGAAGTAGACCTTAGAGATGATCAAGTCTAAAACCCTTACGATGATGATGATGATGACGACGACGACGATGATGCCACTTGTTGACCATGGGCAATGAGACTTCTTCTCTCTGGGACTCAGTTTCCTTCTCTGTAAGTAGAGACAGTTGGACTTTATGCTCTCTACAATCCCTTTCAACTTAAAATCTGCGATATGGTGATGGCAATGACAACAGCAGCAACAAGGGATTAATGTGATCAGTTGCTGCTCCATGTGATTCATTCATTTGCCCAACAAATATTTATTAAGCTTCTGCTGGGTTCTGGGTCCCACGCTGGGCATCAGAGTGGATCCAAAGAT
Organism: Vombatus ursinus; assembly: GCF_900497805.2. Lineage (NCBI taxonomy): Eukaryota > Metazoa > Chordata > Mammalia > Diprotodontia > Vombatidae > Vombatus > Vombatus ursinus. The sequence continues at coordinate 16,269,473 of NW_020945437.1, forward strand.
AAGCAAGACGCTGTTTCCCATCTTCAGGAAGATTATAATCTAACATAGAAAAGGATACATATTCCGATAAGTATAACAAAAATAAAATGTGATACAGTGTTCTGAAACCTTGATTACAGAGAGACTGTTGCACATTGGGATGATGAGGGACAGTTTCAGCTGCACGTGCAGGAGAAGCTCTCTGGTCTCAGCTGCCGCAGACCCTTTCAAATGCAGATTCCCAGGCCACAGCTGTTGGGTTCTCATTAGAGGTTTCCATGTAACAAGGGGAGATCAATATTCAACAGGTGCCCTCCCCTTGCCCAAGGCCTGTGAGAAGGCCCCCTGAACATGCCCAAGGTGGCATCTGCTTGTTTTGAAAAAGAATCAAAGGGAAAAGCATCTCCTCTCATCTCTCATTTTCAGATAGGGACACTTGAAATGGATTTCAGGCACCTTGTCAAAGCCTGGCTCACTGTCCACCAGGCCCAGCAAGGGGGAGCGAGAGTGGCTGCTATGGGATGGCTTGGAGTTTTGTATGTCACAGCTGCTCTCGATCCTACAGCGCTGGTTTCAAGATTGATTTAGAGAGTTCGCTTCATAATAAATTGCTTCTTTCCTTCCACACAGCAGGGAGGCAGCTAGTGCTGGCTTTCCCATCATGAAGGGCACAACTTTGTTAGAATATGAAGAGAACAGATGTAAGACTTCCAATCTCCTTGAAGTTGGATGCCAATTGGGGTCTTTATTCCTCTTTGATCTGCTTGCTAGTTTGTTTTCCCATGTAACTGTCATATGATAGAAGAAGCACCAGATCAAAGAGTCAAAAGACTTGGGCTTGAGTCCTGGTTCCTCCACCTGGAGGAACTTGGTCAAGTCAATGGTCTCTGTTTTCTCATTTGTAAAATGGGTACAATGTTAAAAGCTTAAAGTGCTATGTAACATATGATCTGCTATGAGCACAAAGACTTTTTTAATTTATCTTTTTGTATAAAACTCTCAGTGGCCAACAGCCTCGTTCATAATAGGAACTTCATAAATATTTGTTGTCAACTTTCTTTGGCTTCCTACTCTCCTTGTTTTCCATTTGGCAGAGTTGATAAGACCTTCCTTCTTGATATTCATTCACTCTTTCTTGTTACCTTCCATTACTATGACCCTGTACTCTAATGACTCCCCTCCTACCTCTCTGACTACTACTTCCCTATGGCCTTCACAGGCTACCCATCCCCCTTTTCTCTCATAAATCTACATATTTCCCCAAAACTACTTTTAGCCCTCTTCACTTCATAGTGAATCAGCCTTTGAGATAATAAATCAAACTGATCTACCTATATTTTAGAAGCATGTTAATGGTAGAGTGCTGAATTTGGATAAATAAATCTGGATCCAAATAAATTTGGATAAATAAATAAAATCTGGATTCAAATCTCACCCCTAGCCCCTAGTGCACGCACACACACCTACTAGCTATGTGATCCTGAGCAAATCACTTAAAACTCTCTGAAGCTCAATTTCCTCATCTGTAAAAATGGGATAAGCAGAATACCTACCTCACATGGTTGTTGAGAGGAGCAAATAGAAAAATATACATAAAGCATCTTACTCTAGAGGACTGTATACTTGTCAGCGATGATGATGATGATGATGATGATGATGTTTGGTAATGTGGAATGGTGGAAAGAAAAATGGCCTCAGAATCAGGAAGTACTGGGTTCAAATGCAGCCTTTGAAACACCCTCACTGTGCGACCCTGAGCAAGTCTATTAATCTCCCACTGTCCCAAGCACAGACTACAAATTACAAATCTGTCAATTTGGTTGAGGAAGTTTCTTCACTTGTAGGTTCTTATTTATGAAATAATAGTATCAGTAAAAAAAAAAAAGAAAAAGAAATAGATGAGATAGAATATACATACACATAATAAATACTTATGTGTGTATGAATGCATATACATATATATATATATATACATGTTGCTATTATTGTGATTTGTTATAAGTCCTCTGAGATTCTGTAACTCTGTATTTGGTGACAGAGATAATTAAGACCAGTTATTGGTCTCAGGGAGTTCACATACTGTAGTTATCTATATAGCTAGACCCTTTAAGAGGGGAGAGACAAACTGCTTCTTAGATCAGAGGATTATAGGATTATGCAGTTAGACCTAAAAGGGACCTTAGAGATCAGCTACTCCAACACTTTTATTTTCTGTGGAAGGAAACTGAGGTCTAGAGTGGCTGATAAACTGCCACAGTCAAGCAGATAATGTCAGAGTCAGCATAAGAGAACAAAGTTGTTGTCATATAATAAAAACTGAGAAGCAAATTCACATTTTCAACAAAAGCTTTGTTTTTCCCTCTCATGCCCACCCCTTAAAAAAAAAAAAAAAGGAAAACCAGTCCACTAGCACAGGCAGGTGAGTGCATTCTGATCCAACAATACTTCTGGCTTCCTCTTCCTAATTGCAGAATGGGTCCAAACAGGCCAAGGGATGAGGGAATAGTTTCCACTGTCTTCATTACTCCCTGGAAGCACATACCTTCTGCCCCTTCTCTTCCCCGCCCACACAGCCACACCACACCTCAAAAATGATTCATTTTCCCCCTCCCAGAAGATGCTTCTTACAAACTGGCTGCACAGTAATATCCCAGAAGAAGTAAACAAATAACTGGTCTTTTTATACTAGAAGTTAAGAAAATAAGCTAACACTTCATATTCCCACACCCACTCCTGCCCAAAAAACCAATATAATGGGTGCAGATGGGTCATAGCACAGAATGTACACCAACACCAAAATGCCAGGGGAAGTACAGGCAAAGGAAGGATGGCAGAGGCACAAGTGATAAGGTGTAGAACTGAGAAGAGAATCTAGTTCTCTTGACTTGTCCACAATAAAGTAGAAAAATCGCTGGATTTGGGAGTCATGACCCCAGAGATTCTGTCCTGTCTCCTAGCTGTGTGACTGGGCAAGTCACCTCATCTTTCTATGTCTCAGCTCAATTATCTATAAAATGAGAGAATTAGATTTGATGACTTCTGAGGTCCCTTCCACTAAATCTGTATCTCTATGAATTATAAGTGGAGGATAATGAAATTTGACTACCTAACTTAGTGCTATTGTGAGAAAGGCACTTTGTAAACTTTGAAGTGTTTTAGAAATGTAAGTTATTACTACACCTTTCTACCTAAGGCAGAAAAAAAATTTTTTTCAAGGTCAGAGCAGTGTTCAGTCTATACTAGGATTCTGTTTTAGCTTCATTGGCAGGCATTTACATTCTCACCCCACCTCATGCCTTAGAATTCCTTGTTTCCCTCAAAAAGCTATTCAGTCAACGACTCTTTCTTATTGAGCAAGGGCTAGAGAGTCCCCACACCATTCCCAGAAGAAAAGAAAATGCCTTTATTGTATTTACTTCATAGATATTTTGCATGCTTATGTTGTCTCTCTCATTAGAATGTAGGCTTATTGAGGGCAGGGATTGTTTCAATACAATACCTAGGCAGATTGAAGATCCCTACCTGGTTGATTGGTTGCTTGCTTAATTGTCTGGAGGAAAAGGTTTGGTTCCCCCAAACCTAGCCATTTAACAGGCCCAAATTGTCAAGATGGCCCTATCAAGGGAATCTACCATGCCTACTATAATTCACAAAATCATAACAGCTCTAATTTATGTAGTATTTTTCCCTCAAAGATCAATATTGTAAAGATTTTTAAACTTGTTTTAACAAAAGAACAAAAATCAGGTGACTTGCTGGATGGGGCCAGATGTGGAACTTATGGCAAAGTTGTCTCCTTCCCCATGATTTTTCTACCCCACCTTATGGACTTAGATTTACCCATTCTAGAAGATCTGCCTGTTCTTTATTCCATAATGCCTCATCTCCTTTCTTTAAAAGGAAATATTAATTCCCCTCTCATGCTTTAGGAAAAAGTATGCATGATTTATAAAGCCCAAGTGGGACTATTTGAATATTCTTCTGAGGTCTCATATTTTTAGGGATGAAAGAGAACCAAGCTGTGTTACCTGTTCCCACAATAATTCATGATCTCAACAGAAAGGGAGATTTTTGTTTTTTATTTTTCTATAATCAGGACTTTGCTTCATGGAATATTCATTACATCCGAGGCTGTGCCAATCACATTGTCCTTATTGACTCCATGCAGATCTTACAGCACTGGCCCATCTGAGCACTAACAGTCTTTTCCCTGTTCTTTTGGCAATACCGCTAAGTGACCATGGATACTTTGCCTGTCATTTATGCATTGTCATTAATTGTTAGTAGCTGTTATTATGACATACCATCCTTATGCTTCAGTACTTCTGGAATCTCTGATCAGATTGGTGTGCGTAGTCCCTCCTTCAAAATGGATCACGATGCTTAACCTCCCTGGGCTTCAATTTCCTCATCTATAAAATGAAGAGTGTGGACTAGATCAGTGGTGTCAAATTAAAATAGAAACTGGACCACTAAATCATATATAAGGATCTCTAGAGTACATATGAACTTGGAAAACCACATATTAACATTATCTGTGTCTATTGTATTTTATTTATTTTGTTAAATATTTCCCAATTACATTTTGATCTGGTTAGGCCACTCATGTTGAACAACACTACCACCCCATTGAATACCATGTGTTTGATACAGAGGTATCTCTTCCAACTCTAGATTATCATCTTTTCAGCTCTTTATGTTTTAATAGATAGTTTTCCATTTTCTATTCTAATATTCATATATTCCTATATGAGTTGCTATGGAAACAATTATTTAGTGTCTCTTGACCAAGCCTTTGGTGATCAATCAATCAATCAACAAGCATGTATCAAGTGCTTATCAAGTATCAGAAATAGTACTAGGTTGCTGAGGATACAAAAATAAAGATGAAACACTCCCTGACCTCAATGAGTTTACATTGTATTGGGAGAGCTCAATCAATCCACCAATATTCATTTATTTTCATCTATTGTATGTCAGGCACTATTGTAGAAGCTGGGGATACTAGTAAAAAAAAGTGAAATAGTATATACTCTCAACAAGCATTACATTCTAAAGGTGAAGACTATTAATATATAGATAAATGCACATAGCATAAAATTTCAAGTGAAAAAAAAATATATATATATATAAACAAATATACACAAACACAAATCAGTTAAAAACAAGGTAGTTTGAGAGAAAATGCAGTAACAATTGAGAGGATCAGGAAAAGTTTCACATAAAGAATGGTGTTTAAGCTGTGTTTTAAAGGTAGAGAGAGACTTTTTATGAGGTGGAGGCCAGGAAAGAATGTTTTCTGGGTATGTCAGATGGTCAGTGCAAAGGCATGCAAATGGGGGATGGGGTATTATGTAAGGAACTGAGAGAAGACCAGCTAGAATGAGTTGCAGAATGCAGGAGGGAGAGTAAGGCCCACTAAGGCTGGGAAAATAGGACAGGGCTAGTTTGTGAAGGGCTTTAAAAGGTAAACAACAGTTTTTTATTGTATTGTAGAGGCAATAGGCGGTGACTGTAGCTGATTGAATAGGTCAGTCACCTGGCCAGATCTGTGCTTAAGGAAAATCATTTTGGCAGCAGTGTGTAGGATAGATCTGAGTGGTAAGAGGTTTGAGGTGAGCAGACTAAATAGGAGTCTTGCAATTATCTAGGAGAGAAATGATGAGGTCCTGAACTAAGAGGTACCTGTGTGATTGAAGAGAAAGGGACAGATGTGAACAATGTTGTGGAGAGAGTAATGGCAAGATTTGGCAAATGAATGAAAATATGGGGTGACAAACCTAGTTGAGCTTGCCTAGACTGATCTCTGGACTGAGCTATCTTGGGACTTATGCTTTGCGACTTACGGAGGTCGTAAGTTTGCCAAAGCATGATACTTGATACTCAAGTATCATTAATTGTTAGTAGCTGTTACTATGACATACCATCCTTATGCTTCAGTACTTCTGGGATCTCTGATCAGATTGGTGTGCGTGATACTTGAGAAGCCAGGGTCCCTTCCTTGCCCCAGGGAGCCATCGGAGGAGGATTCTAGAAGAGGGTTATGAACCTAGAAAATGGCAGAACCAGATCTCCTGACTCCAAATCCAGAATTCTTTCTAGGATGCAGCACCTCTGCTCATCCATCACTGCCCAGTCAGCTTTATCATGTAACAAAGTGAGATGTCACCTGCCAACCCTCCAGTGGTGAGCCTCTCCACAATTAGCTCAGCTGGTTCTCAGACAACAGATACTGATTCTGTTGCCAGGGTTCATGCTTGAAGCCTCTCCAACTTTGTAGGACCTGCCAGAGCCAGTGCTTCACCAGCCTGTTTTAGAGAATCCAGCGTCCCCTCCATACATCAGGGCAGCATCAGAAGACTATCTTATCAAAGAATAAAATTATCATATCACTGTAATTGTATGATAACATAATGACTTAACAACTGACATTTCTAAAGCATCATAGTATAATAAGATCATGCATTTGGAACTGGAAGAGTCCTTAGAGAGGATAGAATCCAACCCCAATATTTTACAGATTAGGAAACTGAGGCACAGAGAAGTGAAGTGATGGCAGGTTTTCTGACTCCAAATCCAATGCTATGATAGTCTACAGTAACTTAGAGTATTATAGATCTTCATGACCGCCCTTGGAGGTAGTGGTGCATGTATTATTATTTGCATTAGTGGTGTATGTGTTATTATTTGCATTAAAGATGAAGAAATAGCCACAGAGAAGAGACTTGATCATTGTCATGAAGTAAGATGCAGAGCTGAAAATCAAATCCATATTGTCTAAATACCATCCCAAAGGTCTTTTCATACAGCCAGTAAGTAAAGTAGTGTCTTTTTGTTGTTGAGTCATTTTTCAGTCATGTCTGACCCTTCAAGAACTCATTTGGGGTTTTCTTGGCAAAGATACTAGAGTGGTTTACCATTTCCTTCTCCAGCTCATTTCACAGATGAGGAAACTGAGGCTAACAGAGTTAAGTGACTTGCCCAAGGTCACACAGCTAGTAAGTGTCTGAGGTTGGATTTGAACTCAGGTAGATGAGTCTTCCTGACTCCAGGCCTGGCATTCTTTCTACTGCACCACCTGGCTGCCCAAAGTAGTATCTTACATTTGGACAAAAATTTTGTAGCCAAGCCCACAGGCCATATTGGCTGTCAGTATGACCTCATCACAAAACAAAGCACCAACCAATTCATGGGTAAAGGCGGTTTCACAAATGCTCCGCTTACACCCTAAGGAATAACATATCTTCTAAGGAGCCAATTTCTAAGCAATTACAAGTTTGCTTTCAGTGAAGCAGCATATCAGTATCGACGACATAGAAATTTGAATTTGGCTAGAAAAGTTTTTTGAGACTCATTTGCTATTATTCCTTTGTTTCAAGGCATGACTATCCCTAAAACCAGGGCAAAAGTTCCTCAATATTTTCAGCAATTAAAACTCCTGTTTCTGCAGTTAGGAGACTTAGGACTGATTTCTACCTTAGCCATTTATGAATTATGTGATATCAGGTCAGTCAGTTCACCTATTTTCTTCATCTGAGAAATGGGCATGGTCATACATTACCTACTTTTGCCATAGACTTAGAAATGAAAGGGATCTCATAGGTCACATAGTTCAACTTTTACACAACTTCTTTTTTTTTTTATTTTTAGTTTTCAACATTTATTTCCAAAAGATTTTGAGTTCCAAATTTTCACCCCATCTCGACCCTCCCCCCACCCCAAGATGGCATGCATTCTGAATACTACTTCCCCTAGTCTGCTTTCCCTGCTATCTCTCCCCCTCTTCCCCTTCTATTTTCCTGTAGGGCAGGATAGATTTCTGTACCACATTTCCTGTATTTCTTATTTCCCATTTGCATGTGAAGACATTTTTTTTAAACATGTGTTTTTTTAAACTTTGGGTTCCAAATTTTCTCCCTTCTTCCCTCCCCACCCACCCTCATTGGAAAGGCAAGCAACTCAATATAGGCTATATTTGTGCAGTTATGCAAAACACTTCCATAGTAGACATGCTGTGAAAAACTAACTCTATTTCCCTTAATCCTATCCTGCCTCTGATTTATTCTATTCTTTCTTTTGACACTGTCCTTCCTCAGAAGTATTTGCTTCTGATTACCCCATTTCCCAATCTGCCCTCCTCTCTATCATCCTCTTATTCTCTTGTCCCCTTCTCCCTCCTATTTTTCTGTAGGGTAAGACAGATTTCCATACCCAATTGAGTGTGTATGTTATTCCCTGCTTAAGTCAAATTCTATGAGAATGAGATTCACTCATTCCCTCTCACCTTCCCCCGGTTCCCCTCCACTGTAAGAGCCTTTTCTTTTCTGTTTTTTGTGAGATAATTTACCCCGTTCTACCTTTCCCTTTCTCCTTCTCCTAGTATAATCCTCTCTCACCCCTTAATTTTATTCTCCAGATATGACCCCTTCATTTTCAGCTCACCCTGTGCCCTCTATCTATCTATCTTTATCTATATATACGTACATTAATTTTTTCCCCTCCAACTACCCTAATATTGACAAAGGTCTCATGAATTACAAATATCATCTTTCCATGTGGGAATATAAACAGTTCAACCTTAATAAGTCTCTTATGATTTCTCTTTCCTGTTTACCTCTTCATGTTCCACTTGAGTCTTGTATTGGAAAGTCAAATTTTCTATTCATCTCTGGTCTTTTCATCAAGAATGCTTGAAAGCCCTCTATTTCACTGAATGACCATTTTTCCCCCTGCAGAATTATACTCAGTTTTGCTGGGTAGGTGATTCTTGGTTGTAATCCTATCTCCTTTGCCCTCCAGAATATTATATTCCATGCCCTGTGGTCCCTTAATGTAGAAGCAGCTAAATCTTGTATTATCCTGATTGTGTTTCCACAATACTTGAATCATTTCTTTCTGGCTGCTTGTAATATTTGCTCCTTGACCTGGGAACTCTGGAATTTGGCTACAATATTCCTAGGAGTTTTCCTTTGCGGATCTCTTTCAGGAGGAGATCGGTGAATTCTTTCCATTTCTATTTTGCCCTCTGGTTCTAAAATATCAGGGCAGTTTTCCTTGATCATTTCTTGAAAGATGATGTCTAGGCTCTCTTTTTGATCATGGCTTTCAGATAGTCCAATAATTTTTAAATTGTCTTTCCTGGATCTATTTTCCAGGTCAGTTGTTTTTCCAATGAGATATTTCACTTTGTTTTCTAATTTTTCATTCTTTTGGATTTGTTTTACAGTATCTTGATTTCTCATAAAGTCACTAGCTTCCAATTGCTCTATTCTAATTTTTAAGGAAGTATTTTCTTCAGTAATCTTTTGGACTTCCTTTTCCATTTGTCCTATTTTGCTCTTTAGGGCATTCTTCTCCTCATTGGCTTTTTGGACATCTTTTGCCATTTGGGTTAGGCTATTTTTTAAGGTGTTATTTTCTTCAGTATTTTTTTGGGTCTCCTTTAGCAAGCTGTTAACTTGCTTTTCATGATTTTCTTGCATCACTCTCATTTCTCTTCCCAGTTTTTCCTCTACTTCTCTTACTTGCTTCTCAAAATCCCTTTTGAGCTCTTCCGAGGCCTGGGACTGATTCATATTTTTCTTGGAAGTTTTGGATGTAGGAGCTTTGACTTTTTTTTTCTTCTTCTGGTTGTATGTTTTGATCTTCTTTGTCACCAAAGTAAGATAATATAGTCTGATTCTTTTTGCGCTGCTTGCTTATGATCCCAACCAATTACTTGAGTTTTAAACTCTTTGTTAAGGTAAGAGTCTATTTCCAATGAGGAGAATGTACTGTCCTAAGCTTTGGGGGTTTGTACAGCTGTTTTCAGAGGTACTTCTAGGGACCTGAAAAGTGTCAGTTCTTCCAAGGTGCTATGATAAGGGGCGAGGTGTTTTCTCTCCACACCACAACAAGCTCCACGACGCTGGCACTCCTCCTCGCCCCAGGACCGCCCCTCAGAACTGTGACCCAGATCCAAGCACAGGTAAAGCAAGAGATTCCTGCCTCAGCCCTGGCAAAGAGAACCCTGCAATCCCCCTCTGATCAGCCACTTGATTCCCCCTCAGTCTGTGGGCCGGAAGTTAAGAAGCCAGCCTCTGTCCTTGGGGCGGCTGAGATCTAGCTTCTTCTCTCACCACAGTAAAAGACTTTTCCCACTGACCATCTAAGTTGTCTTTGGCATTCATGGGTTGAGAAGTCTGGAAACTGCCACAGCTGCCTGCGATTCAGTCCTCTGAGTCCTGCTTCAGGGTCGCTGTGGCCTGTGCGCCCATGCTGAACTGTGCTCCTCTCCCAGCCCAGTGCGATATACCTTTCCGATCAGCCATCCTGGTTGTCTTGGGCTGGAAATTTGTTTTACTCTGTTTTTTTGTGGGTTCTGCTGCTTTAGAATTTATTTAGAGCCATTTTGGGTAGGTATATGGAGGGGTTTGGGGGAGAGCTCTAGCAAGTCACTGCTTTCCCTCTGCCATCTTGGCTTTGCCCTCTTTTACACAACGTCTTAATCCCAACTAAAATATATCAAACTAGTAGTTATGTATACTCTTTTTAAGACCAAGGAAGAAAGACACAGTATCAAGAATTCATGTAGATCAAATGGCCTTAGTGAGGAGAGGGACCACCTCCTCATCCAGGGGGAAAAATGTCTCGGTAATCTAAGATAAGAAGAAAGGGACAAGCAGGGGAGCTCTACAAATGGAATCATGTTTTTGTTTGTTTGTTTGTTTTTTGTTCTTTCAGTTAAGCATGAGATGAAGTCAGCAAAATGAGTGGATGGAGGGGATACCATTGGAGGCTTGATAAGAGATAAGAAAGTTTGGATGAGTTGCCATGGAGAATGGGCTGGTGCATCAATTAGGGAGGAATTAGGTGATTGTGTTGCTTCAGTGAAAATCTGGTTGAGATTTAATAAAATAAAATTGTAGTGTATCCAGTCAGCATCCACTAGTTCCATTCTACAGTACATGAGTAGGGGGCACTCTTTCCCTCTAGTTGATGCGAAGTCACTAGTCTTGTCTCTATGCCCAACATATGCACCCCCTATAACAGAAGTTCTTTGCCTTTTTTATGTTGTAGATCCTTTTGGCCAGGGGCAAGGAACCAGGGGCCTCAAGGTCACATGTGGCCCTCTAGGTCCTAAAGTCTGGCCCTTTGACTGAATCCAAACTTCACAGAACAAATCCCCTTAATAAAAGGATTTGTTTTGTGAAGTTTTGACTTAGTCAAAAGGCTGTACCCAAGGACCTAAAAAGCCACACGTGGCCTCCAGGCCTGCAGGTTCCCTGCCTTTGGCAGTCTGGTAAAGCCTAGGGATTCCTTTTCAGAATCATGGTTTTAAACAAACAAAATAAAGTGCATAGAATTACAAAGGAAATCAATTATTTTGAAGTAATGTTTTAATTTTTTCCCACCCAAGTTCCTTGACCCCCTGAATATATCCACAAACCTACTAAGGGTCTCCAAGTTAAGAACCCCTGCTCTATAGCATACCTAACAGGTAGTCACCCAACTTCTACTTTGAAGATTCCCGTGGTCTGAAGAATCACTCTTTCTCCAAAGCCAACCATTCCCTTTTGGACAGCCATTTTAGGAAATTCTCTACTATATCAAATTAAATTCAGCCCTTTTTGTGACTTCCACCCATTTTGCTCTTAGCTCTGCCCCCTGGGGCCAGGCAGAACTGATCTAATCCTTCTCCCAGGAAAACCAAGTCTAATACCTCTTGAAACACTTTATCTGTGCCACAAGAGTTGTGTGGTGCTTGCTGCCCCAAAGGTAAAGCACAAGGATTAGATAAGCTCCCAAGATTCCTCCTCCCTATGATTCTTTAAAGTGTGGCCAGTACAAGCTCGTGCCACCACACAGTATTTGTGGACCTGGCCCAGCCAGAAAGTTATGAAGATAGCCCATGAAAGAGGGAGAACTATAGCTCTCCAGAGCTGGCGACTGAAACCATGCCTAGGCTTGGGCTGGAGGAACACTGATCTCAGGTAATAAGCCATCCTGTCCCTGTCTGGAAGGGCAGAGCCTCGGAAGAGGTCCTTTTCCCTCACAAAGCCTGGGCAGGGGACTCTTTACATCCTGCTTCACCCCCACCTCCTCAGCACCCTTGTCTGCTGGGTAGGTGTCCTCTAAGTCAGTTTGCTTAAAGGGACCTTGTCAAGGCTGACAGGCTCAATTTAATACACATTAAGTGGAGCTCAGCTTGATGCCTCAATCCTGAAATGGCCACCAGTGCCCCTGAGAGTGTCAGCTCCCTGCAAGGTTAAAAGATTTGTTCAAGGAAAACACTAGCACAGCCCAGCAACTTCCTAATCATTTCATTTTGTTTTTACAACATCCTGATTCTCATTTGCAAAATATTATTGCTGCATATTCCAAATCCTAATGGCCTAGGTCCTCCTGAGATATTCTAGGCATATTTTATATTATATTAACTAACTTTTCTGTCACAGTGGTTCAATCCTTATCCCAATCTAAATAATGCAACCAAAAGGATCTGGTCTGTGACATATTGGAGAGGCAATTTAAGCCCCAATAAACTCCTTTTATATTGACCTAATGTAACTTATAGTCTCAAAATATTAGAGTTGAAAGAGTCCTTAAAACATAGAATGGCACTGGGAAGGATCAGAGAATATAGACTGTTAGAGTTGAAACAGACCTTGGCACATAGAATGTCAGAACTAGGTGGTATCTTAGAACATGGAATGTTAAAGCTGAAATGGACTTTGTCACACAGAATGTCAGAACTGGAAGACACCTTAGAACATAGAATGTTAAAGCTGAAACAGACTTTGGCACATAGAATGTCAGAACTGGGTAGTACCTTAGACCACGGAATGTTAAAGCTGAAGTGGACCTTGGCACATAGACCTGAAAGGGGCCTTAGAACACAGAATGTTTAATATAGAAAGGACTTTAAAACATGGAATGTTAACAACTGGAAAGGACCTATAATAGAATGTTCCAGCTTAAGGGCCCTTGGAACATAAAATGCCAAAACTGGAAGGGGCCTTAGAACACAGAATGTTAGAATACAAAAGAGAGAATATTAGAGCTGGAGGAACCTCAAAGGCCATTTGGACCTCCCACCTAGTCTGTTGATAGATTCCAGGGGAGTGTGAACTTACAGGAAAAAAAAAACCTTTATTTTCACTAACCTCTCAATGAAACTTAGTATTTCCTTTGATTATGAATACAGACAACAAACATTGATCTGAGATGGGTTCCATAGGCTTCACCAGACTGCCAGACAGCTCTGATACAGAAAAAAGGTTAAGAACCCTTTACTTATGGGGCAGCTAGGTGGTGCAGTGGATAGAGCACCGGCCCTGAAGTCAGGAGGACCTGAGTTCAAATCTGGCCTCAGACCAAACCCTTGATACTTACTAACTGTGTGACCCTGGGCAAGTCACTTAACCCCAATTGCCTAAAAAAGAAAAAATAAAACTTTACCTAGTCAGGGGTGGGGAACCTGATCTAGACCAAAGCATTTCCTAAAAATTTTTTTAAAAATAATAATAAAACAATAACCAAAAAACCCAACTCTGAAGTTCAGAGAGTGGTTAAATGACTTCCCCCAAATCACCATGGTGGCTGAGCTGTGACCTGGTCTTCTGACTCTCAAACCCAAAGCCCTTTCTACTCTCCCCACTGCTCAGATCTGGCTTGACAGATCTTAATTAAAGAACTCAAAGGCAGTTCAGACAGAGGGTCCCTCTCTTAGATCTGTCTGATGCTACTTCTAGACTCCTAGAATGTTACAGCTGGAAGGGGCCGCAGAGACCTACCTGTTCTGATAAAAGCAGACTCACACATCAAGGATAAGAGCCTTTGAGGCCGTTTCCTGACAGGCTGGGAGAAATCTCAGCAGCTGTAATGCCAAGTGAAAGTGGGGAAAGAGCAATTTAAGGACAATTTTGTCTCCAGCCGTGGACGTGGGGGGTGCAGCTGGGACAACAGTTGGGAAGCTGATGGGTTTCTGTCTTACCAAAGTCATGGACAGCAGCAGAGTAACCTAAGCCAGTCTGGCTGGCACTGAGTTCCACCTGAGTGGTCTTTTCCACTGAGGGCAGGAAAGATGCTTGGATAGGAACTGGAGGGCAGAGTGGAAACCAGGACAGAAGTGGTGTGAAACTACAGAGATCCAAAGACAGAGATGACTGGCCCTCTGAATCACAAAAGTCAAGGGAAGGGGGCTGTCACAGGAAAGAGAAATTAGATTTTTCTGTGTAGCCCTGGAGAGCAGAATTAGGAGCAATGGGTGGAATTACAGGGATGCCGCTTCAATGTAAAGTTAAAAACAAACAAACAAAAAACTTTCCAACAATGACTGCCATCCAACAATGGAATGGGCTGCCTCAGGAGGAAGCAGTCTTTCCCATCCCTGGAGGATTTCCAATGGAGCTTGGATCACTTCTGTCTAGGGACCTCATAAGGCGGATTTATGACTGGGGAAGAAATTTGAACCGGATGGTGTCTAAAGTGAGTCCTCTGAGATTCTATAATTATCGATATGTATATAATACTTTAGAGGTTCATAACTCTTTGCATACCTTAGCTTGTTAGACCTCCAGAACAGCCCTAGAAAATAGGTAGTGTAAGGATTATCACCTTCATTTCATATATTGACAACTTCAGAGAGAGCGTAGATTTAGAGCTAGAAGCAAGATCACTATCAATCAATCATGAAATATTTATTAAGCACTTGCTATGTAACAGGCACTGTGCTAAGTGCTGGGGATACAAAAAGAGGCAAAAGTCCCTGGCCTCAAGAAGCTTACAATCTAATGGAGGATACAACAAGCAAACAAATATATACAAAGCAAGCTGTATACAGCTATATAAATTGGAAATAATTAACAGAGGGAAGATACTAGAATTAAAAGAGGCCAGGAAAGGCTTCTAGTAAAAGAAGGGATATTGATTAGGACCTAAAGAAAGCCAAAGGAAGTCAGTAGGAATAGAGGAGGAAGAGGGTTCCAGGCTCAGGGAAAATGCCTGAAGCTGAGAGATGGATTATCTTGTTCACAAAATAGCCAGGAGGCCCAATGCCACTGAATCAGAGACCATGCTTTGGGGAATAAGGAATAAATAAGACTGGAAAAGTGAGAGGGGGCTAGGTCATGAAGGTTTTGAATGCCAAACAGAGCATTCTGTATTTGAACCTGGAAACAACAGAGAGTCACTGGAGTTGATTGAGTAGGGACGTGATGTGGTAACTGTACTTTAGGAAAATCGATTTAATGACTGAATGGAGGTTGGATTAGAGTGAGGAGAGCCTGGAGGCAGGCAGACCCACCAGCAGGCTGTAGCAATAATCTAGGTGTGAGGTGATGAGGGCCTTCAACAGGGGGTGGCAGTGTCTGAGGAGAGAAGGGGGAGTTTTAGATAGATGTCGCAAAGGTGAAATTGATAGCTCTCTGTGACAGCTCGGATTTGGGATGTGAGAGATAGTAAGGAGTCCAGACTGATTCCTAGGTTGCAAGCCTCAGGGACTGGGTAGATAACGTTGCACTTTACAATAACAGGGAGGGTAGGAGCTGGGGAAGGATTTAGAGGAAAAGATAATGGGTTCAGTTTTGGACATGATGAATCTAAGATGTCTACTCAGCATCCAGATGTTTGAAAGGCAATGGGAGATGCAAGATTGGAGGTCACCAGAGAGTTTGGGGCAGGATAGGTAGATTTGAGCCATTTCTATCCAATCCCCTCATTTCATGGAAGAGGAAACTGAGGCCCAAGGAGGTTAAATGATTTGCCCGAAGTCTCAACAGGTAGTGAATGTGAAAGCTAGGTCTTGAACCTCGGTTTCCTGATTGTTAATATAGCCATCTTTCCACTTCAGTGTTCTGCCTGCCTAATGGCAGGAAGCTTTAGGCCCTTTAGATAAAGAGAATGATGCCATAATAGGGCAAGGACAGAAATTCTTGGAGGTAGGTTAGTTCTTATATTGATTGCCCTTACACTTGTACTCTGAAGATGACTTCTAAGTTCAGCCTACACAAGAGAATCACAAGGGCCCCCATCAGGGTTTTCTCCAAACTCCTTATCCTGACACTGAAGACCTCCTTCAAGAGGTCCTCAGTTTACCTTTCCAAACTGTCTCACATACTTAATGCCATGTCCAAGTCAGTATTCTTGCTCCCTTCAGGATGCAATAATAGAAAATAACAACAATAATGGCAACAAACAATGGTTTTGGAGTCAGAGGATCAGGATTCAGTTTGAAGCTCTATTACTTACCTATTGACCTACTGTGGGCCTTAGGTCAGGCCACTGAACCTCACTAAGTCTCATTTTCTAAATTTGTAAAATAAAAGGGTTGAACTAGAAGATGATCAAGTTGCCTTCAAGCTTGACAATCATAAGGCATGTTGATTTAGAGATAGATAGGATGTCAGAGGTCATTTAATTCAACCTCCCCTTTATTTTACAGTTGAGAAAACTGAGGACCAGGGAGGTTAAGTGCGTTACTCAAAGTCACAAAATCAGTATCAGAGAAAGGATTTGAACCTAGGTTCTCTGACTAGAGAGAGTTTTCTTTCCAGTATACTACTCTGCATCCCAACTGTAGGATCCTTTAACACTGGACATTTTCCCAAAGAGCACTGAACTCACCGATGAGTCTAACAGAAGTCAGGAGACCTGGGTTTAGGAACTACCTCTGCGGCTTATGAGCCATGCTGGCCTGGTCCAAAATCTTCGACTTCCCAGAGTCTCAATCTCCTCATTTGTATAATGGGTCTGATAACACTTTTCATTTCCTACCTCATTGGATTGTTGTGCAGAAAATACTTAGCAAGTCAGAAAATATAGGGAGCTGAATTTTTATTATTCTTACAACTCACATTGTTCTCTGCTGTGGTATTATTCTCTCCCTCCATTCCTTCCTTCTCCCCAGCCCCCAGCCCTGGAAACAGCACTGGCTTTGGATACAGATGGCATAGGTTCAAATTGCATCTCTTCCATTTGCAGCCTATATGAGTTTGAGAAGTCACTTAACCTCTCTAGATCCCAGCTTCCTCATCTGGAAAATAAGGGGATTGTGTTAGATAACCTCCAATGTTCCTTCCCACTCAAAATCTGTGACTCTATGGCCCAAACATTACTTGTTAAACTCTTACATTTTCTTTAAGTCCCAAATCAAATACCACCTATCTATCCTCTCCTCCATAAACTTCCTGCATGTTTCCCCTGATGAAAGCACTCCTTCTTTTATTCCCCTAGTCTTTTCTATGGTATTTCTCACATTCTACTGTGTATTCTATTCTACAGGGGAGGAAACTGAGTCCTAGGGTGGTCAAATGACTTGCCTAAAGTCACCCAAGTAGCAGCTATCAGAGGTATTCTGACATTCTCACATAAACGCCTAGAGGGGGAATGGCTTTTAATTCATCTTTGTAGCTACCACACAGTTGAACATACAGCACCTTGCAAATAATAAGAGTCTGGCATATATTTGTTCAGCTTAAATTTGTTGAAGTCCTGAGCATGAAGGAGAAAGGCAGGCTTCCCTGGTTAGACCTCAAGGCTAATGAACAGCTCCCTCCGGACTCCAGAGCCATAGTAGAGTAAAATCCTTATATCCTTACTGAACCAGCTTGGTACCTGGAATAGAGTGCAGAATAGACCAGCATATAACATCTGGGTTCTAATTCCAGCATTGGCATTTAGTAACTGTGTGATTTTGGATCAAGTTAACTGACTTCCCCCAATGTTCATTTATTCAACATGGCACATGCGTAGAGTGCTGGACCTGGAGTCAGGAAGACCTGAGTTCAAATCCTGCCTCAGACACGTATTAGCTATGTCACCCTGGCCAAGTCAAATGAGATAATATTCGTAAAGAGCTTTGGAAAACTTAAAGTGCTATGTAAATGCTTTGTTGCTGTTGTTGAGTTATTTCAGTGGTGTTCAACTCTTCGTGATCCCATTTTGGGATTTTCTTGGCAAAGATACTGGAGTGGTTTGCCATTTCTTTCTCCAGTTCATTTTACAGATGAGAAACTGAGGCAAACAGGGTTAGGTGACTTGCCCAGGGTAACACAGCTAGTGTCTAAGGCCAGATTTGAACTCATGAAGATAAGTCTTCCTGGTTGCTAGCCCAGTGCTCTGTCCATTGTGTCGCCTAGATACCCTATATAAAAGCCATCGTTATCATAAAATGGAATAATAATACAAACAATTGTTGTGGTGCAGTCATTTCAGTCATGTCCAATCCTTCCTGACCCCATTTGAGGTTTTCTTGACCAAGATACTGGAGTAGTTTGCCATTTCCTTCTCCAGTGGATCCATTTTGTCAGGCAATCAGAGGTTAAGTGACTTGCCTAGGGTCACATGGCTAAGAAGTGTCTGAGGCTAGATTTGAACTTAGGTCTTCCTGACTCCAGGTCCAGTGCTCTATCTACTCAGCCACTGGCTATCTTTAATAAAAACAATACTTTAATATAATAATAAAATATTAATAATTATTATCAATAATATAACAATAGCAATAATAAAAATAATCAACAAGTTTTTATTAAGTGCCTCCTCTGTGCCAGACACCCATCTTAGAGCGTCCATGAGTTGTGATTAGAGTCCTCCAAAGTTAAATATTGGCTTCATCTCGCCAGTGTTTGTTGACTGCCTATTTTTGCAGAACATACTACTTTTATGACCAAATATAATGTCCTTTTGTCTTAGAACCTGTAAGCTTTAAAAACAGATTCCTTCTCTGAGGGTCCTCATCCTTTATCAGCTTCTTGCCATCAGAACTCCTTCAGGGATGAGGCAGCCAAAGGCAGAGCTCCAAGGAGACCTTTGCCTGCATGGAGTTTCTATTCTAGGAGAAGAGTAAGACCCAAACACAGCAAGTACTATGTGTGTTAAAAGCCTGAGAGGGACTGAACAAAGCTCCTTGTGTTCCACAGGATTCCTCAGCTATCCATTACACAGTCTGGGACATTTGGACTCCATTATCACCTCACTAAGGCCTGTTCACCGGCTGAGTGAAGGGATGGTTAAGCTAATGAGGTGATAATGGGTGAGAATCTGGCCTAACCCAGTGAAGTCACTGTACTCTTTTGTACTCAGCGTAACTGACTTTCTAATCCCTCCTTAGTTAATAGCCCTGAGAGGACCACCCAGTTCTTCAAGGCCAAGAATCTCAATTCCTTTCAAATAACTATTGATAGGGAATAACTAACTGGCAGTTAGGCAATTAACTGGTATCCTGGAGCAGCAGTAGGGGACTGCTTAGTGGCATTAAGGGACACTGTGGAGGAATGGGGATTGCAATGGAATCTGACTTGGGGTCAGGACACTTGGGTTCGAAGCCTGGCTCTTTCACTTACTCACTAGCTGCAGCACTCCAATCTGTCCCCAAGCCTGGAATTTTCTCCTTCCTCACCTTCCCTTTTGTAGAATCCCTAGTTTTCTTTAAGACTCAGCTCAAACACCCGTTCTGTGGTCCTCCCAGATGCTAGTGCCTTCCCCTGTAGGTACCTTATAGACACCTACTTAGCTGTATGTTCTCTCTTGGCATTGTCTGCCTTTTCTTTGTATGATTATCACTTAGTACAATGCCTGGCATATTGGAAGAAACTAATAACTATTTTGTGGATTGATTGACAACCTTCCTGAGCCTTGGTTTTTCTCCTCTGTAAGATGGGGACAACAGTCCTTGAACTATCTTCCTCCTTGGGTTAGTTCCCTCAAACGGTAGTTATGAGACAAGTACTTTATAATCTGTAAAGTGGGAGAAGGAGAGAGAGAAGGGGAAGAAGGAAAAGAGAAAGAAGAGGAGGAGGAGAAGGACAATAATAACAACAACATGAGTTATCATAGAGGAAAAAAGTATTACCTTACTTTTGCACAGAGGACTATCACGTATTGTTTCTCATTTTCACCCCTCCTGGCCACCTTGCACTGTTGGAAGGGCAGGAATCCCTGTCCTCATTGTATAGAGAAGGAAAGTGAGACTCAAAGAAGGAACCAGATTTGCCTGAGTTCACCCAGCTAGCAGAGTAGAGCCATGACTGCAGCGCGAGAAAGTTCTAGTTTCCAGTGTCTTTCCCAGAAAACCCCTACTGTCTCTGCATCTTCTTTCATCATTTACTTGCTCGTCAGCCTCGCTCCATGACCAGCCTGTCACTTACTATCTATGGGGCCTCAGTGAAGTCACTTCACTTCTCTGGGACTCAGTTTACTCATCTGTAATAGAAAGGGCTTAGACTAGAGTAGGAGTTCTTAACCTTTTTTGTGTCATGGGACCTCTTTGGAAGTCTGATGGAGCCTAAGGACCCCTTTTCGGAATGATGTTTTTAAATGTATAAAAAATTACACGAGTACAAAGGAAATCAATTATATTGAAATATATTTATCAAAAACAATTTAAAGCATGCTTATGGAGTCCAAATTTTTTAAAAAAAGAGTAAATTAGAGGTCTCTCAGTTCCCTTCTAGTTCTAAACAATCTACAGTTAGTTATTTGAATTTTATGGCTCAACTTTTAGGTGACTGACTAAAAGAATTGATATTACACATATGGATTCTGGCCCCCAAATTCTCATCCTTTTCCCAATCTGACGTATTTTCAACCCATTTTACATTGTACCTGTCACTTCATATCTCTGAGGCTCAGGCTCCTCATCTGTAAAATGGAGGTTCTGTGACCCACACTGCCTACCTCACAGGCCTGTTCTGAGAATCCAATGAGACAATGGGCCTGGAATGCTTTGTAAACTGTAATGGACAACATCAGCATCAGGTGTTATTATCATTATTACTATTAACTACCTAACATGGTAGGCTGTGGAGTAACCTGGCAGCACTACATGTGAAACATCACACACAAGTAACCTAGGCCAATGAACATGGAGATGAATACAATACTGTTGACAAAACACTGTTGCTGTGCTGAATCTTTACAAAATAATCATTAGTGGAATTTACATGGTGTTTTATGGCAGAGGTAGCGATGTGGTACAATGGTTAGAGTACTGGGCCTAGAGGCAGGAAGACCTGAGTTCTAATCCAGCCTCAGATATTTTCTAGCTATGTGGCAAGTTACTTTGATCTCTGCTTGACTCAGTTTCCTCATCTATAAAATGGCGATAATAATAGCACCTACCTCTCACCTGTCCTTATTGTGAGGATAAAATAATATTTGCAAAGAAGTTTGTAAACTTTAGAGTTCTATATAAATGCCAGCTCTTATTAATACATCAAATGAAGCTCAGAGACTCAAAGTGATTGGCCCAAAGTCACAAATCTCACAAGTGGCAAAGAAAACTTCTGGGTCTCAGTCTCCCAATCTATCTAAAAATGGGAATAATAATACTTGTACTACATCACAACAAACTTGTGACACAGTGTTTTATAAATTTTTAAATGCTATAGAAATGAGTTATTGCACATTTATCAATGTAATATTTTATTGAAAGTAGAATTTTAAATGCCATCACATTTATTGATTTTCACTTTCTGTTCAAATGTGATTTTGGAGGCAACTTACATATTTTTTCTTGCCTTACCATTAAGGAAGTGACTCAGCTCACAAATTGACCTAGAGGGTCTATGTCCCTTCTTCTACCCCTTGCTTGTCACATTTTCGTTGCACTCGCTATAGTTTTTAGCGCAAATTTATTTTTAAATTAATCAGACACCAGTGTTAACAAATCAAAACCCTCATGAATTCATCATCTGATCATCAGTGATAGCCCCCAAATAACAGAATTCATAAAATAAAACCCTATAATGTTTGAGACAGGAGGAACCTTCAGCCTGATATATCCTAGACAGAGATGGAAGGACCTTAAAGTCCAGCTACTCCACTATCTCATCTCACAAATGAGGAAATTGAACCAAAAAATGTCAAGTGACTTGCTCAAGGTTATACAGGGAGTTCAAACCCAAATCACCCAACTCCAAATCCCCAGTGTACCACACATCCCTCTGTGTAATCTCTGATTAGTGATCAGAGAACTCAAGTGATGAGGGACTCATTGCCTTCAAGGAATGTCATTGCGTTGTGGGTAATGTGGGGCAGTTCTTCTTATCCAGAAATTCTTCATTTAAATAAGCCAAAATCCCTTCAATTTCTGCCCAATGGTTTTAGCTCTACCCTCCAGGCCTACCAAATACAGCCAGTATTATTTCTCCAGCATAATATTCCCTGGACTTTTACAGACATGCCCTCATACTCTTTGCAGTCAGTGATCTGTGTATATATATATCAATCTCAGTGTGTGTGTGTGTTTGCATGGGTGTGTGTGTGTGTGTGTGTGTGTGTGTGTGTGTGTGGTTATGTGGGTATGGGTGTGGGTGTGGGTGTTTGTGCCCTATAACTCACTCCATATCCCTATTCCTTGCTCCAGCCTGAAAAAAGAATCCTTCAAATTCATAGCCACCTCTTGCAATTAAGGACATAAGACCTGCTGCCTTAATTGAGTTCAGTACAATTTCTCACTTCAAACTTTGAAAATTATGTGTAAGGAAAGATTTATATGCCATTCCAATCAGCCCAAGTTGACAGAAGAAAAACTTCTGATCGTTCAGCCATTAAACAAATGTTCACAATGGTGCCAGCCTAATTACTGTGGATTTAATTTTTATTTTAAAATACAACACCAAACATGGTAAATTCTGTATATGCCAGGAATCAATAGCTTTTATCTTTTCTAAGGTATCTTTTGTGCTTTCAGAAGGACTATCCATCTACCCATGAAATACTTATTAGATTTGGTGACCTCCAGGTTGAGACGATAATGTTATCTTTCTTGTATGTGGTGTTTTACACTTAGCAAAGCACTTTTCCTGCTCCCCTTAGATATAAGTGATCTTCCTCTCATCTGGACTTTCCAGGTCTGAACCCATGACTTCATCAGTGTGAGGCATTCCTGCTATGAAAACTCTATGAATTCACATTGGCAACTTCCCCATTACTGGGAGTCTTAGTGTTTTCTAGGCCACAGTGACTCGCCCAATGGCACACAGCTAGAACCAGCCAGAGGCAAGACTTTGAATCAGGTCTTCCTGACTCCAAGGTAAGGCATCTACCCACTGCACCAACCTGCCCCTCATGGAATTCAACAATTCAACTCAGCAAGCACTTACTGAATACCTACTAGGTATAATGGGCACATTGTTAGGCACTAGGAATACAGAGACAAAAGCCAAATATCTTCATCCCTCAAGGAGCTTACATTCTGTTTAGGAGATAGGAAGTGGGGAGCACAATGGATGCCCAGAAAGACAACTAAGTGGAACAATAGATAGAGTGTTGGACCTGGAGTCAGGAAGTCTTGAGTTTAAATCTAGCCTCAGACACTAATTATATGACCCTGGGCAAACCACTTAACATTTGTCTACTCTAGTTTTCTCATACATAAAATGTATTAGTAATAATAACCTGCCTTCCAGCATTGTTGTGAAGATTAAAGGACATATTATTTCTAAAGTACTTTGCAAATCTTAAGGCACTATATAAATGCTATTATTAGTATTACTATTAGATAGATAAATGCAAAGTATATAACATAATATGAATAATTTCAAGAGGGAGTGAATGTTAGGTCACAAAATATTTAAACTAGAAGAAGGGACCTTAAGATATCAATGGATCAAACCCTCTCATTTTGCCACTAAGGCCCAGAAAGCAAACCAACTTTCCCAAGGTCAGCCCACAGACTCAAGTCCATAGCAGAGTACTGGATCAAAGCCAGGTCCTCTTACTTCAAATCATGCTCTCCTTCTACTGATCTATGATGCTTCAGTGAAGAAAGAAAAATGCATATGTTAATCTTTTTTTTTTTGTCAATTCAGGAAATGGGATTACAATGTGCTAACAACTCTTAATGAGATTATCAGCCTTTTATCATATTAGGGCTATAATGAATAGTTAACATCAGGTTTTGTTTTGTTTTGTTTTGATTTTGCTCCAGACCTTTAATTTCAAAAATGCTGGGAAATTCAATCCAACAATCCTTATTAAGCACCTCTTGTGGGCAAAGCATTGTGTTAGGCCCTGGGGATACAAAGTAAAAAATGATAAAGAGTTTATATACTGCCCTCTTTCCTCCTCCCAAGATCCTTGGACTCTGCCCTTGGGACCTGGGCTCTAACAGGTGAACATTTGCATTATCTTGCCTGGAATAGGCTTCCAATCCTTTACAACAAGCACTATTTCTAAAACATTTCTGGCTCTCTCCTATGCCACCCCCTCTTATCTCCCATTTATGGGCTATCTTCATTCACTGGAATAGAAGCTCCTTGAGGGCAAGGATGATCTTGTTCACTTATATTAGTATATCCAGTGCTTAGCATAGTGCCTGACACATGGTAATTTCCTAATAAATGCTTTACCTATTCTGCTGAGGTCATGAAATCTTTAAATAGATGAATATAATTTAATTTGAGGAGAGAGAAATCACTGATAATTATGAAGGTTAGAAAAGATTTCTGGTAGGAGGTGGCATCTAAGTTGATCCTGGAAGGAAAATAAGTCAGTGAAGAAGTATTTTTTGAGTTCTAACTGTGTGCCCAGCCCTGTGCCTAAAAGAACAGTATGACAGGGGAGGCAACATGCCAACAACTATATAGAGACAAGCTATATACAGCATAAAAAGGAAATAATCAACAGAGGGAAGGCATTCAGAATTAAGGAGGATCAGGAAGGAAGCCAAGACAT
>NW_020945437.1:16294118-16313625 GCF_900497805.2 Vombatus ursinus
GGGGCAGAAGGAGGTATAGGGTGCAAGAAGACTGGAAAGGTAGAAGGAGGCAGGGAATAAACAGTTTCAAATGCCAAACAGAGGATTTGATATTTGATTCTGCTAGTCACAGGGAGCCATTCCACTTTACTAACTGGGGAAGAAAGGCTCGGTTCTGTACTTTAGGAAGGTCACTTTGACAAGGGAGGGGAGAATGGACTGGAATGAGGAGAAACTTGAGGCAAGGAAACCAACCAGCAGACAGACAACTACAAAAGTCCAGGCATGAAATGACACAGGTCTGCACCAAAGTATTGGTAGTGTAAGAGAAGAGAAGGGGGTGCATATGAGAGATGTTACAAAGGTAGAATCAATAGGACTTGGGAACAGCTTGGCTATGGAGAGTGAGAGGGAGAGAAGGAGAAGTCCAGTATGACAACTAGGCTGTAAGCCTGGCAAATGGGAGGATGGTGATGCTCTAGAGAATAGTAAGGAAATCAGAAAGAGATGAGGGTTTTGTGGGAAAGATAATGAGTACAGTTTCAGACATGTTGAATTTAAGATGCCTATGAGACATCCAGTTTGAGATATCTAATGAACAGTTGGAGATGCCAGAGTGGAGATTAGGAAACAAATGGCTGGGAATCACCAGCATAAAGATGGTAGTTGAATCTAAAGGGAACTGATAAGGTAATAGAAATAATACTGTGGGAGAAGAAAAGAGCCCAGAAGAAAGCCTTGGAAGACAGTGACAAATATTAATTGAACTGCTGATACATGTAAAACACTGTGTTTAACCTCAAGGAGTATCATTGCATGACTAAGACCTACTCCTTGCCCTCAAAGAATTTGTGATCTAATTATGATAAGATATATACATACATACACACAATATGCATGTATATTATTGATGTATCTGTTATTGTTCAGTCATTTCAGTTACGTCTGACTCTTGGTGACCCTCATTGGGGCTTTCCTGGCAAACATACTGGAGTGGTTTGCCATTTCCTTCTCCAGATCACTTTACAGATGAGGAAACTAAGGCAAAAAGGGTTAAGTGACTTGCCCAGGGTCACACAGCTAGTAAGTATCTGAGGTTAAATTTGAGTTGAGGTCTTCCTGATTTCTGTGTGTGTGTGTGTGTGTGTGTATAGATAGATAGATCAATAGATCTTCAATACTTTCAATATCCCTGATTTCGTTAGGATTTCACTGGGCTGGCTCTTCCCTTTGCAGACCCAGAACACAACCCCTTCATGCCTTAGTAGCTGGTATTGTGTGTTGAATTCATTACATGGGTGACAACCTTCTTTCTTAACACTACCATACTCTGGGCTGATCAGATTACATATTGAGTATTGTGTTCAAATATTCAGGTTAGTTTAAGAAGGGTGAATGAACCGATCAACAAATATTTATCATATACTATGTGCCAGACATTAGAAAGGCAAAAATACAGTTCCTGTCCTCAAAGAGTTCATATTCAAATGGGGGAGACAACATGTAAATAAGGAGGCACATACAAGATATTTACTGTGTAAATGTTAGATGATTACAAAGGGAAGGGACAAGGAGTACCAGGAACAGGGAAAGGTCGCTTATAGAAGGTCGAATTTGAGCTGATTTTTGAAGGAAGCCAGGGCGAAGAAGTGAGGAGGGAAAACATTCTAGGCATGGGAGATGGCTAGAAAGACATAGATGCTAATAAACAGGAGAGGAAGGCCACCAAGATAGTGAAGGTTCTCACCAGAGAAACCTCAGTTGGAGGAAACCGGAATGTTTAGTCTGGAGAAGGAAAGAGTTAGAGGAATGAGAATTGTCTTCAAGCATTTTTAAAGACCTTATATATGGAAGGAGGGGGGTTATAGGACTTGTTTTTTCTGTCCAAAAAAAAGGAAGAACTAGAAACAATGGGCAGAAGATGTGAAGAGGCAGATTTAGGCTTGAGCTAAAGAAAAACTTCCTTAACAATTTGAGCTATTCAAAAGTGGAATGGAGTACCTTGGAAATGTATGGGGTCCTCCTTCTTATAGGTCCTCAGGCAGAGTATGGATGAATGCTTATTAGTTATATTGTTGTGGGGATTCCTTTTGAGAATGAATTAGACTAAATAACTCCTGAGGTTCCTCCCGTTTCTGAAATTCTGTGCTTCTGTGATTCTGTAATGAACCTCTGCAAGCTTAGCTAAACTGGTTTTTAGATGACAGACACACAATTAGGTCTACTCAAAACCTTTCCATGTTGGTAAGATAGTACTCTGGGCCTATAAGTATCAACTCCACATTGCAATAAAACATGTAGGGCTGATATACTTAAGTTCTCTAATTATAATACAAGGAATTCTCATAGATTCATGGAATGATGAAGCTGAAAGGAACACTAGAAATCATTGAGTTTAAGGCCCTCGTTTTACTAATGAGGAAACTGAGATGCTGAGAAGAAAAATTATTTGCCCAAGGTCATACAGCTGGTAAATGACAAATTTGCTGACTCAGTTGCTAGGTAAAGCACAAGATATGATGCTGGTCCATAGGAAATAATGATTATTTCCAGCTGGAGGGAGGGGAGAAGCTTTATGTTCTTCTTGGAAGAGATAAGTTGGCCTTGAAGGTTGGGTAGGAATTGCCCTGGTGAAACTTGGGGCAAGATGAGGAAGGGAAATAGAAAAAGCATCCAAAGGGTGGGTTCAGAGGACATCATGTACAATTGAAACTTCCCCATCCTGAAGCTATATCTGATCATGGAAAGAGAGAAGGACCCATATCAGAGACTCCGATATGACTGACTGCTCATCCCAGCTCTTGCCCCAGGTTTGAAACAGCTACTTTTCATAGACCAAGTAGAACTTATCAGTCTGGAAAGCCTAGAATAGAGTTAATCAAAGCTCCAGATCATTCAAGGGGTTGAGAAAATGACTATCCATCCTCATCACATCCCCAAACACTAGACCATAAGACCCATCTTAAAACAGGGAGTAAAGAGTTTTAGGAAAAAGGAAATTAAGAATTACTCTTCAGTACAAGGATGGAACTCATCACCCAAGAGGCACTTCTACAAATAAACTCAAGGATGAAAATATAAATAGGCTCATACAGGTTTAGATTAATTAATGGATAATAGGATTTATAGTCAGTTATGGAGAAAAGCTCAAGAGGAAGAAGTCCAGGGATGTAGGTTAGAGTCCCAGCTTAAAAGCAGGAACTGCTTTGTTTTGGTCTTCGTATCTCTAATGCCTGGCGCAGGATAACATAATAGGTACTTAATAAGTGTTTGTGAATAAATGAATCAAACAAACAATTTACCTACCTCCTATATTTGCTAATATTTTCTGAAATTGATGCCATGGAAGGTAGCCACTATAGGCAACCTATCAGAAACAGAATTTTGGAGAAATACATGAAGGGTTTAATGGAATAATTGATCCTTTGAAGAATTTGTCTGTCATTCATAGCAGCTGGATCAATGCAGGGTAGGAGAGTTCAGCTAATGGAGTTAGTCTTTTGACCTGGGAGAAGGGCTAGGCAGGGGACTAATTTCTAGACAGAGACGAGAGCAGAGACCTGTCAGAATTTGTGAACTCAACAGTCCTTGGCACCCCAGGGGCATCATTCAGTAAGAAAGAAGAAAGGGAGCCCCATCCATAAGGATAAATGAAGAGTAAGTTTATAGTGAAAGATTGGATTTGGAGACAAAAGAGTTTTTGAATCCCTAGATAACTCCCTTCTCTTTGGTGGAACTCAGGTATGTCATCTAGAAAATGAAAAATAAGACTGGATCATCTTTAAAGTCCCTGTAAGTTTGAGGTCTTATGATCCCAAATGTGGATCTCTGGCACATACCAGCTGAGATTAAGTAGAAAAAGAAATTTATTTGCACAGTCTAGTAACCAGGGATCCATGGAAAAGAACATGAGATCCTTACCTACCTAGTCCTCCTCTCAAAGAAGAGGGAACTTTTAAGTGGTACCTTGGTCTAGAGGAAGGAGCCCTTAATGTATAGCCCAGAGGTCAGAGTTTGAACCATGGATATAGCATCTATTAGCTGTGTGACTGGCAATTCTTTCTGAGTTCCAGTTACCATATCTATAAAATGGGGATAACTCTCTCCCCAATCTCATCAAGTCCTATTACTTGCTTCACAGCTCAGTTAAAAGGAAAGCACTTTCTAACCTTAAAGTGCTATAGAAATGTGAGCTCTTCTTGTTATCATCATCATCATCATCATCATCATCATCATCATCATCATCACCATCACCCTCCCTCACTCTTTAAGAGAATGCAACCTATTTTCTTTACCATGGTTCAGTAGACAGACTACTGGCTTTGAGATCAAAGAATCTGGGTTCACACTCTCTCTACCTATGGTACTTTGGACAAATCCCTTAACCTCTCCGAGCCTCTGGTTTCTGGGTTGTTTTTCAGTCATTTCCAACTCTATATGACACCATTTGGGGTTTTCTTGACAGAGATACTGGAATGCCTTACCATTTCCTTCTGCAGTTCAATTTACAGATGAAGAAACTGAGGCAAAAAGAGTTAAGTGGCTTGCTCAGGGTTACAAAGCCAGTATGTGTCTGAGGCTGGATTTGAACTCAGGTATTTCGGACTCCAGACCCAGTGCTCTACCCACTGCACCACCTAGCTGCTCCCTCTGGGCTTCAGTTTCCCTTTTAAAATAAGAGCATTAGACCTCGATGGTTTCTAAGGACCCTTTTAGCTCTGTAGCTATGATCCTGTAATTTCCAGGGTCATCTCTTACAACTTTCATGTGGTGCCTGTTATTTAGTTATCCACCCCTACTCCCCATCCCCAAACACTAGAGGTGCTCAGTTTCAGAATTCAAAGAATACAGGTTGCCTAGTCCATCCCAATATTCCAGGAAAGGGCCACCCAGAAATGATCCCAGGCTCCTGAAAACCCATTAATGTTTGTAAAGAGTAAATCTGGGCCCCTTGATTCAAACAGGACATTGGTGAGTGGCGACAGGTGTGTGTTCCATCACTCAGCACTCACCCAGAAAATTAGGAAAATGGGGGTAGTGGGACATGGGGACCCTGCTCTAAAGGATTTTGAAATCAATACATCCATAAATAAGGAAGGAACCACCCACAGAGTCAGGCCCTGAAGCATCCTCTAGCCCTGTGTGTTTTGTAACTGATCCGTAAGAGATGGTCAGAAGGCCAAGCATGGTCTGGGAACACAGGAGTCATTGTTGAGACTTTGTTGATCTTTCTAGCAAGGAGCTCGCTCCATGTTCTTGCTTTGTGTATAACAAGACTACTGAGTGGATAGCAGCACATGAAACCAGGTAGAAAATGAGAATGATCTGACAAAGTGATGAATATTCAATCTGAAGGACAATAGTGATTACTCTATTCTGGGGGGCAGCATGGTGCGATGGGAAGGGCACTGACAGTGAAGTCAAAGAAAATGGAATTAAATCACATTTCTGACGGTGACCTTGGGTTAGTCATGGAACCTCCCTGTCCCTCAGTTTCCTCATTTGTAAGATGATGGGCTTAGGCTATATGGCCTCTGAGAACTCTTCCAACTCTAGCTTGATAATCCTAATATTTCAAGGACTGTCAGATGGGAGAGGGAGTATGAAAATGGGGGAATAACTAAACACTGGGTGGAAGTTGAAGAGAGGCAGTTTGTGGCTGTGTAAAGAAAAACTTTCTAATAATTAGTGCTTCCCAAAAGTAGTGAGTGCCTTGCCCCTGGAGATCTTCATGTAGAAGTTAGATGCTTGAATGTTGGAGAAGGGACTCCTGTTCAGGCACAGGTTGAACTAGATAAGCCCTGAAGTCTCTTCCAACTTTGTACTTCTCTAATTCAGTGTGTAGATGGCTTAAAAGCATCTTTTGAGCATCTTTAGGTTCCTTCTAGCCTTACATCATTTTATTAATCTAATAATTTACCAACATTAATCTAATAACAAACCAATATATATTTAGAGCCTACTGTATGCATGGTTGGGCCATCTACAAAGATAGATACAACACAGAATGACAATGAAGGGGATGAGAGAGAGAGAGAGAGAGAGAATGACAGTCAGGGAGATGACTCAGTTTAAAAAAAAACAAAACTATTTTTATCCTAAGTGACTAGCAGTCACTTTGTTTGAAGGTCTGCAACACAAGTAGATCCTTAAATATTGATTATCTGTTTAGGATAAGAGAATCCTGAAGGATAGGAAAGGATGAGGTGAAAGCACCAACTAGCAGTGGATAGAGTGTTGGGCCTGAACTCAGGAAAACCTGAATTCAAATCAGACCTCAGACACTTACTAACTGTGTGACCCTGGGCAAATCACTTAATTTATCTGAACTTCAACATTCTCGTCTATCAATAGGGTTAATAATCTACCTCCCAGGATTGTGGTGTGGATCAGAGGATATAATACTTAATAATTACTTTGCCAACCTTAAAGCAGTATATGAATAGTGCTAGCTGGTAGAAGTAGTGGTGGATAATGGTGGAATTAGTAACAGCAACACTAGTAGCAGCAGCAACAGCCAACAACAGTAACAGTAGTAGCAGCAGTAATGGTAGTGGCAGCAGCAAAAGCAGTAGTAGTAGTAGTAGTAGTAGTAGTAGTAGTAGTAGTAGTAGTAGCAGTAGCAGTAGTAGTGAGTAGGATTAGTAAGAGGTGGAAAAACATTTAAATGGGAGTGACTAAAAGGTATAGACTTCTGTATATTAGTAGTTAGATTAACCTTAACAAGGAGAAGGTCTCCCTCTTTATCTGGGGCTGAAAAGAAGAAAGTAAGGATGGATGAGGACACTGAGAAAATTATAAGTCTGAAGTACAAGAATTGAGGAAATTCACGGTGGATGACCTTCATCTCAATAAAGTAGGAAAGACAGAGGACCTGAGCTGAATCCCAGCTACCAATTATGTCTCATTTCTTTTCTTTGTCTATTAATTGAGGCGGTTGGGCTAGAAAATGTCTAAGGTTCCTTCCATAAATCCATTGCTCCTTTATGATATCTGCTGAAGGAGATAGAATAGATAAAGCTGGCAATTTGAGGGGAAGGCTTGGAACAGTTGTTTTGGGGAATTTTGAAAATGATGAGGGGAGATGGCAAAGGATTCAAGGTTACCTGGGGATACAATGCTGATATTTTGACCATAGCTGAACAAATTATGCTAAATTAATATAATGTAATACTATTGTGCCATAAGAATTGACAAAATAGATGTTTTCAGAGAAACCTGGAAAGACCTAAATGAATTGAAACAGAGTAAAATAAATAGAACTAAGAGAGAAATTTATACTATAACAACAACATTATAAAAATGAAATATTTTAAAAGACTTAACTCTGATCAATGCAATGACCAGCCACAATTCCAGAGGACAGATGATAAAGTATACTACTCACCCCCTCACAGAGAGATGATAGATTCAAGATGAAGCATGAGTCATAATTTTTGATGTGGACAATTTGGATGGAGGTTTGTTTGCTTGACTATTTGCCACAATACTGTGGGTTTTTTAATTGCTGATGAGGATTGGAGGGAGAAAAAATAAATGCTTGTTAAATTAAAAAATAAAATAAAATGAAACACTTATACAGACTAGGTAGGTAGGAAAGTGAGGCCAGGACAAGATTGATAGCCAGGAGAAACAGGGAGGAATCAAAGGACCAAAATTCCTAATGAAGGCGAAGAATAGGTATGAGAGAAAGAAAGTGGTGAAGGAAGGGGAATGACAGGGGATTGTGGTTTGTAAAGGGAATTTTATCGTTTAATATCTTGGAGCTGAAAAAGTTTCTAGGAATAGTGAGTTTTAAAGTCTGATCCACCTAGTGAGTGGCTAAAGTAGAACAAAAGTGGAGATCATAGGACCTGAAGAGTTAAAGAAACTCCAAAAAACAGGCATTATAAGTATCATCAATATGGATATTCATACCTTTGACAGGCAAGGGAAGAGGTAGCAAGGAAGATCACAAGCAAGGTGTCAAAATCTAAGAGAAGGTTGAAAGAAGAACCAGGAGGCAGCAGATAATTTAATTCAATTTGTGCCAGGTACCATGCTAAGCCCTAGGGATACAAAAAGAGGCAAAAGACAGTCCCTGCTTTTAAGGAGCTTACAATCTAATAGAGGAGACACCTGCAAACAAATATATACAAAGGGGTGTGTATGTGTGTGTGTCTGTGTTAGATAGGAAATAATCATTAACTGTGGCCAGCTAGGTGGTACAGTGGATAGAGTACCCAGGCCTGAAGTCAGGAAGACCTGAGTTCAAATCTGACCTCAGACACTTAACCACCTGGGTGACACTGGCCAAGTCACTTAACCCTGCTTGCCTCAGTTTCTTCACCTGTAAAATGAGTGGAGAAGGAAATGGCAAACCACTCCAGTATCTTTGCCAAGGAAACCCCAAATGTGGTCACAGAGAGTTGGACACAACTGAAATGACTGAACAATAAAAAGGAAATAATTAAATTAGAGAAATCACTGAAGTTAAGAGGGCTTAGGGAAGACTCCCTGCAGAGGGCAGCATTTTAGTTGGGACTTAAAGGAAGATAACAGTGGCAACAGAATCTTTAGGGAAAAGAAAAGTGACGATCTGAAGAGTTAGAATGCATGAATGCAAGAGAAGTAGGTCCTGGGAGAAGCCCAGTAAGGATGGAATGAATTGCAGAAGACACAGTGGAAGAAGTAGACAGCAGACCTTGAGGACTAGATGGGAGGAGGGAAGAGTTGTCTGAGTAAATGGGCACAAAAGTCCTGGGGCAGGGAGCTGAAGGGCTAGACTTCTGTCTAGGAAAGTCCACCTGATTGACAGGGATTAGGGAATTGTTATGCAGTAAGTTAGAGGGGCACATTAGCCCTAAGTGGGCAGAGAAATTTATGGGTGGGGGCTAAGGTTCTCCCAAGTTCTGTTTAGAGCATCCCAGTGACAGAACATCCATAGCTTGGTGACTCTCACAAGTTCACGCCTTGATTTCATGGCTGGCCTGTGGGTGAAGAGCGTTGGATTTGGAATCAGAAAACTCACCCTGGTTCCAGCCCTTAGGTGTGTGGCCATAGACAAGTCACTTGCCTTTCTCTTAGCTTCATTTTCCCCATATGCAAAATGTGTAAATTAGGCTGGATGTTCCCAAAGTCCCTTCCATCTCTAACATTCTGTCATCTTTGTGCATCCTTGTGAGAGCCAGTATGGTATAATAGAAAGAAGTGTTGGATTCAAATCCTGCCTCCTATATTTACTATAAGATTGCAGGTGTTGAAGCAGATAAAGCATTGACTTGACTCCATAAGACCTGAGAAGCACTTATTAGCTGTGTGAACCTGGTCAAATCACTTAACCTCTATCTGCTTGTTTCTTCATCTGTAAAATGACTTAATGGACTTAACCTCTAAGTTCCCTTCTAGCTATCTCTGAGACTCAGTTTGCTTATCTGTAAAATTAGAACAACGTCTATGCCTAACCACAGGATTTCGATCTGAAGAGAATGTAAAGTACTTTAGAAACCTTCACATGCCCTATAAATTTCGTTATTAAGAGCTTGGTAGAACAGATGATACATTAACAGACACAGGATAAGATATGTTTATTATGGGCATGTTGACTGGAGTGGAATCCATAGGAGCTAGTGCAAAAGTTCCAGTCCTTGGCTCTCTCTGCCCAGGGTGACGGCCCCTTTGGAGTTCTGACTACATTCAAGGTGGACTCCAGCCAGTGAGGATGTGGAATGATAGGGTCTGTTAATTGGTTAAATTGGTTTTAATGTCTGTCCACCAGGTGGCAGAGGCACCATTGGGCCACACAAAGCCTCTTTTCACTTTCCCAGTCTTTTCTTCTCCTGTAGCTGCCAGCCCCGGCTGGAGAGAGGAGGGATTGACTCCCTTCAATTTCCCCATGGCCTGCGGCTTCCTAAATTTGGAACTATCTCCAGGACTGTGACGCTGCCATCTGTCTTGGCTTATTTTACAGTTTCCCCCATTGCTGATCCCAAGCAGCTCCCTCAACCAGACAAAGGCTATTAGTCTTTGGGGATTACAAGGAAGACAAGTCAGTTGCATGCCTTTCCTTCAAAGCTCTTTAGGAAAAAAAGAAAATTGGGAGCAAAAAGGATTTCTTACACTGAAGCAAGAAGGAGTACGGGGAAGGGGGAATCACTCTGAGTGAAGAGGCCCGGGGCATGGGCTTTGCCTGGCGTTCAGGGCCTCCCACAATCTACTGCCAGTCCTGCCTTGGCAATGTTATCTCCCATTATTTTCCTTCACGAACAACATCCAAGCTGGGCTGGTCTCTGCCAACTTTTCCTCCCAGCCTGTGCTATAGGGGTTTATCTCTGTGCCTTAGTTCATGTCATCTCCAAGGGTTGGAATGTCCTCCCTCGTCCTCTTTGCCTATTAAATTTCTACTCATCTTTCAAAGCCAGTTCAGATAACACCATCTCTGTGAAGACTTCCTTGATCCCTCCACATAGACATTAGCTTTGTTGGTGTGATGGATAGGGTGGTAGACTTGGAGTCCAGGAAAAGTCGGTTTAAATTCCACCTTAGACCCTTGCTAGCTGTGTGAATCTGTGCAAGTCCATTAACATTCATTTTCCTCATCAGTAAAATATGAGGGTTAAACTGACTTCTAAGGTGCCTTCTACTTCTAAATCAGAGTACATGATTGCACATCACCCTCTGTTTTGTATTTCTCTGATAACATTATAGTTTTCTATGTTTGCATCTTAATTCCTTTTCTCATAGAACTAATTAGAGGATATGTCTTAACTTTGTCTCTTTCCCATCACCTTGCATGGTGCTCTACACATAGACAGTACTTTAAAATGCTCATTGAGTGAAAATTGTTTATTAATGTGCATGGATAATGCACAATAATGGATAGAGCACTGGGCATGGAGTCAAGAAGACATGAGTTCAAATCCCAAATTAGGCACTTAATAGCTATATGACCTTGGGCAAGTTAATTAACCCCTATTTGCCTCAGTTTCCTCATCTGTAGCACCTACTTCCCAGGGTTGTTTTGAGCATCAAATGACATGCATTACAACTTGAGTATGCTCTCTGCCAGAGAATTCAGCCTTCTAGTCCATAGTAGGATCTCAATATTTTCCTGAATGAATGAATGTAGTCACATGTGGCATCACAGCATAAAACTTTGACCACTTTTACCTCTATCCCCAGAGCTATCTTCACTGGGATTCAATAATAATATTCTGCCCCCTCCTATTTCTCTGTGGTTGGTGTCTACATTTCCTCCAACAGCCAGGAACCCTCTAACCTGTCCTGAATACCAAGCAAGAGAAAGGGCTTCTGCTAAGCAAAATACTTAGCATAGTACCTGGCACATAGTAAGCAGTATATAAATGCTTGTTGTTGTTAATCTCAGACCTTCCACCTTACTGTGTGACCTGAGGAAAGTCATTCACCTCATTGGTCCTCAGTTTCCCCAACTATAAAATAAGGAGTTTGCACCATATGGTCTTTTAAGGTCTCTTGTAGCTGTAACACTCTATTACTCTAATGATTTCTGAACTTAGTATCCCAGAGTGAAATTAGTTAGCACTCTTCTTAAACTCATTTCCCCATTTCAGATTCTCTGAGTTTAGAAATTTGGAAATTGCTGAAATGCCCCCCCCATAAAGCTCAGAGAAAGGTGATGTGCACAGGCCCCTCTGTACCCCCACTCCCACCCCCCAACTAGGCTGCCTTTGTTTCCATTTCACTTGACTCTGTATATAACAAGCAACTTGCTAGGATGACCAACACCACAGGTTCAATTCCTGAAAAGAACAGCTAGTGTAAACTTTCTGTTATAGCACCTAAAAATGTCAGAGCTGGGAGGGAGGAGCCTTAGGGCATCCCTGTAACAAAGCCTTAGGACATCCCTGTGTTAGAGATGGGAAGGAAGGGCCTTAGGGCATCTCTGTGTCAGAGCTGGGAGGGAGGGTCCTTAGCACAGGATGTCAGACCTGAGATGGGCCTTAAAACATAAATTACAGAATAATGGATCTGAAAGAAACCTTAAAGTATAGTGATCTATGACAGAATACATATATAATAGCAGAATATTAGCACCTACTTCCCAGGGTGGTTGTGAGGATCAGATGAGATAATACCTGTAGAGTGCTTAGCATAGGTAGGCACACAGTAGGCACTTAATAAATGTTTTTTTTTTTAATGCTGGAATTGGAAGGGATCTTAAAAACAATTTATCCCAACCTTCATTTTGTAGAAGAGCACCCTGAGGCCCAAGGAGAAATGACTTGCCTGTAGTTAAACAATGAAGCCATTGGTGTGGCCATTTTCCTCTTTTTGAAGTCCAGTTTTTCCTTTCCATTTCAGCGTAGAGCTCTTACCTCAGACTAACCTGAAGTCCATCCTTTGCCAAGAAAACTTCTTTTTATGGTGTTGAAGGCATGCACGCCTGTATGTCTCACCATGGGGGAGATATGCAGGAGAGAGGGA
Organism: Vombatus ursinus; assembly: GCF_900497805.2. Classification (NCBI taxonomy): domain Eukaryota; kingdom Metazoa; phylum Chordata; class Mammalia; order Diprotodontia; family Vombatidae; genus Vombatus; species Vombatus ursinus. The sequence continues at coordinate 16,306,542 of NW_020945437.1, forward strand.
GGGAGAGCAGCCCCCAGCCCCATTCCCCACCTGCTGCTAGCTCACAGCAGGCTGCTGAACAAACAATCGTTTCTCCTTGGTCTGAGCCTATTTGTAAATTCCCTCGGTGATGCTGTGGGAACCCTCCTGAATCCTTCCCCCACATACACACTCTCACCCTCCCAGAGTGAGGAAGGAAGCCTGGGGAAGCTCAGTATAGCTAGCCTGTCAATATTCAGGAAAAAGTAAGTGGGAGCTGAAGCCTCTTCCCTCGCTTAATGCTCAGGAAAGTATAGAGGGTCCCTGGGAGGGTCCTGGGAGGAAAGGCATACACCAACCACAGGAAAATAGGAGAGGGCAGAATAATATTAATGAATCCCAGTAAAGATAGCTCTGGGGACAAAGGTAAGGGCAGTCAGAGTTTTAAGTTTTACATTCTCATGCCACATGTGGCTAGATTCACTCAATCACCCAGGAAAATATTGAAATCCTACCATGGACTGGGAGGCTGAATTCTATGGCAGAAAGCCACTCAACTAGTAATATGGAGATCTGGATTTACACCCTAGCTCTATTACTTACAGCCATGTTCAAATTAACTGGAAAGAAATAATTATATGTATCAACATCCCACAAACCTTACAACTTTTAAAAAATCTTTACAAAACTTTTCATATATAATACATCCTTTTGCTGTAGTCATTTATTATATTTGCTTTGGCAATAAGTTCACAAGATTTTGACACTTTAAAAAAATTATCAGCACAAAACCATACTTTAATCACATTGGATATTAAACGTGTCTTTGATGTACAATACATTTTTCCAAGTCTCGGCTTGACTATAGTCTATAGGTTTTCAATGAGGTTTAAATCAGGCAAGTTCCCAGGCTACTGAAGCAAATTTATTTCTATCTCTTGAACAAATTTCTCAAGTTTATATGATGTATTAGAGTATAAGGTCATGTTGCAGTATTCCATCTCCATTTGGGAATTCCAAAACATTTCTACTTCTGAATATATCAATACATTCATCAGAATTCATTATTCCCTCAAAGGGAAGGAGACCTCCAACCTACCAGAAGTTTAAAAAAAAATCCCTTACTCCCACCCTCAGGAAGAATGTTTTACAATTTGGTGAAGATACCCAGATATTACAGGCTCACCTGGACTTTGTCTGACAATGGTTTTGGTACAGCCCTGAATGAAAAAGTGAGTTTGATCAGTAAAAATCACCTTGCCTCCAAAAAAAAAAACCCAACCTTTTTCTCTTCATAGAAACAGAAGCTTAAAAAACCAGTCTTCTCATTGCTTCTTTAATCAAGAAGCTTATGCCAATATCAATAAAAATACCCACCCCAGCCATCAGTCCCCCCCACACACACCCCAAAGGTCTCTGCTTGTTTTTAATGATTAATTAGGTAGTTTCATGGCAGTATTTTGTCTTCTGTGAATTCTTGATTTCTATTTTTTAATCACACCACACTTGCTTTTGTACTTCAGTTTAATTGATCCAGTTTCATTGTGGACTTCAATGATCCTTAAAGAACTTGACTTCTCCACAACAGTCAATGAATATCTCTAAATCACTGAAGTGTACTCCTTAAAAAGTTTTGCCCATTTCCTTGGAGTAATAGCATTCTGAAAAAGCACAGAATTAAAAACACAGCAAAAGAGCAGTAAGAGTTGGCCAAAAAATATCTAGCAGTCAGTCACAGGGAACTATGTGAAAATGGGGAAACCAGTTCACTTCAGTGTTATCTAGTTCAAGTCAGCTGGTCTCAGTCATACTAGTGTCAGCAGAATCACATAAAAGGGATCATTATAATAAAATTAAATAATATATTAAAATTATCTCTTGTTCCAAGTAATTTTCATACCACTATACTTCCTGAGACCTTGGACAAGTCATGTATACTTTTTGGGTCTCAGTTTACTTATCTATAGAATGAAGAGAGAGGGCAAGATAGTCACTAAGGTTCCTTTTCCTCTTTTCCTATATCAGAGGCTTTGCCTATTTCTGGAATACCTTCCATCCACATCAGCCTGTTGACATCCTGTTTTTTAAGGCTCAGCTCAAATGTCACCTCCTCCATGGAGACTTCCTAGATTTGTCCCTGCTGGAAGTAAGATCTTTCTGTGATCTCTTAGAACTTTGAACTCTTCTTAGGCACTTAATATCTTTCAATTTTTTATTACGGGTGTCCACATATATGCAATATTTCTCCAGCTACACTGTAAGTTCCTTGAGATTAGAGATCATGGACTTTATTTTTTTTTAATATCCTTAACTCAGAAAATAGAGGACAAGAGGAAAACCCTTTAGTTCAATGGAAAGGTTTTTATAGGATGTCATAGTGAAGAATAATACAACATGAGAAGGTTCAGAGTGGAACCTGAATAAATGGAAAGGATTGTTTATCCAGATGACACCATGAATCCTCCAAAGTAGACCCTAGCAAGCCAGCAACAAGAGCATTGGATTTTGGTCAAAATTCCTGGATTAAATGTAATGCTTTGCTTTTTACTACCTTAGATAATTCAGTCTCTTCCTCTGAATCTTAGTTTTGCCTTACAATGAACGAAGGAATTGGACCTGGATGAAATTGCATATCACTACGTGACTTTGGCTAAAGACTGGATGACCACTTTTCTTCTTTGTTTTTTCTTCTCTTTTCTTTTTCTTTTTTTTGGCTAGGCAATCAGGGTTAAGTGACTTGCCCAGGGTCACACAGCTAGTAAGTGTCATGTGTGGTGTGTCTGAGACCAGATTTGAACTCAGGTCCTCCTGACTCCAAGGCCGGAGCTCTAGCCACTGTGCCACCTAGCTGTCCCCTAGATGACCACTTTTGAGGGCTGCTATTGCAGATACAGGGTGGACTACATGCGTATTGAGGTTGCTTTTGATAGCTAGGTCAATAAAATCTTTATTAAGGGCTTGCAATGGGGCCAAACATGATAATAAGCACTGGAAATAGAAATACCAGCAAATAAAACTGTCTCTCCCTACTGTCCAAGTGCTTACATTGCAATGGGGAAGAAGACATAAAGGAAAACTGGAAGGGGGCAGGATAGGTCAAGGTGAGGAGAGGGAGGAAGAAAATGGCAAATGTGAAGTGGAGAACACTTGGTGTCCTTCCTAAAATGATAGTCCCAGGGAGGAGGTCCACAAAAAGAAAAAGAATTCCCCAAAGAGGGAAGTTTCCCAAGTGGCCTTGTGGCTGTCTAGAAGAAGGTGGAGCCCAGAGTGCCAATGATTTCATCTCTAAGGCTCCTCCTGGTCTAACATTCTCTTCCTTTATGTCCCAAAGAGGGCAATAGGAATTGAAACCAAGCCAAGAGAAGGGGCACCCCTCTTTAATATCTGGCTTTTGACTTATGCCTCGCAGTTAAGGGAGAAAAAAAATGCCTAATCAAAGGAAAGTGACTGAGAATTCCCCAGGAAGTGTTTTCCTACTGTTTCCTTTCACTTGCTTATAAGGCTAGTCATGCCCTTGGTCACCAAGGACCCTGAAGGCTATGAGAGATAGTCTGGGCGTTAATAATGGTGCTCAATGTGGCTGAAAGGTGATGTGAGCTTCCATGCCTGGGTGGCCCAAGCCCCAGAACATTAGGGACCTGGAATTGAAAGGCTGCAACTTACTCCCGGAGTCTGCCTGAACAAACTAGCAGAGCTGCTACTTCTGCATTTACAATTAGATGGTATTATTCATCACAGTAATATTTTATTTAAAGAAACCAATAAAGCAGATGGAGACCGTATAGGATGTGTCTATTTTAACGGGTACATTTGTTTGAGGGCTGGTTCAGTAATACAGATGCAGAAGGGTGGATGAAGCAGGAGAAAAACAATCATTTTAATGTAACCAAACTTGCAAAGGAAGGTTGTATTTTTTTCTTGACCTTCAAAGAATGGGAAAGGTTTAGGATCCTAAAGGATAATAGCAGTAAAGCCATTTCTATAATGCTTTATGGTTACAGAGCACATATCACATTAGAAATCATATCATAATGAATGGGGAAAGGAATTGGGGTATCAAGCCTAGAGAAGAGAAGGCTTTGGGGAGGACAGATTGGGCCATGATCAGTGTTTTCAAGTATCTATGGAAGTGGGATCCCACTACTTCAGTTCAATGAATACAGTATTTATTAGACTCCTGTAATATGTGAGACACTGTGCTAGTCAGCAGCAATACAAAGATAAAAAAAAAAAAAAGTAGGTCTTGCCCTCCAGAAGCTTATATTCAACTGAAAGTAGGAGCAAAGACTACAAGGTATACAAGTAAATATAAAATACTTTGAGGGTGATAATAAGTGCACTAATAACTGGGGAGAAGGAATGAGGCCTCATGAAGGAGTGGCACCTAAGCTGAGTCAAAGGGAATTAGGAAATTCTACATGTGAAAAGTGAAGGGGATAGGAGAGAAAATTCCAAGTAAACAGCCTATGCAAAAATAGGGAAGGGAGAAATGACCTATACTGGGAACAGTAAGCTGGTCAGTCGGGTTGGAACACAATACACATGAAGGGATGTGATATGAAATGAGTCTGAAAAGATGGGCTGAAGTTGGACCTAAGATGAAGAGGCCTTAGATGCCAACCAGAAGAGTAATTGTTTTGGTTGGCACCAGAGAATAGGGCTAGGAGTAATAAGTGGAAATTTCAAAGAGGTCTATTTCACATGAACACAAACGCTTTCTAATTAGACCTGCACTAAAATGGAATGGACCAGTGAAGTGGTTATAGTGGAGCTAGGTGGTACACAGAGCACCAGGCCTGGAGTCACGAAGACCTGAGTTCAAATACAGCCTTAGGCACTTACTAGCTGTGTGACCCTGGGCAAGTCACCCTGTTTGCCTCAATTTCCTCATCTGTAAAATGAGCTGGAGAAGGAAATGCCAAATCACTCCAGTATCTTTTCCAAGAAAACCTTCCAAAGGACTGAACAACAAAGTTAAGCAACTAATGATTCCTTTTTCTTTTTCTTTTCTTTTTTTTTTATTTTACCCAAGTCCATTTATTCAGTAGTATTTCCAGCAGGTTACGGAAAAAAAAGAGGTTTTTGTTTTCTTGTTTACTTGTTTGTTTTTTTTCTTTAAGATTATTATTATAATTGAAAAGAACTCTATTCATTATCTTAGAGGAGAAAAATGCATCCTGCTGAGTGCAAGGCAGAAATGAATTAGGACTCCTTTAAAGAAAAAAACTGTTTGATATAGATGAGGTTCAGTTTTGAAGAAGGGACTAGTTCACCTATGTAACACCTTCCATCTCTATGTCAGTGATATAAATGTACTTTCACATGCATTATTTCATTAGACCCTCACAGCAATTCTGTGAGGGAGGAAGTTCAATTATTATTATCCTTTTTTTATAGAAGAGAAAACTAAAGCTCCTAAAAGGGAAGTAATTTACTCACAATAACATAATGAGGAAACACCAGAGCCAGGATTAGCACCTAATTATTTTGACTAGAAAGTCAGAAGAAAACCAGAGGAAAACCTAAAAAATGAAGAAAAAAAATTTAAAGGGAACGGTGAATACATACATACAGCAGACCACCCATTTCATTCCATGTTCTATCTCTTGACTATTTTGGGGGGCATTTTGAAACCCAGAATACTCTATCAATGATAGAAGGTCCTCTATTCTGGTAAAAGGTTAAGTCTTACTTTATCCATTACTTTCCATATTCTGAATGAGGCCCCTCAAAATGACGTTAGAAGCCCTTGTTTTAGGTATAAAAATTCAAAACTAGAATAATGAATGTTAAAGCTGTAAATATCTGTAGAGCAGGCAAGAAGCCAGATAATTAGGACAGTCCACATGTATATCCTAATGAGATGGGTACATTAGGAAGAGACAGGCAGTATGGTACCATGGAACAATGACTACCTCTGACGAAAAAGAACTTGGTTCATATCCCAATTCTGACACTTATATTGGGTGACTGGGAAATTTATTTAAACTCCCTGGGGCTTGGTTCCCTCATATATAAAGTGATGCAGTTGGTCAAGATGGTCCCTAAGATATTTTCAAACTCCAGTATTTATAAACCTATGAAAAATCTCTGGACTATGGTCAGAGGACTTTGGTTTGAAGTGAGGCCTTGTCACTTGCTACCTGTGTGACCTTAGTCAAATCACTTTGCCTTTTGTACCTATGCTTCTTCATCTGTAATGAGATTATAGGATTTGAAGACTTCTGAGGTGCCTCCCACCTCTAAATCTGTGGTTTTATGATATTTTGAAGATTTGGAGCTCAGTTCCTTAGTAGAGCAATGCAGGGGAGATAAGCTCCAGGTTAAATTACAATTAGATCCTTCTTAATGTGAATGATGAATTCCATGAAGTGTTCCATATGTATTCAAATTCTTACTTTTTGAAATTATAGACATATGAAATTTAGTCATTGGTTCCTGCCCAATGATATGATCATTTCATGGTATTCATTATTCACACTCATCAGGACCTGGTTGTACAGGATCTCAGAGCGACCAGAAGCAATCAGAGCTTCCACCATATTCTTGAACAAGCATGCTTGTTCACTTACTCTTAAGGTCAATGGCATGCCTGTACAAGATGGGCATCCCATGGTTACACTTCAGCAGTATGGCATTATGGAAAGAATTCTAGGCTGGGAGCCAGAAGATGAGAGTTTGAATCTTGACTCCTCCATTTTATTCTCTGTATGACCTTGGGTAAATCTCTGAGCTGCCATTTTATCTATAAAATGGAAAAGATGATTTCTAAGGTCCCTTCCAGCACTAAGGTTCACTGTTCTAAGATACCTCTTAGCTATACTATTGTAAGGTCTTTTCTAGATCTTAAATTATAAGGTTTCCTCCAGATCTCAGACTTAATAAATATCCAAAAGTGCCTTCTACTTCTACTAGTCTACATTCTAAAATTGTGTTTTGTAAGGCTCCTTCTGATGGAAAAGTTTCATTCTAAATTCTAGTCTTGGTTGACTTCTGATGCTCCTTATCACCATAGCCATTTTCTCTTCTCTTCTCTTCTCTTCTCTTCTCTTCTCTTCTCTTCTCTTCTCTTCTCTTCTCTTCTCTTCTCTTCTCTTCTCTTCTCTTCTCTTCTCTTCTCTTCTCT
>NW_020945437.1:16313635-16337974 GCF_900497805.2 Vombatus ursinus
CTTCTCTTCTCTTCTCTTCTCTTCTCTTCTCTTCTCTTCTCTTCTCTCTCTCTCTCTCTCTCTCTCTCTCTCTCTAAACCAGGGTTTAAAAAGTGTCCCAACAACTGGCCAAATAAAAAATGAGTCAGTCTCTTCTCTGTCTAGGTACCCCAGATGAGCAGCCAATCTCTTTAAGCTAAGATACCTAACATGAAGCTAAGTGTTTGTCTCAATGAAACATTTTTTAACAAATAGCTGCTCTCTACCACTGTAATGTTCAGGAGATTTGGGGGAACAATGAATAATCCAGTTTTGTTGTAGCATAGGATGTGTGAAAGGGAGTACAGTGAGGAAATATTTGAAAGATAGCAGAATTTCCAAGCTGGGAAGGATTTCAGTGCCATCTAGTCCAAATCATACCAGAAAAAGAATCCACTTTATAAAATCCTCACTGTTATCATACAGTCTTTGTTTAAGGATCTCCAACAAAGAATAAAACACTATATCTCAAGGCAGATCAGTCTATTTTTTGATAGCTATATTTGTTAGAAAGTTTCTCCTTATGTTAAGTCAAATAAATTTATTTCACTGCAACCTCCACTCATTGTGCCTAATTCTGCCTTCTAGGGCTAAATAGAACAAGTCTATTCTTTCTTCTACATGACAACTATTTGATGACTTAAAGTTAGCTGTTATGTCCTCCCTGGTCCTTTTTCTCTCTAAGGTCCACATTCCGGGTTCCTATTGATACCTTTCCTAAAATGTGATTCCCAGAACTGAAAACAATATTGCAGGTTAGAGCAAGATTTTGGAGAGCCATACGTGACTGACCTTTATTGATAGGCAATGGGGAGCCACAAAAGGCTTTTGAATAAAGGAATCCCATGTACCAAGAAGACAAATACAGTATCCAATTGGTTGGGAAGGATGGATTAGAGCAGGGTAAGTGCTGGAAGCAGGAGGGCAACCTGATTCAGTGGTAGGCCAGGACTATACTTAGAGAATAAAGGTAGAGGCATTGGAGCTGTGTAGCACTGGGAGTTTTGTAACAGATGGGGCGGTCGTGCTAGCGGCTAATTGCAGCAGTTGGCTGGTACAATTTACCGTATTTGTATTATTCAAGCTGGCGGAGTTTCAAGCGTCAGTGATATTTACAGCTTCTTTGACATCTCTATTAGGCATCTTTAGGAAGGTTCAAGTTACCATCCCCCCCTTTTCCCCCCAAAATGAAGTCACATACCTTCTGTGAAAAGTCACTAACTCCTTGTTGTTTAGAAGACCTAGGTTAAAACTGGAACTAGTAGCCAGAAAGTTATACAGAAGGAATAGGGACAAATGAGAAAAGAATAGGAAGACTCAGGGAAAGAAGAGAGTATTTCAGTTCAGTAACCAATGTTACCACTTACAACCCCAAGGTAGAAGGAGTTCATAGAAATATATATATATATATATGTGTGTGTGTGTGTGTGTGTGTGTGTGTGTATACACACATATATATTTCTGGTTCATATATATACATGTATACATATACACATACACATATATACATATAATCATAAATATATATGATTATAGCTGGAAGAAACCTTAGAGATAATCTTGGTCACCCTTTCATAAAGACCTGGAGGTTGTCATATAGTCAATCAGTCAATAAATATTTATTAAATATCAATTAAACATTATTAACTACTATCTGTCAGGCCCTGTGTTAAGCATTGGAAATTCAAGAAAAGGTTAAGAACAGTCCCTGCTCTCAAGTAGCTCACAGTCTAATGGGAGACAACATTCAAACAGCTATGTACAATCAAGCTATATACAAGATAAACTGGAAATAACCAACAAGAGAGAAGGCACCAAAATTAAGGGAGATAAAGAAAAGTATCCCATAGATGGTGAGACTTCAGCTGGGACTTAAAGGGAGCCAATGAAACCAGAAAGCAGAGATTAAGAGGGAGAGCATTCCAGGCTTGGGGATCAGCCAGAGGAAATGACCACAGTTAGAAGATGAAGTGTCTCATGTGAGAAATAGAAAGAAAGCCAGTGTAATTGGATTGCAGACTACATGAGAGAGGAAGGAGGTAAAAGATGTAAGACTGAAAGGGGAGGGGAGGGTGATAATGAAAGACTTTGAGTGCCAAACATAGAATTTTATACATAGGATTTTATATTGAATTCTATAGGTCATAGGAAACCCATTGGAGGATAATAAAGTCAGAAAGATCACTTTGATAATTAAATGGAGAATGTTCTAGAGTAGAGAGAGACTTGTGGTAGGGAGACTAATCAGAAATTGAATACAGTTCCTCTAACTCTATCTCATATTCTTTTGACTTTGTTATGCTGTCTCTCTCTGATTCTGCACTTCTCTCTTAGTTGATTCAAGAAACATTTATTGTAGAACCTTCTCTAAGATCCCTTTCAGCTCTAGATTGTGATCCTTGGATCAAGCAAGTAAGCATTTATAAAGTACTGTGCTAAACATTCCATATAAATATTAAAGCGATATAATCCATTAGTGCCTGGCTCATAATAGGTGCTTAATAAAATTGTTTTGGTTAATTGTTGAATGAATCAGTGAACAAGCAAATTCCCAGAATTGGATAAATACTAAATGAATTTATATGAATAAAGTCTTTCTATATCTGACCCAAAGAAGAACAGTAGAGAAGGAATGAAATTCATCTACTAGACTTTGATTAGTCGGAGAACAAAGGAGGCATCTGTGCCTCTGATCATAAAATGCACGTTCTGGACGATTGAATTCCATCATTCCTTAGCTGCATTTCTGACATACTGACAATGTCTCAGAGATGTCCTGTGCCCTGGAAGTAAGTTTCCAAAGTGCTGACAGCAGGATAGGATTAGTGAAGGTTCAGTTTATCTCTAGAACCAAGATCTCTGACTCAAGTCTCAATAATGATACAGAGCATCCTGGAGGGTCACAGTCTCCATTACAATGATAACTTCTTAGATCTGTGTATTCCTAGTAGTTCCCAAGGGATTTTCACATTTTTCATTTTACTAGATCCTCATAATAGCCATATGGTAAGTCATGTAAATATTATTCCTATTTTATAGATAAAGAAACAAGCTCAAAGAGCTTACACGACTTTACATATTCTTATTTTTACAGATACATTTTTATTTTTCAATCATTGTCATTTAGTAATAGCGTTTATATCATGCTTTAAGGTTTGCAAAGCACTTTACACATATTATCTAATTTCCTAATATATTCCTCCCACGTCCGTATACAGTGAGCCATCCTTTGAAACAAAAATTTTAAAACAGAGGAGAAAAAGGCAGCTTGGCAAAGCCAACCAACATATCAAGTGGATCTGAGAGTAATATGTTAATAATCTTTAGTTACTCTACCTCTAGGTGGGGGAGGAGGAGATGGAGGGAGTTGCATCTTCTCAACTCTTCTGCAGGGTCAACCTTGGTCATTATAATTACATATCACGTAGATTCAGATTTGGGGGATTTGTTTTTATTGTTGTCAGTCTCACATTTACATTGTTGTAGTCACTGTATGTGTATTTTTTCTATTTCTAGTTCTTCTTTCTGCTTTAGTTCATATATGTCTGCCCATGCTTCTCTGAATTCTTCATAGTCATCATTTCTTATGGTGTAGTATTCCATTACACCGCAATTTTAGTCATTCCTAAATCAGTGGGTATCTATTTTGTTTATCATTCTTTGCTGCCACAAAAGGTACTGCTAGGAATATTTGGTTGTACTTAAGATCTTTCTTTCTGCTTTAATTTCCTTGATGCATTTTCCTAGATGTATAATCTCTGGGTCGGAGAATATGGATATTATAGATATGTTCTTTGAATTATTCAAATTGTTTTCCACAGCTCCACAAAAAAAAAAAAAAACAACCAACCATGTGTTGGCCTGCTTGTCTTCCCACAGGCTCTCCAACATTGACTATTCCCTTCTTTTTAATCTTTGCCACATGCTAGATGTGAGATAAAACCTCAGCTTATTTATGTCTGTTTGTTTGTTTGTTTGTTTTTGTTGTTGTTATTGGTGATTTGGAGCACTGTTTCATATGATTGGTTGTCAATAGTTTGCAATTCTTCTGAGAGTCAATTCTCTCTTTGATCACTTGTCAAATGGGAAATGACTTTTAGTCTCATATATTTGTAGTTTCATATATATGTATGTGTTGTATGTATATGTGTGTATATATATACATATATATATGTATATATATTCCCCTGCATATCTTGGATATTCATGACATTTTAAGGTATTATCCCCATTGCACATATGAGGCAGAGTAAGGCATGGAATTGTCATTATAACAATATTGTCTTAATTTTATTGATTTTTTAGATTCTTTTTTTAAAAATTTTGAGTTCCAAACTTTCCCTTTTCTCTCCAGTTCCTCCCCCCAATTCAGAAGCAAGTAGTGTAATACTCATTATATACATCATAACAATGTAAATAATAATTACTCTAATTTTATTGGTGCTTTAAAGTTTCCAAAATGATTTCCTTATTCCTTAGTCAGAGGCAGCTGGGGGCACAGTAGATAGAGCTCTGGGGTTGGAAGTCCTGAATTCAAATCTGACCTCAGACACTTGATGTCTATTTGACCATAGGCAAGTCACCTAACATCTCTTTTATGTCAGTTTCCTCAACTGTAAAATGGGGATAATATTAGCACCTTCCTCCCAGGGTTGTGAAAATCAAATGAGATACTATTTGTTAAAAGCTTTTAGCACAGTGCCTGCTACATTGTAGTCCTTTCCCTTTTTCTTATTCCCTCTGAGCAATTCTGTTAGGGCAGTGGTACCTAGATTATCATCTTCATTTTACAGATAAAGAAGCTAAAACCTTCCTAGCGTCACACAGGTTATAAGTGGCTGAGTCACTTAGATCTATTGACTTCTGGTTCAGTTCTGGATGGGTTACAATTTGTACCAGGGGAGGGAATGACCATATTGTTGAGATTGAAGATCCAATGGATCATTAAAGTATTTCCAGGTCTGATTTCAGGGTTTTTTACAGCATAAACTCAATTACTGCATATGTGAATTTAGCTTAAAGTGTTATAAAAGTTCATAGAAAGGTAGAGGTGTCTTCCAATTGGGAGCAAGATCAGAGAGTTAAGGAAATGAGATGCCATTTGAACTAGTCTGGAAAGATGAGTACTATTTCAGCAATTAATGAGGGAATTACAGGCGCAGGGGATGGCAAGATCAAAGGTTAATAGGATGGCAGGAACAAAGATGACAGAGAAGATGGAGAGTTCTGGGAATGATGAGTTATCCAGGTGTCTTTTGCAAGATTAAATCAAGAGACTACAAAACAGGGAGACTGATAATGAGAGAGGCAAGATGCAGCAGAAAGGGAAGGGAAGAGAGTAAGTTCTTATTAAGTGCCTACTACGTGCCAGGCACTTTGCAAATATCTTATTTGATTCTCACAACAACCTTGCAAGGTAAGTGCTTTTATAATCTCATTTTTCTAGCTCTCTTTGTTCCAGGTTCCCTCCATCCTCCAACATTATTTTTCTGTGTTCTAATATTCTGCATTATAAGAGTCCTTCTTACCCTAACATTCTATGGTCTTTGTTCTAAGAGTCTATGTTCTAAGATCCAATCCTAAAATTCTATGAATTGAGTTACTCCATCAAACTATTGGGGAGGAGGTGAGAAATTGAACTGAACAAGGTATTTAAAAGATTAGGGATTTCCTTAGCCCAAGGCACAAGAAATAGGAGGACTGAGGTTCCAGCAAGCATACCAGAGGTCTAGACTTGGTTTACCGGGATAGCAAACACTGGATAGCCTCCTACAAATTATTAATTTAATTCTAGCCCATGGAACTTTCCCTTCTATAAGAATAGCTGACCCATCACCTCAAGCTATGGTCCCCAGCCCATCTATCCTCTAAGATTCCCCCTCTGTCCTTCCTTCCATTTCACATTGACAACTGAAAAGATGACATTGAGGAGAGTGATTCAGCCCAGACTGATAAAAACAATGTGAAGCAGGGAGATTGGAGCTTATCAGCCAAACAGGACAGGTGATAGAAAAAGTAATCAACTTGAAACTCTTATCACAATCTCTCCTGAGAAAAGGCTTTAAAATTCTGTCATTGCTCAAGGAAAAATTATCGGATTATTTTAAAAGAATTCCATTAGCCACATACTGAACAGTGTACATATAAGACAACATACATGCATGAGATGGTTTGTGTTTTGAGTGTCTAGACCAGGAGTGGGGAACCTGAAACCTCGAGGCCATGTGTGGCCTTCTAGGTCCTTGGGTATGTTCTTTTGACTGAGTCCAAGTTTTACAGAACAAATCCTTTTATTAAGGGGATTTGTTCTGTGACGTTTGGACACTATAGAATTTTATAGGATTTGTTGTGACGCCTAGACACCATAGAAATAAATACTTCCAAATTTCAAATATTTTGTGACATCGTCAGTATGACAACTGCTTCTAGCAGAAGGGATCCCGCCCAGATTCATTACCTTAGGAGATGACAGACATCTTGAGGAGCTGCTGAGGTGAGAGACTAAAAAAAAAAATCATTCTCCAAACTTAGCTAGGTTAGTCCTTGAATGACAGGTGCATCATCTATCTCCAGGCCCATAGCTGAAAAATGTCCAGTTTGATACATTACCGGTAGCGGCCCTCCATTCTTTTTAAGAACATGGAGTCATATACATGCCCTGGATGTCTTCTCTGAAGATAACTTTAGTGGACAATAGCAATCAAGCCTGAGAAAGAAGAGATGATGGAAAAGGGAAAAGGGGATGACCTACTCAGCCCAGCACACTCTGTAATTTCTGAGTGGAGTACTTAGTTTGCTGAACAAAATACCAAAGGGGTACCAAATGACCTAAGGCAGCAATTATCAAAGTATGGTCCACAGACCCACAGGGCCCAGGACCCTTACTGGGGGTTCAGTGAGATTAAATTATTTTTAAATTATTTTTATAACGATACTAAAATATTATTTGCCTATTAAAATACTCCTCCATTTCCCAACTATATATCTGTATGAGACCAGATGTTCATCATAGACTTCGATCAAAACAATATATCATGACGAATTAAATGCAGAAGCAGATGTGGGAATCCTAATGTCTCATATTAAGCCAGACATTAAAGAAATTTACAAAAATATGTAAAACAATGCCTCTCTTCTCAGTAATTTTCATCTTTTAAAATATAGTCTTCTTCAAGACAATAAGTCATTTCTGTTTACACATAGTAGGTTTATTGTTGTTAAATGAATTAATCAATGTTTTAATGTGTCGGTTTTAATTTCTAATAGAGTAATTACCAATCTATGTAATCTTCATAAACAAACTTCAGGATCCTCAAAATTTTAAGAGTGCAAAAGAGTCCAAAAAGTTTAATAACTGTTGACCTAAAGGATCAGCAGTAGAGTTAGGGAGGAAATGGTAACTATAACAATGAAGATAATAAAGATATAATGAAAGCACTTATTTGATATTGACAAATTGTCACCTCAGATGAATGACATCCCCAGGTACTGAAAGGAGTGTCAGATGTGACTGCTGAACCACTAGCAGTAATGTGGGAATGATTGTGGAGAATGGGAGAGATACTACAAAATTGGAAATGTGCATTCCCAAATGTTGTTTTGATCAAAAAAAAAAAAGTAAAAGAACAGTGTCAGCAAACTATAAACTAGTAAACTTGACTTTATTTGCTGGACAGCTGGATAGAATGCCAGGCCTGGAATAAGGAAGATCTAAGTTCAAATCCAGCTTCAGACATGATCTGTGTTACCCTTGTTTGCCTCAGTTTCCTCATTTGTAAAAATGAGTTAGAGAAGGAAATGGCAAGCCACTTCAGTATTTTTGCCAAGAATACTTCAAACAGGGTCACAAAGAGTCAGAGACAACTGAACAACAATAACATTTCCTGGAAAAAAATCTAGGATAAATCATTAAAGAAATAGTTGATTAACATTTCAAAAAGGGTCAGTGGGCTTCATCTAGAACGCATCATACCAGACTTAACTTATTTCTTTTTTTGACAAGATTATTAAACCAGTATAGAAGGGGAATTCCATGGACATAGTTTATCTGTATTTTAGCTAAGTTTTTGATAGATTATCTCATAGTATTCTTGTGGAGAAGATGGACAGATGTAAGCTAAACAATAGCACAACTCCATAGTTCAGAACTGGTTAGCTGGCCAGATTCAGAGTGATTGTTCATGGTTTGATGTTAGAATGGCAGGAGTTCTTGATGGGAGGACCATAGGGATCCGTTGTCAACCCTGTGCTCTTTAACATTTTTATCAGCTATTTGGTTGAAGACAAATTTGCAGTTGACACAAAGATACAAAGGCAAACTATCACATTAAGATAAGAGAGTAGGGGTCCAAAAAGATCTCATTAGAGCAGAATGGTCTTTAAGTTTTTTTGACAGAGCACCTTCATCAGTTAAAAAAATTAGTTTATACCTCTAATATATGTGTATTTATTTATATATAAAATATATAGACATATTTTATAGATAAAAAGATAATTTATAGATGAAACATATATTTTAGATATAGATATATTTTAGTTATAAAATATGTAAATATATATGTGTATACAGCTATGTCTACCTACATATATATCATCTATAGCTGTATATATACATATATACATATATATTATCTATAGCTATACATATACATATGTGTGTGTGTATATATATATATACATATATATATATATATATATATATTACTGTAAAACAGTCTAATCCAAACAAAAATGGAGAGTGAGGAAATGAAGTGGTTCAGGGCTCTTACGATACTATCCTACAGTATAGACAGAGCCCACCTACTGAGGATAAAGGTAGTAGAGCTATGAGGTAATATGGGGAGGAAGGACTGGCTATGCTGAAGAGGGGACAAAATTTTCCCCATGATGTCATAGTTACTGCTGGGGAGTGGAACTGGGAGGGGCAAGGTAAGGATTACTTTAAAATTTCCCTGAGGGTACAACAAAAGTGAGGAGGTTGAAGTTTGTACACCAGTGGGAAGAGGCAGAGTTCAAGAAGTATTAGAGGGTTGTGGGTATTAGAGGGAAGTAAGATTGTGTTGGAGACGGATGCCGCAGCTGGCTATTGCAAGGATTGTGGGATTCAATCCATTTTTCTCCCTGTGATTAATTGATTACGCCTTCCTTGAAATTGTGCCATTTCTCCCCTCCCATCCCCTGCCATGCGGCCCCAGGCCCTGCAATGAAGAAAGCTAGACTGGAGCATTGGGAAGAATCTAAGAAGGTGTAATAATACGAAATTTAGTAGACAAACATTATGTCTTATACATGGGTATAAAAGATCAACTTCACATGGCAGAACCACAAGTTCTCATAAAAGAAGTGAGTATTTTAGGAGATTTCAAGCTTCACAGGAGTCATATGTTGTAATATAATGTGATATAACAATAAAAAAATTTCTAATGCAATCTTGGGCTACAATTAAGTGGGACTTTCCAGGACTAGGGAGGCAATAATCAATTCCATTGTACCCTGCCTTTGTCAGGTCTCATCTGGACTGTTGTGTAATGTTCTAAGCACCAAAGTTTAACCACATTTCACAGTATCCAAAAGGTGGTGACCGAGTATTGGTTGGAATTTAGCATGATTAGCCTGTAAAGGAAGAAAATAAGCATTATATTGTGCCTACTATGTACTAGACACTGTGCTAAACACTGTACAAATATTATCTCATTTGATGTTCACCTCAAGCCTGTGAGTTATGTTCTGTTATTATCCCCATTTTACAGTTGAGGAAACTGAGGCAAAGAAAGGTTAAGTGATTTGCCTAGGGTTACAGTTAAGTGTCTGAGCCTGGAGTTGCTCTTAGGTCTTCATGACTGTAGGCTCAGTCCTCTGTGCGCTATGGCACCACCTAGCTGCCTGGAGAACAGAAGATTCACATCATGCCTATATTCAAGTATTTTAAAAGCTGTCAGAGGGAGAAGGGATTAGACTTGTTTGGGCCAAAGAATAGAATGGGGAACAATGGGGAGAAGTTACAAAAAAGTCAATGTAGGCCTGATGTCAGAAAAATTTTTTCTAATAGGTAAAGTTGTCCAAAAGTGGAATGGAGTGTCTCCGAAGGTCTTGGGTTTCCTATCCTTGGAGGTATTTAAACAGAGACTGAATGACCACTTGTCAAGCATGTTACAGGGAGACTATGGGCTGGACTAGATGCTCACTGAGGCACAGTATCTTCCAGGTCTCAAATTCTGTGTTTCTGTGATGATAAAAATAACACATTTGTAGGAATTCCATAGCTAGGCAATGCAATGGATAGAGTTCTGGACCTGGAACCAGGAAGAATTGAGCTCAGATCCAGCCTCAAACATTTACTAGCTGTGTGACCCTGGACAAGTCACTTAGCCTTCATCTGCCTCAGTTTCCTTATCTGAAAAATGGGGATAATGACAATATCCACCTCCCAGGGTTGTTGTGAGGGTCAAATGAGATACTTTCTGTGAAGAGTTTTGCAAACCTTAAAGTTCTATATAAAAGCTATCTATTACCATATAATAAATCTGTGTTTTGTATTTATCATTTTATTTGATAAGTGAAGTGACCTGGCAAGTCCTCTCCCTTCTGGTTCCAGAATTCTACAAATGTCTTACATTAAGCTTCACCAGCCAAACAAGTCTATTCTGGGTTGAATTTCTTGGTGACTTCTTCAGGGCTCAGCACCTTCCCGAAATTCGAGTTTCTAAACTCAAAGGGGATCACACTGATTACTGTCTCATAGAATATGAGATTGAGGAGGAACTATAAGTATAGACTGTTGTGCTTTTGTTAATTTTTTTTTCAAAACTGTCAGATATTTTTTAGAACGTCAAAGGTTAGCCTTAGAAAGTGCTTCGGAACATAGAATGTGAAAGAAACCGTATGTCAGAGCTAGAAAGAATCTTCAAATAGAGGATTTGAAAATGCAAGAGTAAAAGAACCCAAAACAAACACAGGCAGCCAGAAAGACCTCGGAGATGATCTAATATGGTTCCTCCCATTTTTCAGATAGGGAAGCAGGGACAAGAAGAAATAGAGGATCTAGTCCTTGACTATAAAGTTATTGGTGCTCTGCCAATAGGGGCTACTGTTTACTCCTTCAGGAAACCTATGGCCTCATTTACAAAGAGAAGTATTGAACAAGGCAGTTTTTTGTTTTTGTTTTTGTTTTTTTGTTTTTTGTTTTTTCTGGTGAGGCAATTGGGGTTAAGTGACTTGCCCAGAGTCACACAGCTAGTGAGTATTATATGTCTGAGATCAGATTTGAACTCAGGTCCTCTTGACTCCAGGGCTGATGCTCTATCCTCTGCACCACCTAGTTGCCCCAACAAGGCAGTTTTTTAAAAAAGAATTTAATTTAAGTCAAAGAGTGTTTCAGCCTAAAGTACCTGTAGAATTCAATCCAGCTCAGCAAACCTTAATCCTCAAACAAAACTAATCCCTGCCCTAATGGAGCTCATAATCTCATGGAGGAATGAGATGCATATATGGGTGAGTATTTAATGCAAAAGTGATATTTATTTCCATGAAATATCTACTTCCTTTCTTCAATATTTCATTTTCGTTTTGCCTGAGTTGGTGTTAAAATATCTTTGTATTAGCCCCTGAGGCATCTTGTTTCTGTGGCTTGCAAATTGCAGATTAACTAAGAAAAGGCGTTGAGAGAGACAAACACCTTATTTTTCCTCCATTCGTCCTCCTAGTGTATGCACATCCAGGCCAACCTACAAATCATTTGACCTATGTGAAAGCCTCTTTGGGATATTAAAGGGGAAAGGGAACAGACCCATTGAGAATTGCATGGAACCTCTTATTTTTTTATGACTTTTTTTTTTTTTTTTTTTTTTTTTTGGTGAGGCAATGGGGGTTAATTGACTTGCCCAGGGTCACACAGCTAGTAAGTGTTATGTGTCTGAGGCCGGATTTGAACTCAGGTCATCCTGACTTCAGGGCCAGTGCTCTATCCACTGCACTACCTAGCTGCCCCTGCATGGAACCTCTTAACCTGAACATTCCAAACCTGGGCACCCTCAATCCTGTAACCAAGTCTGAGCAATAATACTCAGTCCAATAACAGCTGATCTTAGAGATCAGGGAAATATAACTCTGTACATGGTCATAAATGGGGCTCCTCCAGTATTATAGCTAGAATCCCATCATTCATTTAGTGCCTCCTGCGAGCAGATTTTTTTGGCTCCTGAAATGATCATTTCTAGCAATCACCTAACTTTGTGCAACAGGCGCAAATTAACCTCCCTGAACTTCTTTTTCCTCTCCGGAAGTTGGGTTTAACTTTTTTCTCCTCTTCCCTCAAAGATACCAGGTGGTGTCCTTGGCAGCAAAGCCCTATGCATTAAGTCCCTGCCAACCAGAGTCTTAATTCAGAATTCTGACACCTGGGGCAAACTGAGAATCATCTAAGCTACGATCCTTCCTGGCTGGAGGCATTGGATTTGAGATATAAGGCTAGTAAGGATCGAGGAGTCCAAAGTGTGCAAAAAGGACAGGATTTTTTTTTTAATGAAAAAAGGTGGTGGCAGAGGGAGAGATCTGAAATCATCTGTGAGAAACAAGGAATGTACCAGATCCTCTTTCTGGCCCCGGATGACTCAGGTAGGAGTGAAGGCAATAGACCGCTTTGGGGAAAGTGTTAAGAGATGTGGTATCTTTAAGAGAAAACTGATTTTCAATAAGTGCTTCCAGATGGAAGGAAAATGAGAGGAAGAGATTTAGGATTATATGTTTAGTGCAAGAAAAGCCCCAAGAAATCATCTCATCCAAGCCCCTAGGTCAAACAGGTAATAAGTAGAAGTTTTAGGGTGTGACTTTAGATCACTTGACTCTAAATTCAGCAGCCTTTCTAGGACTCCACAACAGAGGAAGACTGTAGAAGGCCCTTTGAAGGCAAAGAAAATAAGGAATGGCCAGCGCTGTGGCTGAATTTACCGTTGGGGAGGAGGGGAGCAGCAGGCAGTGCAGGTGAAGCCAGTAGCTAAGGGATCCCACATTCTTCCTCCATATTCTTCATAGCCTGCGTCCCTAGGCCGGATGGCCCGTGGAGGATGAGAAGTCACCATGAGGCTCTGGGGCGGAAGGGGAGGAGGAGAGCCCAGAGTAAGCAAGCTGTGAGGACCTAGCAGTGAAGAGAAGCAGGAAATGCTGGGAATGGGGAGAGGCGGGTGACCTAGTGAATAGAGTGATGGACGTGGAGTCAGAAAGACCTAAGCTCAGGCACTAGCTGGGTGACTCTGGGAAAGCTGTTCAGCTTCAGTTCCCTCTTATGTGAAATGAGGAGTTTAGTAGCATCGATGTCACAGGGTCATTGTGAGGATCAAAGGAAATAGTATGTATGTGTGGCACTTTGCATTTCTTATAAAGTGTTATATAAAGCTAATTATTGTATATAATACATTAATAATATATAATGTATTATATTATCTATGATATTATTTATAGTATGATATAATGTACAATAATATGTATTTTTATTATTATTATTCTATGGAGACACGGAATATGGTAAGAGGGTTTCCTTCTAGGAATTAAATTCCGGGGGATGTTTATATGTGGGACACAGCCCCATTCAACCCAGCTGGCTCATCTTCCAACAAAACTTGGCTAATGTCAAACATGGTACCTAAAACTAAATACAATATTCCAAATGTGATCTGACTAGAGCAGGATCCATTGCAGCTATAATATCTCTTGTCCCAGACCCTGTACTTTTGTAAATGAATCATATTAGTTTTTCTGCCTGCCAACTCACATTGTAGACTCATAATGAGTTTGCATTCACTAAAATTACTAGAACTTTTTTGTTTGTTTGTTTTAATTTGAACTTATCTATTTTCATTCCCCAAGTGACCCACCCCTATGACTGGAATATGCCAGTCAACAATTTTGTCATCAGATTTATTCTACAGACCACTTGGACAAAAAGAGAAAACAGATGAAATCAGAAAACAGATCATAAGCTCAGCACAAAAGCACAGTATAGTAGTGATAGGGAACCTTAAGCATCTAGATATTTTCTAAAGTTCTCCTCTCTCTCTCTCTCTCTCTCTCTCTCTCTCTCTCTCTCTCCCTATGTCTCTGTCTCAGAATCATTGCTTAGGGGTGAATAGGGGAATAATGAATAATAATAAGAACATTAATATGGGACTTTGCTATTTGTAAAATGATTTACATTGTTATCTATATATACATATAATTCCATTCCATGCTCACAACAATCCTATAAGTTAGTATTAATATCCCCATGTTAAAAATAAATAAACTGTTGACACAGCAAGATAAAGTGACTTGCTCACAGTCCCAGAGCTAAGTAAATATCTGAGGTAGTTTTTGAATTCAGGTCTACCTGACTCCACATCCAGCAATTTATCCACTGCAGGAGATAGTAATTGGCAAAAAGGAGAAGGTAAAGCTTCTCCATGAAGGATTTGAAAGCTGAAATAACTTAGTTCTGCCACTTAGCCTCTTTTTTGATTTTTGGCAAGTGACTCCTCTCTGGGCCTGAAATTTCTCATCTGTGAAGTGAGGGAATGGACGAGATGTTCTCTAAGTCAGTCCCGTTCAGGGCTGACTTCAGTGATGTTAATGTCACCACTGTTTGCTGCAATTCCTGAAGGTGCTGTTGGCCCAATAATGTCACTGTAGCTTTTCCTTTTTATCAGAACAATTTCTCAAAGCCTAATCATGAAAAGTATTGTCATCACTAATTGCTCTCAGCACCAACAAAGTTGCCATTTTATAAAGATACAAGATTACTGAAGCTGTACTTTTTTTTTTTTTTTTGATGAAGCAATTGAGATTATGTGACTTGACTAGAGTCAAACAGCTAGCGAGTGTTATGTGTCTGAGGCTGAATTTGAACTCAGGTCCTCCTGACTCCAGAGCCAGTGCTCTATCCACTGCACCACCTGGCTGCCTCTAAACTCAACACTTCCTGACTTCAAGGCCAACACTCTATCCACTCTACTACCTACAACCAATATACAAATAATTGGTTTCCTTTGTAAACCTGTGTATTTTATTTATGGATTTTAAATTTTATTCTAGAAAGGGCCTGCAGGCTTCACCAGATTACCAAAGCAGACCATAACACATAAAAAAAGGTTGAGAGCGTCTGCTTTAAAGAGAAACAGAAGGCATTGCTGGAGCTTAACCTTTGGGAAATCAACAAGAGTGATTCATTGACGTGGTCCATAAACTGAAGCCAAATAGTATTAATGGAGAACTCTTAATCAAGAACTAGAGCAATACTCAACATTCCATTCTAGACTTACAGCCTTTATGGTCATGGGGGACATTTCCCATGCATTCCATATGGTTTGGACAGAAACCCCATCACTTAGGAAATTTAAGCTCCAGACCAGGGTAGATGATTTGGCAAATCTTTGTTAAGTTCCAGAGAGCAAGGATGTTATTTGTCTCATTGAGAAATGGGACTTTGAAAGTTAGAGAGTTGTTGAGGATTAGAATACATAGACTGATAGGAGAGACTCTGGAGGCAAAGGAGTTAGGAGACCTTAATCCTAGGCCAGACTCTTCCACTGACAACCTTTCTCGCTTGGGGAAAGACCTTTTGCCTTCTCTGGATTTCCATTCCCTCTTCTTAAAAAATGTGGGAGTTGGGCTACATGATCTTTAAGGTCCCTCCTAGCTCTAATAGTCGTACTGCCACACGACCTGCAAGGTGCCACGGAGGTCCATGATTCTAAATAAATGTTAGAAGGGGAAAGGAGAAGATACGAATTCTGAAGCTCATTGGAATGTGAACATTGGCACGTGAGCGGAAGAGGTTAAAGACAGGAACACACAGTCTACTAGTTCATATTCTCTTCCCACATAGAGCTGCCAGCTCACAAAGGATGTGGTTTGAGACCCGCCCCACTGAGAAGATTTGTGGCCTTTTCTGTTTTCCTAGGGGTCAGAAATTCTGAGAGAAGTTTTGGCAGGATTTCAGTGCTTTTAAACTTATGGAATTATAGGATTTTGATCTGAAGGTACTTCAGGAGCCAAAGAGTCTAACCAGGGGTGGGGAACCTGGGGCCTCGAGGCCACACGTGGCCTTCTAGGTCCTTAAGTGTGGCCCTTTGACTGAATCTAAACTTCACAAACTTCTGTTTCGGATCCATGTGACCTCGAGGCTGCAGGTTCCCCACCCCTGGCCTCTAACCTATACCTGAAAAACAGTTCCCTCTATAGCAAACTCCATAATCATCCACCCTTTGCTTTAAGACCTCTGATCAAAGGGAGTTTGCTGTTGTTTGTCCTCTGTTCTCCACGAGGACCATGACATCAGGGAGGTGATAGAATTTGCACATAACCCTCAAGTGAATTGGATTTAAGGGAGGGAGGGCTGCACAGTCACCAGCCTCACTTTCTCCCCCAGAGCCATCTGGGTCCGGTGGGCAGATATAGAGCAGGACAACTAGAGATGGCCCTGGATGAAGTGGTAGACCTGGGCCTTTTTAAGCTAAGGCCCTTCTGAGTTCTCACTCTGTCCCAAAGCGGTGCTGGCTACAACTAATTATTGGGATGGTATCCATACATCGAACTATAATCTTCCTCTCTTTAGTTTCTACCTACTGCTCCAAGTTCTTCTCTCTGAGACCAAGTAAAACAAATATAATTCATCTTTCCCAAGACAATCCTTCAAAACTTTGAAAACAGCAATAGTACCCTATCTTTATTAACACATTTATTTCCTCTAAATTCGTTTTTTTTATTTTTCAAGTAATAAGTTTTGTTTTTATTAATCTGTCTTTCCAACTAACCTCCTCCATCGAGCATATTTTAAAAACAAAAATAAAAAGCAAATCCCTCCACATCTATCTATATGTTGTTGTTATTCAGTTGTGTCCAAATCTTTGTGACCCTGTGGACCATAGCGTGCCAATACTATCCATGGGGTTTCTTGGCAAAGATACGAGAGTGATTTGCCATTTCTTTCTGCTGTGGATTAAGGTAAACAGAGTTTAAGTGACTTTCCCAGGGTCACACAGTTAGTAAGTATCTAAGGCCAGATTTAAACCCATGCCCAGCACTCTATCCATTGAGCCATCTAGCTGCCTTACATATCTATATAGCTTGGCAAAATAAATTCCCACACTAGACATCTTTAAAAATATGTATCTCTTTCTGCATGTTAAATTCATTACACTCTGTCAAGAGATGAGTGGCATGATTTATCTTCATTCTTTTTTTTTTTTTAACTTATGGCTTATCGTACCTTGATGAGGGTTATTAAAGTCTTTCAAAGTTGTTTTTCCCTACAATTTTCTTATTGTACAAGTTGTTCTCCTAGTTCTGCTCCCTGACCTCTGCATCAGTTCATAAGGGTCTTCCCACTTTCTCTGAAATTGCCCCTTTTCTTATGGCATAATAAGACTGAATCATATTTATGTGCCCTAGCTTCTGTACACTAAGCATATAAGGTTCATTTGACCCATCTTCGTATAGCACAAATTCAAGGCCATTTGCTATCCTGGTTGCTCTCCTCTGGAAACACCTCAGTTTTTCGGGGTGACACACAGAATTGAGCAGAGTGTTTCAGGTGTGGTCTGACCAGAGCAGAGTACAGAAGGATTAGTAGACTGGTGCATGATTAAGCTCAAACCCAACCAACTCATTGTAGGGCACCAGCCACAGGCCCAGACCAGGAGAGCATACTTCTTGTCCCATCCAGCTGTCCACCACAGGGCCATCTTCTGACTTCATTTCTCACTAACTACCTTAATTAGTATGTAAGAATTTGACACTTAGCCAACTCCCCACCACAATTTACATATCAAGTGTCAGAGGATTTCAACTATTTAACTTTAGCACCCTCATCCCAGGACCATGATTACCTTGATTGCTGAATTATTGACCACAAATTCATCTAGCTAGCTTCTGGCCCCAAACAATCAGACCGTGCTCAACATGGCATTTAGCTAACCATCTTACCATCTTCTCTTCTGTCGTGAACATACTTACTCTCTCCTTTCCCTTCCACTACCACCTCTTGTTCAGGGTACAGTAATGCAATTAATAATGACGTTGTTCCTAGAAAGAGCCTTGTCAATTGATTTCCCTGTGGATCAACTCACCATCCCTACTACTCCCCAAGCAATCCCTTCCATGGCCACCATTGCTACATGTATGCTGCTCCCTCAGTTATGATGTAAGCTCTTTGCGGACAAGGACTGTCTTGGTTCCATACTTTTATCCCCTGTGCTTAGCACAGTGCCTGGTACATACAATTTTTTGATTTATTCAGGATTATCACTTCCCTATTACAGGACAGTGTGCCTTTTTGAACATAGCTAAGATTGCATTAGCTTTTTGTACCTGTCAAATAACACTGTTGAGTCATTGAATTTGCAGTCCAATAAAGTCCTCCAACCTTTTTCAGACCCGGTACCACTTCCTCCATTAAATCTTCCTTCTTCTTCTATCTAGAAATAATCTCTCATCACTCTCTTTGACATTTCATGTGCATTTATCACATTGTGATTAATTTTGTACAGGTCTTATCTGTCTACCAAATTATAAGCTTTTTGAGGACAGGGGCTATGTTGTGTTTCTTCTTTGTTTCCCCAAGACATATTGTAATAATAATATCATATAGAAAGAGTATAAAGGAAAAAGAACTGAGTTTGATATCAAAAGACATGGGTTCAAGGCCCAAATCCAAGAATTAGTAGCTGTACAACTGATCAAGCTGCTCTGACTCTCTGAATTTCAGCTTCTTCACCAGAAAAATGAGTAGGTAGATTAAATTGTAATTGTGATGGAAAAAGAAAAAGATCGGGTTCCCAGAACATGAGTTTGAATACCATCTTTCTTACTTATGATCTGAGTAACTTTGCTTCATTCACATCTCTCTGGGCCTCAGTTTCCTCAACTTTAAAAATTGGGAGATTAGATTAAATGGTCTCTAACAACCATGTCTAATATTAATTGATGTGACATTGTAAAATTTACAAAGTGCTTTGTATAATATATGATATCAACTTACCTTCAAACAAATGTGTGAAATAGGTCTTAAGTCTTAGGCCCATTTTAGCGGTGAGGTAGCTGAGAGGTCAAGTCATTTGCCCAAGGTCACACAACTGGAAAGTAAAAGGATTAGGACCCAGTTTTTTAGCCTCAGAGCCCCTTCCATTCACCCTTGGAAGGCCAACCTTGTTAGGTTTTCTTGGGATTTCAGCTTGGCCCTTTTTAAGAATGCACTAACAGCATCTTCTGGTATTGTAACTTATAGTAATGATATCCAAAACATCAAAGTTAGATATGAGGTGGACCTGAGGGGAAAAAAAGTCCTCTCTCACCCAGAAAAGGAAACTATGGCCTTACAAAGTAGCTACCTTCATGAATTTTGTTGAGTTGAGTCAAACGGAATTAGAATGGCAGAATATGAACTGAAATGAGGTGGTGCAGTTGGACAAAATGAAAACAATAAGAAAAAATTCCCACTCAATTGTTTGGAGAGAGCCATGAAATTCTGATTAGAGCCAGTTCTCTTCTGGGAACATCATTCACTTGGAGAAACCTCAGAGAAACCATCATGTGGGTGAAGTAACTTGAATCCAGCAGAAAAGTTGGGCTGTTTCTCAGCTCTACTCCAGGCAGCTTCCTTTATGAAGTGAGGAACCAGGATGATAATCACAGAAATGAAAATTAAACATCTGTTTACTTTAGCCCCTTTCTAACATATTTTCACTCGTTAAAGGGAATGTCTTTCACACCCATAGATGTGTTATTTCGCAGGGATGTTTGTGTGGTGAGATTTTCCCCCCTCTGAATAAAAGGCTCTTATGGCAACGTGGGCCCTGACAGCCGCAAAGAGAAGACGATGAAAGGGAAAGGCATGGAGCTGCAATAGAAATGCTACCAAAATGGATCCAAGCCCAGACACCAGCTTCTACAGTGATGTGTGATGTGTGTATGCTTCACAGTCTTGAAATACCAAGCCACCCAAGGAAAATCAACTGTCACTCCCCTGCCTTGAAATTCAACCAAGTAGTGAAGCCTGAATTTTCAATCCTAGGGCCTGATTGCTATCTCAAGGAAACTTGACAAGATTGGCCTTCCATGGGTGGATGGAGGCAGAGTGGAGTCCCTTACCCCCTCACAGGGCTAAATGAATGCTGGACTGAAAGTCTGGGGCCCGAGGGTCTAATCCGGGTCCTGTCACTAACAAGCTATGTGACTTTGAGTAAATCATTACTTCAGGCATTGAGGTCCTACCTCCAATACACATTTGCTACATAAACTCAGACACTTACTAGCTGTGTGACCCTGAACAAGTCACTTAACCCTATTTGCCTCAGTTTCTTCATCTATAAAAATGAGCTGGAGAAGAAATGGCAAACCATTCCAGTATCTTTGCCAAGAAAACCTCAAATGGGGTCACAAGAGTTGGACATGACTGAACAATGACTGGACAACAGCACATGAACCTAGGCAAGTTACTTTTTGTGTCTGTGTTTCTAAGACTATAAGATATTCCAACTTTAATTGGAAGAGAGAGTTTGCTAATTAAACATTTCCCTACACCAATGAAATAACAGGTCCTATCTCTGCCCCCTATTGCTTCCACATTTGTAATATGAAGGTGTTGTGCTCTAAGATTCTTTCTAGTTCTGACATTTTGTGGTTAAATATTCTGTATCTTTTTTAAGTCCCTTGCTCCAGCAACATTCTGTGTTGCATGCCATATTCTCTTCCAGGTCTAAGGTACAGTGCTCCCTGAGTCTACGAAGGCTCCTAACCAGAGGTATTATTGTTTGCTTTTTTGCTATTGTTTATGAAGAGGTGTAGGGGTTGGGGAAGGAAGGGACACAAAGAGAAGAGTCAGGCCAATGAGGATTGAGCACCGACGAGGCATTCAGCAATCCACAAAGTCTAGCTTTCTGCAGGGCTGCCAGCCAGAGCCCCATTCTGATAGGTTCTTCTTAGAGCTCTTAAAGAACAGGATTCAACTCTAAACTATTGAGAACGTCAAAAATGCCACACAGAGTCAGACCCATCACCCATCCAACTTACCATCCTGCTTCTGACAGAGTCATCAAGGGTCATCAGCTAAAACTAAACCGTTCTTCCACTGCACTGGGCATAAAGCCCAGGTTCTAATGGAAGCTCTGGCCAGGTACAAAGAGAGGGCATCCTGAATAGTCTTAAAGAGCTAATTGGGGAGAGCCAAGGAGAATGGTTACTAATAATAAAAATATACAGATTTTGTATTGATTGTTTAAGACTACTCTCAAATGAGCTTCCTTTACAGATATAAAGTGATTAATGTTCCAATGGACAGCCAATAAGACAACTTAGGACTGAAGCCAATCTGTGTGGCCTCCTAGAAAGAGCATTAGACCCAAACTTAAGGGACCCAGATTCACATCAAGGTGCCATTCTGTAAAATAAGAATAATAGCATTCGTTTCATATGGCTCATAGGATTGTTATGGAGAAAGCACAATATAAAACTTAAACTGGTATGCAAATGTGTTATTAAGAAGAAAGGGTTGAATGCTAGTTCATTAAATAAAAATATATTATAACCTTAATGTGTTCAATGAACTATGCCAGGGAGACAGAAAGATTAATAACTCATCCTCCCTGTCCTCAAAGAACTTACCTAAGTCAGCTTGGTGGCACAGAGGATACAGCACAGAAATTGGAGTCAGGAAGACCTGAGTCCAAATCCCTGCCTAGAAACTCACTGTGTGATCACTTAATCTCTCTGTATGTCAGTTTCTTCATCTGTAAAAAGGG
Organism: Vombatus ursinus; assembly: GCF_900497805.2. NCBI lineage: Eukaryota > Metazoa > Chordata > Mammalia > Diprotodontia > Vombatidae > Vombatus > Vombatus ursinus. Next base: position 16,335,418 of record NW_020945437.1, read on the forward strand.
GATAATAATATCTATCTCACAGAGTTGTTGTGAGGATGAAATTAATTAACGTTTCTATGGTTGTCCTTCGTTCTTGAAGAGGACCAAAATGACATCACTATATTAGAATCAAGTTTCAGTGTCCGGTTGTGGCCGATCAGACCAATATGAGCTCAGATTGTTCTACCACAGGTTGGGCACAAATAGTCTGCATGAATATTTGGGGTAGATTCTCTAAATTTGCTCATCTCGAATTTCTTTTGAGCTACTTCAATTCTGCTTTGTTCATAGAGCACAGCACCTTCTCTGATGAGGGCGTGCCATGCTGGGTGGTCCTGTGCCAGTGTCTCCCATGTTACACAATTAATTCCAGAATTCTTAAGAGAGACCTTGAGAGTATCCCTGTGTTGCTTTTTCTGACCACCATGTGAGCACTTGCCCTGTGTGAGTTCACAATAAAATAGTCTTTTGGGCAAACGTGCATTTGGCATTTGAACAGTGTGGCCAGCCCATCAGAGTTGTGCTCTCTGCAGTAGAGTTGGAACAGTTGGCAGTTTAGTTCAAGAAAGGACGTCAGAATCTAGTATCTTATCCTGCCAGGTGATCTTCAGAACCTTCCTAAGACAATTCAAATGGAAGTGATTCAGTTTCCTGGCATGATGCTGGTTAGGCTGCATGGACTGTCCAGGTTTCACAGATAAATCTCTACACAAACCTTAAAATACTGTGTAAATGCTAGGCTAATGCTATATAAAATTTTGAGCAGAGGGGACAAGAGACAGAAATTATACCTACTGTGCACCTGTCACTGTGCTAGTTACTAAGGATACAAAGAAAAAAAAAATGTCCCTGCCCTCAAAGAGCTTACATTCTGTCAAGGAAGACAACATGTACACATCCAATTATACATAAAATAAATATGTAAATCCAATATAATTATATGATGAAGGCAGTAGCAGTAAGGGAGTCAGGAAAGGCCCCTGGAGGAAGTGACCCAATCCATATAGCGGGTATTCATAGAGCCTAAGAGCGGGAAGGGGCCTGACAGACTGTCTAATCTAACCCATCTCTGGAAAGAATCCAGCTGACAAATGGCTGTGCAGCGTCGGCTTAAAGATGTTTAATGGGGCATAGGGGAGGGAAAAGCCAACTTGGGTTTTGGTCACCTAATAGTTAAAAATTAACACTAATAAAAGCTTCCTTACATTGAGCCTAAATCTGCCTCTCTCCAACTTTTACTAATTACTTTCATTCCACCTTCCAGGGTAACTCCCTAAATATCACACACATACACACACACACACACACACACACACACATATACACACAACCTATTCTTTGCTTGCATTGAGACCCAAAGTGCTTCAGTCCCTCAAGACTTTCTGAGTCCTGACCTCATCACATTTGCTCTCACTTCTCTTTTCTCCCTTCACAATCTTGACCCTTTCCTTAGCCAGTTCAATGCCTTCCTCTCCTCTAGTTTTGAATCTCTGGCCCCCTTGTTCTCTTGCCATTCAGGGCTTGTCAAGGCCTAGCCCAAGCACTGGATTATTGGCAACCTCCACCTCCCCCATCCGCCTACACACAAGCTACTGGACAGAGCTGGAGGAAGCCAGGAAACCCTGCTGACAGGTCCACTACAAATTAAGTTATATAATCTCAATTGAGCTCTTCCTCCTTGTATGTCTCTCTAATTGATTCATTCTCCACAAAAACTGTTCGAAAGCTTGTTTTCTCTCCTCCCACCCATCTCTAGGCTCAAGACCTCACCTCTTTCTTTGCAAAGACAATCCCCCACTCCCTGCTCCTTCCCTCAGTCTTCGATAAGAAGGTGGCTTTCCTCAACCACACGGCAGCGTCTCAAATACAAATCATATCCTCTATACATCTTCTTTTCTAATGGTTCTCCCGTTGCACCTTCTCCTGCTCTCTCACCCTATGACAGTTTTCTTCTGGAAGCTTTCCAGCTTCTTCACATCCATCCTAAAGTGTAGTACCCAGGATTGAACACAGTTTTCTAGAAGGCGCGATACAAAGACAGAACCATGCATCCCATGCTCTGGCTATAATGCTCTCTTTATATAGCGTGAGGACACACGAGCCTTTTTCACACATCAAATTATGCTGTTGACCCACATTAAGCTTGCTGTTCATGAAAATCCCCAGATTTTTCCACAGATTATCTAGTTATGCCTTCCCTAGCTGATTTGTGAAGGGTAAGGCACTTGCAAAGCTGATTCTTTAACCCACATGTAGAATATTACTTTGTCTTTATTAAATATCATGTTACTAGATTTAATACAGCATCCTATGCTATTGAGAACTTTTTGGATTCTAACACTGTCATGTGTGTAAGGTATGTGTCTGTCTGTCTCTCTGTGTACTCATGTAAGATATATTTGTCCACATTGGGGGGGGGTCTAAATGCAGTTCACAGGAGACATTAATGATACAATTTTATATCTAAGTCACTCCTGAAGAGAAAGAGAGCATTCAGAAAAGGAAGGACAGAAGGAAGCAAGGAAGGAAGGAAGGAAGGAAGGAAGGAAGGAAGGAAGGAAGGAAGGAAGGAAGGAAG
>NW_020945437.1:16337984-16344985 GCF_900497805.2 Vombatus ursinus
AAGGAAGGGAGGAAGAAAGGGAGGAAGGAAAAGGAGGGAACAAATGAAGGAAGGAAAGAGGGAGGGAGGGAAGGAAAGGAAGGAAGGAGAGAGAAGGGAGAGAGTAAAGAAAGGAAAGAGGAAAAGGAGGAGGGAGGATGAAGGAGTGAGGGAGGGATGAAAGGGAAGAAGGAAGGGAGAAAGTAAACATGCATTTATTAAACATCTACTACATGGCAGGAACTGTGTTGAATGTTTTACAAATGTTATTTCATTTAATCCTTAAAACAATAAAGGGAGGCGATATTATTATACCCATTTTACAGTTGAGGAAACTGAGGCAGACAGAGGCTAATGACTTTCCCAGAGTCACATAGCTAGTAAGTTCCTGAGGCTGGATTTGAACTCAGGTCTTCCTGACACTTGGCCCAGCACTCTGTGCACTCTGGCACCATCTAGCTGTCTGAAATTGCTTTGTATAGACTTTGTATCTATTTCATACTTTCCTATATGACCTGACTTCAACCTATCTTTGCAGCTAGTGGAGCAGAAGAGGTATCAACCAGTCTAAGAGCCATAAGACACGGGTTTGAGACCTGTTCATGACAATTAATATCTATATAATTCCGGTCAGGAAAGTTTCATCCTCTATTTTAGTTCTCTCATCTGTACAATAAGAATAATAATGATATAACGTATATAAAGTGCTTTGCAAACCTTGAAGAGTTTCACACACACACATATACATACATACACACACATAGATATAGATATAGATACACACACACACACACACACATATATATATACTGTGGTGGTGGTGGCAGTGGTGGTGGTTGTGGTTGTGGTGGTTGTTGTTATTGTTGTTGCAGGTGCTTTAATACAGCCAATTCCTAATTAGTGCAAATAAGAATCCTGTGAAGTTGTCACGTTGTCTACATTCACACTGCACGTTTTCTTTGGGCTGGGACCAATTGCTATATTTTATATAATTATAACTTCAAATAATGTGAATTTAAATATGTGCAACCACTTCAGGGGATTTACTATTCTTCACACTAATAGGGATCTAGGTATATCAGGAGAAATTAAATTCATAGGAAAATGCCTGCTCCAGGATATAGTACAAAGTGTGCCCTGGATTGGGAGCAAGAAGCCCTGTCTGGCTTCCTCCTGTCTCTGCCGTCATTGTCTGTCATCTGTCCCCATGGGCAGTTTCCTCCTCTGCCAAAGTGGGAGGGGGGGAGGTAGTAATATTTGCACAACAAAGGTTGTGAGGAAAGTTTGGTAAACTTTTAGCTAAGGTTTCACTTGATTTTGATATAATTAAGGGCTTAAGTCTTCTCTTACCCTGGGCTGTGGCATCCTGGAAGGAAGCCAGCCTATGAAAGCCAGGAACATAGAGTGGATACTAAGATATATAGTGGGACATTTTTTTTAATGGTAGCAAAGAAAGAAAAAAAGAAAAAAAAAACTGGCAACAGGGCAAGTGCCCATCAATTGGGGAATGGATAAACAAATTGTGGTGAAAGAAATTGTGGAGTATTATGGTGCCATAAGAAATAATAGACAAAAGAGATTAAGAGAAGCTTGACAAGGCTTGTATTAACTGATGCATAGAAGGAAAAAAAAAGAGTCAGGAGAATATATTCAATGGCTATAGCCATATAAATGGGAAGAGTATTAAAAGGCCTCCCAACTGAGATTAATTGCCATGATCAATGTTGGTCCCAGAGAGCAGATGAAAAACACTCCTTTACTTTCAGGACAGAGGTGGGGGAATTAGGGGAAGGAGTGTTGCATGTGTTGCCAGATGGGGTTGCTTTTGTCTCTCGGTTTCCAATGAACCGTTCTTTGTTCCAAGGAGGGGTGGGTGGGTGGGAAGGGTGTGTATTGGGAAGTAGTTGTGATGTGAAAAACAAAAGGCATAAATAAAACATTTTTTTTTCAAATAGGGGCATAGACACCCAGATTCCCTCTTCTCTAAATGATCTTCCATAAAAGGACATGAAATTGCTTCTGCCCAGTTTTCTCTTCACAAAGCCCTGTTGATTGCCATAGGACTTGTCACTGCTGAGGCCTGAAATAGCCCAGGGCTCCTTCCTTAACTCTCGCTCCAATTCTTTATACAATAAACCACATTACTGCCTTGCGCCTTAAGGATTTTCCTCTCTCTTCCCAAATTGCTCTGCTTGAGTCTCCCTCTTCCATCCTGCCCATGTCTTCCTCTCTCAGGGTTTGACCCATAATGGGCTTCTGATTGCCATCTGGCAGTGTGCTGCTAAAGGATGCAGTGGATGCTAAGAAGAGGGACACCTCCCCCAATTCTCTGGAATATGAGGGGGGAGGGGAACAAACAACTCCTCCCCTCCCAATGCTGAGGGTTTATCCCTTAAATACCAATAAATTGGATTTGATCACTTTGAATAGAAATAGAATTGAAGATTCTCAGTTTTGTATGGAACTATGAAGATCCTCTAGTCCTAAAAAGGTTTCTCTTCTTCGACATATCTGACAAATGACCACCCAGCATTCCCTTGAAGACCTCCAGTGATAGAGAACTTCCTGCTTTCCTGTAAGCCCATGCCACTGTGGGATGTCTTTAAGGCAGGAGTTTTTAATCTGAGATCCATGAACTTGTCTTTTTCATTATGGGCTCTCAAAGACAGAATACAATCTCTGACAAAGTCTACCATGCTGAAGAGGTTTCACGTAGAGGATTATAAAATCGTAGTGTTGAGAGCTGGAAGAGACTGCCAAAGCTGTCTGGTCCAACCCCTGACTTTAAAAAGGGAGAAACTGAGGCCCAGAAATGTGGAATGATTTTTTTTCCAAAGGCACAGCAGCGTCCCAAATTCACATTTTATAATTCTAATTTTGCCCTCCAAAAAAAAAAAAGCATATTTCTTGGGGCTGAAATGCTCCTGCTACCCAAGGAACATGTTTTTGAAGAAACTCATTACCAGTGAGCTAAATACTAGGAGATTAATTCTTTGGCCATCACAACCTATGAAATAAAGGATACTGAACATAATCTTCTCTGGATGGCTGTAGCAGAGCCTCTCAACTTTTTTTGTCATGCTCCCCTTTGGCAGTCTGGTGAAACCCATGGACTCCTCAACAGGGCCACTGGATAGAGCCCCTCCTAAATTCAGGAAGACCTGAATTCAAATGTGACCCCAGAAAGTAGCTATGTGACCCTGGTAAGTCACTTAACCTTTGTCTGTCCTCTCTTGCAAAATGTAGATAATTACAGCACCCTCCTCCTTGGGCTATTGTAAGGATAAAATGAGATAGTATCTGTAGGGAACTTTGCAAACCTAAAAGTACTACATAAATGCTAGCTGTTGTTATATTATTTTTTCTTAGAATAATGTATTTAAGTACATACAATAACATGCATAACATTATGAAGAAAACCAATTATATTGAAATATAGTTGTCAAAATAACAGCGACAACAACAAAAACCAAGTTCACGGAGCCAGGTTAAAAACCTCTGCAGACTAAGTCATCATTATAAAGAGATAGGTAGTACAATAGATTTAGTGCTAGACTTGGAGTCAGAAAGACCTGAGTTCAAATCTTGGCTCAGACTTTGCGACCCTGGGCAAGTCACTTAACTTCTTTCTACCTCAGTTTCCATTTCTGTAAAATGGGGATAATATAGCACTTACATTACAGGTTATTGTGAGGATAGAAAATGACATAATAAATACCTGTAAAGTGTTTTGCAATCTTTAAAGGACTACATAAATGTTAGCTCTCTATTGTGCCACAGTGTACACAAGAATCAGTCATCCCTCATGATATTACTGACATCCACAGGACTCTGCCCCATACTAAAAAAAGAAGTGAAGGTTTCCAAAGTACCACGTCCTTTGAGTTCCTGCATCTGCTTTTTATAGTTGTGCTGTGTCTCTCCTCTGTGTTGGATTGTCTACTATAATTTTTTGCATGCCTCCTGCCTGTAGCAGCCCCTCTTTCCATTTCCAGTTTTTTGTTTTTAATCTGTGTACATGTGAGAATGTGATAATAAGTATATAGGATGGGAAGACATAAAGGAGTCAACGGAGAGAATAGGCATATCAATGAGGTGGCAAATATATTTTCACATTTAATTTTCTATGACTTTAGAAGTCAAGTGACAAAATTTGTTAGCACAGTGTGTTAAATAAGAGTAAGTAGGTTCTGAATGAGGTCTCCCTTTGGAATAAAGTACAAGTGATGTATTTAATGAACTTTGTGACATCTATGTTGAATACCTAGAGATTTTTTTTCCTTCTCATTTCATAAATTCAGACTGAACTCTAGAAAGAGGAAGCTTTGATTTGAAAGACCTTACCTGCCTTTTCCTGACATATAGCAAAACCCAGATTAAACAGAATGTTTGAAGAATTGGAGAAGGGAGGAGAAAAAAGATATATATATATAGATATATAGATATATAGATATATATAGATATATCTATATATCTATATATATTTGTTTTTTCTGTGTTTTCTTAATTTTTTTAATTTATGGAATAAAACAAGCATTTTCATAACATGTTTTGTTATGAAAAGATGATTTCACATAAAATCACAAATCCTCTACATACATCTTGCTATTCCTTTTAAATACACAACAAAGTCATCATGTTAATTTCCTTTCCTTCCTTTTTTTCCTTCCCTCCCCTCACTCCAGAGACTGCAACATTAGACACTAATAGGTATGTGTGTATATGTATATATATGTATATATGTATATATATGTATATATATATATATGTAAATTGTTCTATATTTTATCAGTTCTTTCTCTGGATGCAGATAGTATCTTTCTTCATATGTCCTTAATAGTTAATTTGGGTTCTTATAATAGTTAAAATGACTTATTCACTCAAAGTCATTTTTAAAACAATATTGCTCTTACTGTATACAATGTTCTCTTGGTTGAGCTCATTTTGCTCTTCATTATTTCATGCAAATATATCTACATTTCTTCTTAAATCATTGAGATCATCATTTTTATAGCACAGTAATATTCCATCCCAATCATATACAATATCTTGATCTGATATTCCCCAATAGATGGATATCTTTGCAATTTTCAGTTCTTTGCCACCACAAAGAGAGCTGCTATAAACATTTTAGAACATATAGGTCCTTTTCCTTTTTCCCTAATCATCTTTGGAAATAGACTGAGAAGTAGTATTGCTGGGTCAAAGGCTATAGACAATTTATAGGTGATTTAATAACTCTTTGGGTATAATTACAGATTGTTCTCCAAAATGGTTAGATCAGTTCAAAATTCTACCAAAAATGAATTAGTGTCCCAGATTTTTTCACATCACCTCCAACATTTGTCACTTTCCCCTTCAATCATTTTAGCCAATCTGGTAGGTACAAAATGATATCTCAAGGTTGTTTTAATTTGCATTTCTCTGATCAATAATGATTTAAGACATTTTTTCATATGACTATAAATTGTTTTAATTTCTTCATTGGAAAATTGCCTGATTATATCCTTTTACTATTTGTCAATTGGGGAATGACTTGTATTCTTGTAGATTTAACAAAGTTCTTTATATGTTTGAGATACCATATATAGATGTGTGTGTATACATATATATGTACATATATATTGTTTTATGTTTAATGGAAATTTTGTTCTTAATATGTTGTGTTCCCAGGAAAATTGATTTTGGACTCAAACTTGCCACTCCTTAGCTACATGGCCTTGAGAGTCATTTCAGTTCTCTTAGCCTCAGGTTCCTCATCTGTAAAAATGGGTGTGCTAATACCTGTACCATCTCCTGATGATAATAGAGCTGTGGAAGGAAAGGATTCTGCAAATCTTTATGCATTAGAAGTGTGAGTGTCATTTATAAGCATCCTTTTTTGTTTCAATTCTTCAAGGCAAACATGTTCCTAAAAGACTTAATTCTCTTTCACACTTTAGTAAGCATAGTGAACATAATGACATTTTTCCTCAATTGCTGACAATCTCTTGAGCCCTCAAGTCACAATTCTAAGAGCTGATTCTCATAGTCGGGGATGGAAATGGGTGGAGGGAAAGTATTGATGTTTAGTTGGTTCATGGACAAAGGATCATAGGATCTTAGATGTGGAAGGGACAACAGGGATCATCTAGTCCAGCCCCAGCCCAAGGGATTCCATGGAATCCACAATAAACACATTGCTTGAAGATCCCTTCCAGTGGGGAACTTACTATCTCCAGAAGCAGACTTTTCTATTTTCAGAACACTCTGACTACAGGTTCTTCCTTATGCTAGGCCAAAATCTGTCTCTCTATAAAATCTGTCTCTCTATAAAATCTGTCTTCCAAAATCAGTCTCCACCTATTGCTCTTTGGTCTGTTCTCTGGAGCCAAATAAAACAAATAAAATTTTATCTTCCACGTGACAGACCTTCAAATACTTGAATAAATGATCATTTCACCCATCCCCATCATCCAGTCTTCATCTCCACCACTATCTTCTCCAATCTAAAAAAAAATCACCTCATTGATTCAGTTGATCCCTACAGTTGATCCATGTTCTCGAGTCCGTGGTTCATCCTGGGTCCCCCTCCTATTAATTCGTTCTAGCATGTCAATGTTCTTCCCTAAAAGTGGAACCTACAACTCCAGTCATTTACTTGCATGCTGCCCTTCCTGGAAGGAAGGAAAGAAGGAAAGGAGGAAGGAGGGAAGGAAGGAAGAGGGGAAGGAAGGGAGGAAGGAAGAAAAGGAGGGGGGAAGGAAAGAAGAAAGGAGGGAGGGATGGAAGTAAGGAAAGGAGAAAGGGAGGGAGAGAAGGAAGGAAGAAAGAAAAAGGGAAAGAGGAAGAAAGGGAACAAGGAAGAAAGGAAGGAAAGAAAGACGGAAAGAAGGAAAGGGAGAAAAAAGGGAGGAAAGAAAAAAGGGAAAAAGGAAGGAAGGGAAAAGAGGGAGGAAGGAAAAAAGAAGAATGGAGGGAGGGAAGGAAGGCAGGAAAGGAGGAAGGGAAGGAGAGAGGAAGATGGAAGGAAAAAGGAGGAA
>NW_020945437.1:16349985-16503999 GCF_900497805.2 Vombatus ursinus
TTCCTTGTTCCCTTCCTTCCTCTTTCCATTTTTCTTTCTTCCTTCCTTCCTCCATTAGGTTCTAATATCATGTCTTCAGTCCCAGGCTAGGTCATTTTGTTACTTGGTGTCTTGGTCCTATTTTTTATATGATGTGGATCTGTTTTTTTCTTCATCTGTAAGAAGGCAAGGTTAATGCTGCCATTACCTACTTTATAGTATGTTTTAAGGGTTATAGATAGCAAAGTACTTTGTAACTATAAAGTGCTATAGAAGTGGAAGCTTGTCATATGTACATATATGTACATATACATAAATAAGCATATATACATAAATAAGCATACAGAGCATTTATTTATGGACATATACATATGACCAGCTCCCATTTTTATAGTATGTCCTGTATATAATATGACATGTGTGTGTATATATATAGATATAGATATAGATATATATACACACATATACATTTATGAGTGGACAAGGACAAGAGGGTGGGCAGGGATGGCATGCCAGTTGCATTATTGTAGGTAGCTTCTGAACCAATGAAATTAATGATCTAATTGAGTATTTGTGTGTGAAAGAGATAGATAGAAATCAGGTGGGGGAGGGGAAAAGAGACAGAGACAGAGAGAGAGAGAGAATGTGCAATGAACTGACTGTGTTCACACATACTCATCTCATACATATCATACAGAGCAGGTAAAATAGAGAAAACGTGATCCTCTAAAATCACGGATCTGGCAATGATCTTTATAAATCATTCCAATTCAGTAGACACTCATTAAGCACTTAATGTGGACCAAAACAAGAACAAATAAACAAAAAGGCACATGTGTTAGGTGCTGGGTTCAAATTTTTCCTCCTACACATACTCTCTGTGTAAACAAGGTCAGGTCATGTAAGCTTTCTTCATTTACAAGGTGAAGTTGTGTGGTTATTTTTGGTTTCCCACCCTCTATCTCTCTGGTTACTTGTACCATCCTCTGCAAAATTATTTTTTTGTTTACTTTCATTTAGTTTGTACAAATTTTATCTCTCCCTCACACATAATATGAGTTCTTTCATCAAAGAAGAATGAAGTAAAGTGCTATATAAAGGCTGTAGGAGGCCATCAGTGACCAAGAGGACCAGAGAAGGCTGCCTAGGATTGGGAGAATTTAAGCTGCTTTTGTAAGAGTAAATAGGATCTAAGCAGGTGAAGGAGGATGGTGGGTCATGGGTGGGCCCTCCAGGCCTTAAGAATAGTGTGAGCAAATGCAGGGAGAGCTGTGATGGGAGGAAAGAAAAGCTTTCCGGACACTGAGAGGAAAGTAGCTTGGCTCAAGCTTAGACTGAGAAAAGTAATGAAAAATTGAGCCAGAAAGGTAGGGTGGTATGACATGGGGGAAGCCACTGAATGCCAAGCAGAAGAATCTGAATTTTGTTCCTAAGGCAATAGAGAGTCACTGAAAAATTTGATCAGAAGAGTTCCATGATCAGATCATACAGTTCATTCTACTGCTTTCTAGTAGGACATCCAATCCTGTTTATTCTTTCCTTAAAAATCCTTAAGGAAAGGGGGGGGGGAACAACAACTCTTCTTTCTCAGCAAAATTCACCAAGCCATTATTAGCCCTGCTTAGACTGAAACAGTATCATTCCACTAATTATTCTCCTACTTTAATTTAGCAAATATTTATGCAAGATATGCCCTATGCCAAGTCTAATGCCAGGTGCTATAGCCAGCAAACATAATTGGGGGAGGGATTCCCCACCTTCAATAAGCTTTGAGTTTACTAGAGGAGATAGGACAGAGGCAAGATTACTAAAATGTGAGTTAGAATTTAAGTATAAAGGAGAGGTCAAAATGGTGTCACAGAATGGGTTGAGGAAGGAGAAATGGCTATCACCTGGGGACATTAGGAGACGGTTCCCTGAGAAGGTGACACCTGACTTAGGCTTCAAAAGAAGAAATCCATTTGAACAGGTGGAGAGAGGAATTGGGGAGAAGGTAGAGTCTATTATAGGCATAGTGTTGGTAAAGGCACAAAAAAAGGAATGCCTGAGCCAGGAGAAAGGCAAGTAAGCCGTTTGGGCTGAAACACAGCAGTGGGAGAGGAGACTGGAAGGAGAGGACGAAGTTAGGTTGAGAAGGACCAGACAAATATACTGAGTATCATTTGACAAATAGGTACAAAGACATTATCAATAGACTGAGCATTTATTAATCCTTTTGTATGCCAGAAGCTGGGCTAATTGTTAAGGGTACAAAAATAAACAAGCAAGACAGGTCTTGGCCTCAAGGAACTTAGATTCTAATGGAAGAAGAAAACACAAAAGGCAAGCTGGAAAGGGAGTGGGGAAGGATGGGCTGACAGTGGCATGGTGTGGATAAAGCCAAATCTCACCTCTTAGAGCCCTGTGTACCGAGGATTCCAATGGGATTCCAATGGGAAAGGGATGAGGTTGATGCTGGAGAGCAGACAATATCGTATGGAGGGAGCTTGAAGGTAATAGGGGGTGAGGTGAGCATGATTAGGCCTATATATCTTACCTAGGCTACCTCTTTCAGCAAGGAGCTTCTACAGACCTAGCTAAAGAGAGCTCATCTGGGAATTAGGAAAAAAACCTGGGTTGGAATTCCGCTATGACATCTGCTAGCTATGTAACCAAGGCCAAGTTACTTGGCTGCTCCGAGCCTCAGTTTCTACCTCCGGAAGAATGGGAATAATGAGCAACTCTACCTCACACAGCTTTTGAGAGGATTGTGCTTTGTAAAGCTTAAATACGGGAGTTTTGGGGACCTAGAAGAAACGCAATTTTTATTCTTTGTAATCCAGTTTTTATTCTTTGGTAAAGTGCTTAAAACACACACACACACACACACACACACACACACACACAAAAACAACAAGCTCTTTAGAAACATAAACTGCAACAAGGAAGACAAATAGCAAAACAAAATAATGTCCACCCTTCTCTCTCCCTCTCCTGGGCCTACAACTGGGGCCAGAGGCAAAAAGACAAGATATAAGTTGGGTTTCAATGCAAAAACTTATGGCTTGGCTGTAGACTTTAGCCCTATCCCAAAGCCCAGCAGGGCTGGGGTCCTTTTCTCCTTGGCTGTGCCCCAAGAAGTGGCATTCCCTCCCCCTCTCTCTGTCCCTCCCCCTTTCTCTCTTCCTCTCCCTCTCCTTCCCCATCTTGGATGTCTGCAAGTTCCAGGGGATGAGGCGGGATCAGGGCTGTGAATGACTCAAATGGGATTTTCAAGAGAGGCTACTGAGGGAGGCAGAAGGGCATTGCTTCCTATCTCCAGGGACTCATCCCTACGTCAAGTCAGCCCCCCCACCCCCACCCCGACCCAATCCCATACACACGTGTGGCACACGCATGCACACACATACACATACACATACACCCACGTTTTTCCTCTCCACTGACACAGCCCTCCAAAGGCAGATTCAGGACCTCCCCATGTCTTAGACTTAGCAGAGAGCTTCCAACATAGTAAATGCTTAACAAATGCTTGCTGGCTGAGTGTCTGGGACCAAACTCAAAGCCTTTCCAGCTTGGTGGAACCTTCCAGAACTCATGCCTCATCAGCAGAACCATTGAGAGCCTGGCTTCCCCTCCATGCCACAAGAAGGCTTCCTACATCTTTTCATCATTATGTTAATAAACAACATCGTCTATTAATTTGGCATTGGTCCATCGGTGTCTCCAAGAAGGGCGTTGAGCCACCAAGTTCCTCTAAAAACCTTCCAAAGTAATTCACGTCCACATCATATTCTGAAGGATCCAGTCAAGCTTGAACAGTGCAGTAGGTGTTTCCTTAGTATTCAGGAGCTTATGAATATTTAAAGGTAATAAATGTCAAATTAAGTGTTTAACGATCTTGTTTACATGTAAAAGTCCTTGAGAAGGGTCCATTAAAGATGAAGCTGGTCCCAGCATCAAATTGTCCTCAAGGCCTTTGAGGTTTCTCTTCAGGTGACGCATTTAATACAAAGTACACTTTGTAGATGGCAAGCCTTGGTTTCATAATTACAATAAGACATCTGCGTGGGAGCCAGGAGACCTGGGTCCTGGTCCTGGTTTCTTCTGTATGACCTTGGATATACCAATTCCCTCTCTGGGTTTCATTTTACTCATTTCTAAAATAAATATGTTACATTAATTTGTAAGTCCTCTTCAAGCCCTAATTCTTTGTTCTATGTTCAAATACTGTGTGTCCTCTGTTCTAAGGGCCCTTACAGCTCTAGCATCTTATAATTCTATAATTCTATAAAAGCATTTTAATATCATATCTAGAATTCTATTGGTTTGCTAAGAACACATTATTTCTAATAATAAGAAAAAAAGAAATCTTAAGGAAATTTTAGAATAAATCTCTTCCCTCCCTTCCAGTGGTTGTACTTAGTGACTTCTGAGGTACCTTTCGGTTCTAAATCTGTGATCTTCTAATTCCTAAGCTGAAATAATACATCCAATATTATTACTAATAATTCACATTTATATCATGCTATGCGAGACAGTGGGTCATAATGGATAGAAAGCTAGTTTCAAAGTCAGGAAGAAAAGTGTTGACATTTCTCTACTTATACCTTCTAGCTGTGTGACCCTGGTGTGTGGGATAGCGACCTAAAAAAAAAACTCAGAGGTATCTCAAGGTAGGAACAGAAAGTTTATTTCAATTCTCGAAAATTGGGTGTTTTTCTCACCAACATGCTTCTGATGAAGGAAGACGAATTACAGAAGCAGAAAGCCAGTTTAAATAACAGAAACGGGGAAAATACCCCCTCCCACCAACTATCCAATGTTTGGCTTACAATCTAAGCGCAAAATCCATTCCCAAAGACAGAGAACAAAGAAACAATATACATATCCATCACCTTAGTTTGCTGCAAAAATGAACAATTTAGAATGTGTGATCAAGCTAAACGCTGCTGTGGGAAGGTCCCCGTGACCGAAATGTAACAACAAGATGGGGGGGGGGTTTCTCAGGGGTTCCAGGCTTGGCAATCTTTAACTACTGATGTAACACTAGGAGAAGGGGGAACTATAGAAATCTATACTTATCCTATTCTGCATCATGAACTTATCTCCAAGTTCAGGATAATCCTATCCCAAACCTTAATGACACTGAGAAGTCTTCATAGGGGCATCCCACACACTGGGAAAGTCATTTAAATTCTCAGTAGCCCCAGACCTCTCTTTAAGACTAAGTTACAGAGCAGGTACTGATTGACATTGATAAAGGAAGCCTCCTCACTGGAAATTTCCTGTACTAACAAAATTACAAGTTCAGATTAATATAGATGTGTATGTGTGCATTGCTATACATGATTATAAGGTTTACAATATTTTTTTTCTTCAACCAACCATGTCAAGTAGGTAACACAATAGGTATTATACTCATTTCATAGATGAGGAAAATGAGGCTAAAGATATTTATCACCCACCCAGAAAGTAGCAGATACCTGCCTTCAAATCCTCCTCTTCCTGTTTCTAAGTGCATTGTTCATTTGTTTTAGTTTTTCAAATTTACTTTATGTTATTTTCAAATGAAGCTCTATTTTTTCTCCCTTCCATCTCTTCTCCTCCCCATGGAGTAAGAAAAACAAAACCCCAGCTAAAACATATATGGTCAAGCAAAACAAATTCCCACATTGGCTTTGTCCAAAAAGATCAGTCTCAATCTATGCTTGAAATCCATCACCTCTCTATTAAAAGGTGGGCAGCATGTCTGATCATGAATCTTATGGAATTAGGGTTGGTTATTATGTTGATCCTAGTTCACAAGACACAATACTCTTTATGCTACACCAATATATTAGCCACATTTATTCTGTTCCTCCCCTTCAACATGCCTAGTTAGAATTTTCAAGCTTTCCTCTTATTCCACAAAAGAAATGAAATTCACAAATATTTTATAGAGCAACTACCATGTTAAAGAAAGGTTTTTCAAATGGGTGAACCTTGAGAAACCTAATGAAATAGATGATCTTACTGTAGCTTTGCAAACTGATATTCAGATGAAAATGGAAGAAGTCAGCCAATTATGCAGATATTTGATCTCCAATCCAATTCCATTAGACAAACTCCAACCCAAAGCCAACTAAATGTAAGGCACTATGCTCAGTGCTGCCAGAACATTAAAAGAATAGAACAGAGAGAAGGTCCCTATACTCAAGGTTCAGATGCCTTGATGTCTCCTCTTGCTGCCAGGACTTCATTTATGGGCAGATTCACTAACTCAATGGCCAGCCCCTGTTATTCCTTAACGTATGAAAGAAAAGTGGCAGTAGTTTAAGTCATTCATAGTACTCTTACAGGAGGAAAGCACAGGTCACAGTCCCATCAGAATTCTTAGTGAAGTGCCATATCTTATTCTTCAAATTCCAATGATATGACTCCCTGGCTTCCTAAGTATCTCTTTCCTACTGCCTTCACTTCCTATTCTCATCTCCTAACCATCTCAGCCCAACCTCTCCCATGTCCCCACCCCATTTTACCTATCCACTTCATTGTGCCCTCTATAATCACTGTTACATCTTTAACAAACTTCCCTTTACCTTAGATGTCTTCTATTCAATATTCCTTCCATCTTCTGGTAGTCCCATTTTACAGTTGAGAAAATTAAGGCAGACAGAGGTAACTTGCTCAGGGTCACACAGCTAGTAAGTGACTGAGGACAGATGTGAACTCAGGTCTTCCTGACTCCAGGTCCAGCATTCTATCCACCACCCCACTCAGTTGCCTCTGGACTTGTTACTTTTTAAATGAATTAAAGTTTATAGGCCCCAGGTTAAGAACCTCAGCCTTAATAAAGAGAGAGAGGGTGGGGCAGCTAGGGGGCAGTGAATAGAGCACTGGCCCTGAAATCAGGAGGACCTGAGTTCATATCCAGCTTCAGACCAAACACTTGACACTTACTAGCTGCATGACCCTGGGCAAGTCACTTAACCCCAATTGCCTAAAAAAATAAAAAACAAACAAAAAAAGAAAAAGAGAAAGACAGAGAGAGAGAGAGAGAGAGAGAGAGAGAGAGAGAGAGAGAACCTCTGCCTTAGTGCCTTTCTAGCCTAATCCCTTCATTTCCCAAGTGAGAAAACTGAGAAAGAAATTACTTGCCCAAGGTCATGCAAATGATCTTTGGAGTTAGAGCTAGAGTCTTATTTTGTACCAACCATATACCCATCTGTTAACTACTTATTAGTACATCTTACTTCATGAACCCATGAGTCTATTAGGGTGAGCCCTCCCTCCACCAACCCAAACCATAACCTCTATATTGTAAGTTTCTATAGCTAAAATTATTTAACCCCTAGTGGTTGGCCTTCCAAAGTATCTAAGCTGTCCTCAGAAAACAGACACACACACAGACCATTGCAGGGTGAATATTCAAGTTTTTTCTTACTTGATGTAAGAGCTTACACACCAATGGCAGAGCCTTTAAAAACCCAGGCAGGACTCCGTGACTCTACCAGCCACTTGAGAATGACTTTGGGGTTTCATCTCAATAAAAGCTCCAACGTCTATGATATTTTCCCAAAAGTTCTCAAAGGACACCCTTCATAACAACCCATGGGGGTAGTAAGCATAAGCTTTATAAGGAGTAAACTGAGTCTCAGAGCCATGAAGGGATTTGTCCACGCACACACAACTGATTTTTTTTAATCATAAATTGCATTGTATCCTTTCACACAGAGTTGAAGCACTTCAATCTGTCTCAGTATTCCATCTGTTCTATAAGGAACATTGTTTTATGCAGATTTTATTTTTTCCATTGATAGGTGGGCTCAGCTCTTTCTCAAGTTAGGATTAATCAATGAACTCTCCTCTCTGATGGAAATGAGACTGGGCACTCAAAACAAAGACAGAAAAGCTTCATGTTGGCCTTGTATCTCACTGTGCCTGGCTTCTGAGTGGCCTGGGCTGGAGAGAAATGAGCTCTCCTGGGGTGGTGAAGGATCCCACTAATGAAAATGAGCTTGCACAATCAAGGGAGTTACTATGACACCCAAAGCAGGAATACTGCTGCCTGCAAATGTGGAGATAAGAGGAGCCTGAATGACACAGAGAACCCGTGTTAAAATACTTCCCCCATTTTGCATTTTCTCAAGCACATGGCTCTTCCTTGCTTTTTTGTAAAAGTCCAGGCTAAAGGATGATGTTCACTGAAGGTGACCTTACTCATAGACTAGCATATAGAAAAAGTGGAGCCTCTAGCACCATCAGCCTGAATTTGGAATTTGCATCTTCCTACCCTTCCTCCCTGCCCAAGTGAAAGGGCACTCATGAATATAATGAACTTTTACAATAGCTTCCTCTACTTCCAGCCCCTCTCCCCTACTATCCCTTCTTCCTCAGCTGCCAGCCATTTCCCTAAAATGCATGAAAATGAATGTAAAAGCATTTCCCACCAGGCTGCATTCCTATAGATTTCTTCCTCCTACCCTAGGAACCCTAGAGCAAACACCTCATCAATACCCTCTGCCCCTGGGGCCCTCCCTCCCTTTTTTCATATGATGCTAGAGTCTACTGCAGGGGTGAGGAACCTGTGGCCTCAAGGCCACATGTGGCCCTCTAGGTCCTCAAGTGCAGCCCTTTGACTGTGAAGGTTGGGTTCAGTCAAAGGGCTGCACTTGAGGACCTAGAGGGCCACATGTAGCCTCAAGGCTGCAGGTTCCCCACCCCTGGTCTACCAGAATGCCTTTTTTTTTTATAGCAAGCCTGAATTTCTGAGTTTCGAAACTTTTTTTCTGTGTCATCTGCAGCTTCCTGCAAAAGTCTCAAAATATTCCCATTTAATTTCTTATGCTCACCCACAATGTATCAAAATCACAATGGGGAAAGTCACAATGTGGAAGGGATTGATTTATTAAGTGCTTATTCTGTGCCAGGCACTCACTGTACAAAGTTCTAGAGATACAAATATTTTTAAAAGACATAGTCCCTGCCCTCAAAGAGCTTACCTCAATAAAGGAAGGCAACAGATATAGGGAAATGGTGACTGGGGAAGGATGTTTTGTTCTGTGAAGGCAGAAAGAAATTGGAAATAAGGAAAATTGTGAGATGGCCTGACTAGATGGATAGTAAGCTGAAATATGGTCTGGTGACTAGAATTAGCAAAAATATTTATAGTGGGCTAAATGGGCCAGTTTGTACACATTCAGTCAACAATCAGTTGGGTTGAGTCATAGAGTGGGAATTCCAAAAATGAGTGGATTAACTTTCCAAAAGACTGAAGACTGGATTCAGGAAGGCTTAGATATGGAGAACCAGGTCTCAGGTTCGGTGAGGAGGGTGCCTGTCCAGGGTGGGGAGGAGGAAGTCAGCAGCAGCAGGCAGAGGGTAGCCATATGGCTCGATTCACAGGCTGTTCTTGCTCAAAAGATCTCACTAGCTCCCTACTGCCTAACAAAGAGAGGGCAAACACTGTATTTGACCCTTCTGTTGTCATGCAGTCGTGTCCGATTCTTTGAGACCCCATTTAGGGTTTTCTTGGCCAAGATACTAGAGTGGTTTGTCATTTCCTTCTCCAGCTCATTTTACAGATGAGGAAACTGAGGTAAAAGGAGTTGAGTGACTTTCCCAGCATCACACAGCTAGTAAGTGTCTGAAGCTGGATTTGAACTCATAAAGATGAGTCTTCTTGATTCCAAACTCAGGGCTCTATCCATTGTGCCACCTAGATGCCTTGTTGGCCATTCTAAGTTCTTCCAAAATCTGATTCCACCTGACCTTTCCAACTTTATCTAGCCTCTCTTATTTTAAGTTCCAGATAACTTGAATTACTGGTCAGCCCTTCAAGGTGCCTCTTGGTTCTCCACCTCCATTTGTACCTGGAATTCTCTCTTTTCCCGCTCTCATGTCCTATCATACCCATCTGTTGCAGACCTTTACTTTCATCCAGGCCTACATCAGGTACCCACCACCTCTTCTGAAATCTTCCCTTTTCCTCTCAGCAGGTAGCAATTTCTCTGTCATCTCAAGATCTCCTACAAATCAATATCTTTGTTGCCCTGATCACATTGTACTTTGTGTTCTGTTTATTTACAACTGTGTCATACCACTGCTCTTGATTCTGTACCATTAAACAATAATCTCCTTGAGTGTAGGAACTGTCCTGTATCTTCTTCTGCACCTAGAATAATACAATGCAGGGGTCAATTCACAAGTGTTATTGAATGTAATAAATGAATAATAACTCTTCTTTCTGTGCTTTAACCTTCCTCCCTACAACCCTGGGGAGTAGGCGATTGACGTGTTATTACCCTGGAGGAGCTCAGCAGCCATAATTCTTGAGCCACTAATAGTACTAGTGGAAAGATCATTGAAAATGAAGGAAGCACCATGAGAGTAGAAAAGAGCAAATGTGCCAGTGTCCAGAAGAGGGGAAATTGAGCCTACTAACTATCAGCCAATGGGATTGACTTTGGATCTTGGAGAAATTCTAGGATGGATCATTAAAGAGATTGTTGGCTGACATCTAAGAGAGAAAGTGGCAGTTATAGAAACCAAGCATGGCTTCCTCAAGAATAAGTCATGTCAGATCAACCTCATTTCCTTGTTGATGACAAGATTACCAAACCGGGAGATGAAAGTAATTCTGCCAGTATGTTTTAATGATATTTTAGCAAAGCTTTTCAATGAAGTTTATCATACTCCTCTGGTGGAAAAAATGGAAATATATGAACTGGATAATAATGCAGATGGACTTAGAACTTATTGGTTGGCTGCTCTCAGAGAGTAGTTGTTAATGATTCAGTATCGTCTCCAGTGTAGTGCCCCAGGGATCTGTGCTTGGCCTTGTTCTGTTTATTATTTTTTTTTCGTTGACTTGGATAAAGGTATAAATGACATGCTCATCAAATTTGCAGACAACACAAAGCTGGAAGGGAGATCTGACACACTGGATAATAGTAAAGATCTGTAATGTTGTACTGAATCTAACAAGATGAAATTCAGGAGAGATGAGTGTAAACTCTTGAATTTGGGTATAAAAAATCAACTCCTCAAATATAACAATAGCTAATATTTATATAGTGCCTACTATATGTCCGGCACTGTGCTAAGCACTAATTATTATCTCATTTGAGCCTTACAATAACCTGGGGAGGTAGATGCTGTTATTGTCCCAACTTCACAAGTAAGGAAACTGAGGCAAACAAAAGTGATATGATTTGCCCAAGTCACAAGCCTAGTGAGTATCTGAGTACACATTTGAACTGAAGACTTCGTGATTCCAGGCCCACTACTCTATCTACTATGCCACCTAGCTGCCAGGAAACTTAGTCAGACCGCAATTGTTCTGGAAAGTATTGGAGAATTTTAGTGAAATGAAAGCTTAATATGAGTGACAGTGTGAAAAGGTAGGCAAAAAGGAAAAAAAATGACTATCATTGTGGGTTGCATTAAGAAGGGCAGAATTTCTAGGAATAGGGAAGTGATAGTACAGTTGTACTCTGTCTTGGTCAGGCCACATCGAAAGTATTGAATTCATTTCTAGAACCCTGGATTTCAAAAGGACCTTGATAAACTGGAGATTGTCCAGAGGAAGGTAATCAAGAGAGTGAAGGGCCTTGAATCAATCTTGTATTAAGATTGGTTGAAGAAACAGAGGGTGGTTAGCCAGAGAAGAGAAAATGCAGGGACAGACATGATAGTTATGTTCAAGTTTTTGAAGAACTGTCATGAGGAGAAGGGATTGATTGGACTTTTGTTCTGGTCCAAAAGGTAGGAAAAAGCACAATACAAGGAAGAGACAAAGAAGGAAATTTTGGGTCGATGTAAGAAAAAAAAATTGTTAACAATTACAGCCCTTCAAATATTCCATAAACTAAAAGTAATTTTTTTAAATTTAAAATAAAAAAAAAGTGGAATGGCCTTCTTGACAGGTAAAGGGTTCACTGTGCTTGAAAGTCTTCTTCAAGCAGAGGTTCAACAATGATTTAAACTTGTTAAAGTGGGATTTTTCACTTATGTGTTGAACTAGGTGGCTACTGGGGTCCCTTCCAACTTTCCTATTCCATTAGTCTGTTATCTCCATTTTATGGATGAAGAAACAGAAACTCAGAGTGGTGACGGGATTCTTCTGTGGTCACACAGTTAATAAGAGCCAGGGCTGAGACCTAAACCCATATCTTTCACTCCCAAGGCAAGTACTTTTTCTACTACACTCTGTCATTTCAACAATGAATGAATGAATGTTAAGTTACTTCTTTTTTTTGTTTTTGTTTTTGTTTTTCTTGGGGGGGGGCAATTGGGGTCAAGTGACTTGCCCAGGGTCACAAAGCTAGTGTCAAGTGTTTGATCTGAGGCCGGATTTGAACTCAGGTCCTCCTGACTTCAGGGCCGGTGCTCCCACTGTACCACCTAGCTGCCCCCTAAGTTACTTCTTATGAGAAATTCAAAATCCATTCTAAACCTCTGACTGTTTCTGACAGAAAGAGAGGAGGCAATTATTCTGTTTTAGGAGACTTAATAACAGGTAATTTACAATATTATTCCCTCAAGGCCAGTTAGAGTTAAGGTATTTTCTGAAAGTGAATAATATACTCTTTAAGCTGCTTCATCCTTAGCCACCATGAAAGTTGCTACTGGCATGCCATTGTCCATATAAGTAACAGAAAAGACCACCGCCGAGCCAACAGTGGTGCAGAAGGAATGCTTCTTTTATAGGAGACTACAGTCAATGCTTTCAGTGCCTAAATGCAGTTATAGCTCTGTCCCTTCACTCCACAGTTTAGTCCTAAGGTATCTCTTCAAGGACAGTCCCACTTCTTCCATAAGGCTCCTTCCCAGACTAACACAGCCTTTGGTGACATTCTCTCATAATCCTTTTCTTTGATTTTTGGATTGCTGTAGCCCTTATAAGAATTACTGAATAACCAGGTTGGAAGGAATCTTAGAAGATAAAGTGTCAGAGCTAGAAGGAGTCTTAGAATGTAGAATGTCAGAACTAGAAAGAACCTTACAACATGGGACATAGGCTAGAGTTGAAAGTGGCCTTTAAATATTTTTGTTGTTGAATTGTTTCAATCATATCTGACTCTCTGTGATCTTGTTAGAGGTTTTCTTGGCAAAGATACCGGAGTTTGCCATTTCTGTTTCCAGTTTATTTTACAGATGAGGAAGCAAGGCAAATAGGGTTGAGTGACTTGTCCAAGGTCACACAGCTAGTAAGTATCTAAAGCCAGATTTGAACTTTATATAGTAAGTACCTACTATGTGCCAGACACTGGGTTAAATGCTTTACAAATATTCCCTCATGGGATCCTAACAGCAATCCTGTGAGGTAGGTGCATCAATGTTGTATAAAATTTCAAGCTCTTCAGGCAAACCAGTCAATAAATATTTATTAAGCACCGACTTTGGATCAGCCATTATGCTAAGCACTGGCAATACAAAGACAGGCTTTGCCCTCAAGGACCTTACATTCTATGAGAATCAAAAACTTGTTAACATTTATAGAATGCCAAGGTTAGCCAAGTGCTTTGCATGTATCATCATATACCACAGTACAGTGAAAAAAGCTCCCAATTTGGAGTCAGAGGACCTAGATTCACATCTGGTCTCTGACACTTACTACCCATGTGACTTGGGGAAAATCATTTCACCTCTCAGTTTCCCCATCTGTGAAACGAGGAATTTTGAAAGGGTTCTTATGGCTCAAAAATATATGAGCAATGAATAACCTCTGCAGTAGGCCCTATTTCTTATCTCTGTTTTGTAGATGAGTAGGTTGAATCTTAGAGAAGCTAAGTATTGTGCCCAGGTTCACACAACTAGTACATTTCTGGGGTAGGATTTGGACGCAGGCCTTCCTGACTCTGTATCCAACATTCTTCTTACTTCACCAGGCTTACTCTCTCCTGATAACCCAGGTACACTTATTTACCTGTGGGAGGTTGGCTCAGATTAAAGGATCAGTGCCTACATGAAATGAGACAGCCTCATTCAGGCAAGTCTGGTCAACCCACTGTTTCATTGGGTGGGGAAGGCTCATTGAGCTCCCCAATTTACCGACAGCATGTAGCCTGATAAGCAACATATAGTGAGCTCTACCTCATTTGGTAGGGTTCAAACGTAGCCTTAAAAAACACTTCCTGGGAATGATTCCTCTTCAGGTCATGGTTGGGCTAGTTACATCTTGGTTCCCTTCCAGCAGAGACATTTAATGATTCAGCAGGATCTAATGATAGTAAGTCAAAACACCCTTGTGATTATTTCATTAGGAGTAATTCTGAAATGGGGGATTTGCTTCTTTCTGGGGTCACCCTACTTGTTCTGAGACATAAAACCCCAAGAATGATAGAACCAGAGGATAACCTCCCTGGTGTCACAGAATGGCTCTTTACAGAGAGTAAACTTTTTCTTTTTCCCAAACCTGCTTTATATAAAATCAGATTGTGATTTTTACTCTTCACGGAAGGGATGAAGGCCAAGAACTATGATTTCATTGGTTCAGGGAGCTTGGTATAGAAACACCCTTTACTAGTCTACACTGATAAGTCCTCTAAAACACAGAGAATTGACTGGTACTAAATAAATATTTGTTAACTAACTGAAAGATTAAGTCACTTTTCATTTGCCCATGGTCACACACAGCTAATATATGTGAAGGGCACGACTTGAACTCATACCTTTCTGACTCCAAGAGTGGTTCCCTATCACCCTATGGCCACATTACTACTCACATGTCTTATGTTTAGTATAATTTTTCAGTGTATACCTAAGTGTATATATTTTTTACTTTTAAAGATATCTTACTTTGGGATTGCAGCCTGTATTCAGGGCTGACCTATATCAGGACTAAGAAGGTCTTTTTACAAAGACAGCTTTTCTTTAAACCATTAGGGGAGTCATTGGCAAGGACAATTTTCTTTCTATTAGCAAAATGAGATCTGTGATTATTCAATTCTGCTATTAATCACGGGTCTGTGAAATACTTCCCTCCCCACCACCCCCACTTTCTTTTCCCTTCTCCTTCTCTCCCTCCCCCCCTTCTCTTCTCCTCCTCCTCTAATCTCCCCTCTGCTCCTTTTCCCTCCCTCCCTTCTCTCCACCTCCCCAAACAAGAAACAACTATTTCTTTAAACAAGTGACATTTACTTTGAACTATACCCTGAGTAGAGACAATTAGAGAAAATTAATTAAAAGAGTAAAACACCCTGTAATTAACATCTCCATCGTTATTGTTCAGTGGGAGGCATTCCTGTCTTCTGAGCAACACTCCCCCAAATTCTTTAGCAATCACATTAATGTTAACAATCTCTAAAAATGCATTTTCATATTTTAATTGCCAAGAAGATTATCATAATAATGTCTGGATTTAGTTGCTACCTTTCCTTCTAAAAGAACAGTGAGCTACAAAGACAAACCAAGACAGAATTGTCTGATTATTAACAAACAAAATTACGCAGAATTTACCAATGTGATATTGCTTTAGGAAAATTAATTCAAAAGAACATATCCTTAATACTGTTCTTCCTCAATATTGAGAACTAACTAGTTTCCTCATTCATTCATTCATTCATTCATTCATTCATAGGTGAATGTTAAAAGAGACCTTAAAACATAGCATGTCAGAGCTAGGAGGGAGTAAAATATAGAATGTTAGAACACAGATCAGGATGCTAAAGGTAGCTTTGAGCCTTTAACGTATTATGTTAGAGTCGGAAAGGACTCTGTACCATACAATATTAAAACACAGGACACAAAATATCAGCGCTAGACCAGGCACAGTCTATTCTGGAACACAGAACGCCACAGCTAGAAAGGAACCCAGAATACAGACTGTTAAAGCTAGAAGAGACCTAATAAAGCGTTAGAGCTGGAATTACAGAGTACTAGTCATCAGAATGTCAGAACTGGAAGGGAACTGAGAAATTAGATAGTCAAAGCCTCTTATTTTAAAATTGAGAAGATTGTAGTCACACAAGTGGTAAACAACCTACCCGACTTTCAAGGTTGGAACTGATGCTCCAGCTTCAGATCCAGAGCTCTTCTCTCTATTCCACACTACTTGTTGTTGTTGTTTGTTTGTTGTTGTTATTGTGGTTCTTTGTCCTTTGTTCTCCAAGAGGACCATGACATCAAGTAGGTGATGCCATGACTTGCAAGTGCATTTGGTTGAAGTGAAGGAGGGCTATGCAAAGTGATTAGATTCACATTCTCCTCCGGGGCCATCTGGTGCCAGTGGCCAGATATAGATCAGGATGACGGAAGATGGCACCCACTTCACACTGCTTAGGATAGGGAAGAACACAGAGCTGAAGCAATTCACTTAAAATCATAGAGTTATTAAGTGGTGGAGGTAGGTCTCAAATATAGTTTTCTTGCCTACAAACCTGTATGTTTTACACAATATCTCATAAAGAGATAGAGTGTATCGAGTATTCCTGACTTGAAATCAGGAAGTCCTAAGTTCAAATACGGCCTTAGACACCTACCAGCTGTGTAACCCTTGGATGACATCATCACCCCTGGGGGCATGGTGACATTTTCAACAAAATCTCCAAACAAATTGATTTTAATCCATTTTAATTAAGTCTGTTGTTGTTTAATTGTTTCCTGCTGTCTGTGACCCTGTCTGGGGCTTTCTCAGCAAAAATACTGGAGTGGTTTGCTGTTTTCTCCTCCAGCTTATTTTACAGATGAGGAAATTAAGGCTAACAAGGTTAAGTGACTTGCCCAAGGTCACACAGACAGTAAGTGTCTGAGGCTGGATTTGAACTCAGGAAGATGAGTCTTCCTGACTCCAGGTCCAGCACTCTGTCTACTGTGCCACCTAGCTGCCCCCTTTAATTAAGTGCATTCACATGTATATCACAGAATCCATTTTGGAAGGGGATGTGGGAAAAGAGGCTTATGCTCCTCTTGAATGGCCTTTGAGATCCCAGGGTTACCTCCATAACTGGCCATGGTGAGTTATCAGGGGAGGATTTTGATGTAGCAGTTAAGCAATGAATCCATAAAATTACATAAATGTATGAAAAATAAGTATTTTCATTGTCTCCAAGCAGAAATAAAATCCATAAATAGCGCTGTGGGGAAGGAGTGAGTGCCTAGAATTTCACAATCAGCCAGGTTTGGGGAAAAGGAGCTATTTCCTCTTTTGCTAAGTAGACTTCGTGAATGATGTAAGCTGCCTAGGGTTCATAACTTTAGCTGTTTGGGGATTTTTTGGAATTAGAACTTTATCCTAACTTTCATCTAAACATCCTGGGAAGCTCTCTCAGTATGAAAGACAAGTATTGGCCATAATTGATCCTCTTTGAACTGATACTTGTAAACTTAGGCAGTGTTGAGAACTTTCCCAACAGGAGAATTCATTGAGGATAAGGATCCCAATAGTAGCTCTTTATTTTCCTAGTGAAATTTGGGCTAATTGAATAAATATATAGAATATAAATCTCTTAAAAGCAAGGACTATTTCATTTATATTTTTATATTTCCAGCCTCTAGGACAGTTCATGCACTTATTAGGTGCTTACTAAATGCTGGCTGAATAGAAGGAAAGAAATAAGAATGAAGTCAGTAGATGGCACAGTGGATAGAGTGCCTTGCCTGGACCCAGGAAGGCTCATCTTCCTAAGTTCAAATCCAGCTTCAGACACTTACTAGCTGTGTGACCCTGGGCAAGTCACTCAACTCTTTTTGCCTTAGTTTCCTCAACTGTAAAATGAGTAGGAGAAAGAAATTGCAAACCACTCCAATGTTTTTGCCAAGAAAACCCCAAATGGGATCCTAAAGAGTAGGACACAACCGAAAACAACCGAACAACAAAAGTACATACTAAGTGCCAGGCATTTTACAAATATTATCTCATTTGATCCCTACAATAGCGTAGGAGGTAGATTATTATCATTCCCCTCCCCCACTTTTTTACAAATTTGGGAACTGAAGCAGGCCAAATGACTTAAATGACTTGCCTGGGGTCATGCAGCTAGTAAGTGTCTGCTGCTGATTTGAACTAGGTCTTCCTGGCTCCAGGCCTAACACTCTATCCCTTGTGCCACCTCTAGACTGGCAGAACTCAACTATCAGCTGTTTGACCTAGAGTCAACTCTTATAAGCACCTGGGGACAAGGAAAGCAAGTAGGAATAGTTCAACATGGCAAGGACACGTCGTTACTGGTTTAAGTGGTGTCTGGAGCTAATGCCTTCCCTCTAAGGATTATCTCCTGTATATAACGTGTTTATGCACCATCATTTGTGTGTTGTTTCCCCTGTTAGACTCTGAGCTTTTTGATAACTGGGACTGTCTTTTGCCTTGCTTTGTAACCCCAGAGTTCAGCCTGGCACATACTAATCGCTTCCCTGATGTTTGTTGACTGACAGAGTGGGTTGAGGATAGTTTTGACAGATCTACCCCTAGAGAGAAACACCCATTCCACAGGAAAGAGTATAACATAAAGCTGGAAACATTCCTGGGGCATGGAGTCAGGAGACCTAGATTTGAATCCCAGCTCCAAAATCTACTAGATCTGTGACCATAGGCAAGGTACCTCAACTCTCTGGATCTCAGTTTTCTCTTCTGTAAAAAGGGGATGATACTTGCAGTAGAAGTAAAATGAGTTTTATGGGCAGATGACTTGACACTTCTTCTTTTGTTTTGTTTTGTTTTGTTTTTTTTGGAGGCAATCAGGATTAATTGACTTGCCCAGGGTCACACAACTAGTAAGTATCTGAGGTCAGATTTGAACTCAGGTCCTCCTGACTCCAGGCCTGGTACTCTATCCACTGCCCCCTGCCCCTTTCCACTTTCTTTTCATGCTACCTTGCGCAAGTCACTTAAAGTTTCTGGGTGGGACTTAATGTCTTTATTTGTAAAATGAAAGGTCTGGACTAGATGACCTCTTAGAGTCTTTCCAGAGCTAGGATCCTAGTTTTCTTGTGAGCCTCAGTTTCCTGAGATTGTTCTTTTTAGCTCAAAGGCCATCTCTGTGAACCCTAGATAGAGAGCCTCTAAGAACTGGGTTCAAGTTCCTGCTCTGCCAGCTACTTACTCTGTAACCCCAGTCAATGGATTTACTCATTCTGAGCCTCTATTTCCTCAACAGCAAAATGGTGATAATAATCCTTCCATTCTCTGTCTCACAGTGCTGAAGTGAGAACAAATGAGATAGTATATGTAAAAATGCCCAAGAAAAGGCTAGAGCTCAATGTGTAGAGTTGTGAAAGATTATTACGACTTTCCTGCCATTCTAAAACTCTTCACCTAAAGCATAAAAGTTGTACCTCGCATGTATGCTTATAAACTCATTTCTGGAGAATTGGCATTCTAAATGCATCAACAGAGACTAATTTGATGGCTTACATGGTGCAAAAAGAAGAAAATAGGGAAGAAAGACATGTCTGCATTGTTGGTGTATTAAATTAATAAAGTAAATTGATTAAAATCAATAAGGGTATAGACTGATGGGAGGGTCCTAATGTTTATCATTTACAATTCTATCAATCTTAATTCATAGACAGCAACACCTGTACCCAGCCAAAGGACAATAACTAAAATATAAAGATATCAGTTTGGGAATCTTTGCTTTTTTCCTTCTTCCTATACCTCAAAAGGGTATCTAAAATCATATGCATCAGGGATGGAAAAGATCTTAGAATACAGAATGTCATGCCATGTCAGGGCTTTGGAAAGCATAATGTGAAAACTGGAAGGTATCTAAGAACAAAGAATGTCAGAACTGGGGAAAAAAACACAACTCTAGTACCTCAGGAACAGAGGGTCAGAATTGAAGGACACCATATTACATGAAAGAGCCAGAAGGGATCTAGAGTGCGGACTTTAGAGCTTCCTGACCAATGTCCTTTACATGAAGAACATTATACAATTTACTAAAGAGAATTCAGCCCATCTTCCCCTTCTTATTCATTTCTGGGCCGTGTTCATTGCCTATTTACAGTGTCTGTCCAAGCCATATATACTGATTGGCCAGATCTATGGATTGTCCATGTGGACTATGGACAATAATGTAGCGATCTAGACACTAGTCTTTTTTCATCCACTTGGGTTTCCTATGTGGATAATTTAGGCCGAACTCTTTTCATTGAGCACGGAGCTTATTTAGGGAGTTCTACAACATTAAAGGAGTTTGCCTAGAGAAAGGATTAGAAACTGGGTCATATTATCATAAATTTAGAGGAAATTTAGAGGATTTCCTTAGAGGAAATCCAATTGCCTCATTTTACAGGTTAAAACACTGTGGTCCAAAAACATTAAATCACTTGCCCAGGGCAACACAATTTATGAATATCTGAAGCAGGGTTTGAACTCAGCTTTTCTTGACCCCAAAGTCCAGCACTCTCTCCTCTATGCCATATTGCCTATAACAATTGGCCAGTAGGAATTCGTCAGGGTAAGATGAAAAAATACAAAAGAAAACTGAGGGTCAGAAATATCACAGAACCCTAGAATTTACATGCTAGATTGGCCTATGGTGATTATATAGCTATCAGTTTTATGAATGAAGAAACCAATAGCCAGAGAGAAGTGCTACTTTTCCCAATGATCATGGGATGGGAGATGGAAGGATGGCAACTTAGAGCGAGGGCAGAAAAGGTCTTATCTGGAAAGAGAGGGAGCGCTGTAAGAGCTTCTATGGGTAAGTCCTGGCCTCTCAGGGCATAGAAGGTCAGACAGTTCCATCTTTCTGTGGATTTTGTGTTGTTTCTAGAGCCAGATGTAATTCTGGTGCCATGATTGGCCTGCCACCCTCCTAATGGACAAACTGACCTTTCACATCCAGTTTTTAATGTCTTTGTCCATCTGTTTGCCCTTGGACTAAGGGGTGCCAAAAATACAGTGAGTCTCAGTGTCCAGTTTCATCTCAGGAAAGCTACTAAGAAACATTTCTCTGATTCAATCAACAATAAAAATCTTTCATAGCTCATAGTGTTGGAAGGTGTGTAAAGTACTTACCTCACCATGAGTCCATAAGGTAGGTTGGGAAAGTACTATTCTGTCTGTTTTAAATATAAACAACTTGCCCAAGGTCACACCTTTGCCTGCTCCTGCCTGCTATGAGGCGGACTTCCCAGAAAACAACATGACCACCTGCCCACCCCTTATATTATGCCCTCTGGAATGCCTGCTCCATAATCAACAAACATTCCATCTTAAACCTCTCCTTTTTTTCTACTCCTATGATACTAGAGACCATGTCTGGAAATGGCTATAATTTTGTCCTAGTATTCTTGTCTCTCTACAGTGAGGAGGGAGGTATGGTTCATTTTTAGTTTTTAAGGACAATTTTTTAAAAATTAATCAGAAACTCTATTTTTATAAATGAGGAAACATGTCCAGAGATATAAAAACAAAAAAAGCAAAATGAAAGGATACAACTGCAACAGGTTGGACCTGAAATGACGAGAATCTATCGTGTTTTTAGGCATATAAGGAGTCAGGTGCCTATTCCCACACAAATCTTTGCAGCTGCAAGATCTCAACAACCTAAAAAAGGTTCCCAGCAGGGTGGGGATCCCTGAGAAACAGACAGCCCCCTTTGGCTCCAAGCAGGTCCTGGCCCCCACTGAGGGGTAATGTTATCTGCTACTTAGAAGTTCTTTGGCAGAACCTGATCCCTTCCAGGGCCATAATTGTCTCATTATTAGGCATATGTGTTTAGCACTCTGTACCGAGGAGATCATTTTTCTTATACCACTCTTCCCGCCCTCCCCACCACAGAGGAAAATTACAACCATTAATCTCAATAAAAAGAAACATCGGACTTTGATTTCCATGCCATGGGCCCCCATTATTCATACTTTAAATGTTCAGAACAGCTGAGCACAACAGCATAGAACAAACAGTCATAGAAAGGCCATGTCCATATCTTGATGTGGGATATTTTTTTTTCCAGGACAGGAAATCACAGATAACATCTATTAGCCATTTTCATCTCTTAACCAATGAATTGATTGGCAAATTCTATTTATAATGCAAACTTGAATATTGACTAATTATGTTTCAAAACTAAAACTGACAGATGCACAAAATCTTTGAGTTTGGCAAGACCTCAGAACATACAATGTTAGAGTTCAATGAGACTTTATAGTACAAAATGTTAGAGCTGGAAGGTTTGTAACCAAAGAACATAAAACATTAAAGGTGGAAGGAAGCATAATACATAGAATGTTAGAGCTAGAATGTTAGTATGTAGAACATTGGAGATAGAATACACATTAGAACATTGAATGTTAGAACTTATATTGAAAATAGAGATCATCTAATTTTTTTCAATTTACCAGTAGGGAAGCCAGTCTTCCAAGAGAAGTGTATGTGAGTAAGTAACCTTACTCAAGATCATACAATGAGCAAGTAGTAAGTAAATGCAGAACTCAAACCCAGATCTCTTAGCCCTCATTCAGGTCACTTTCTACTACCCTATGCTGCTTCATTTATTTTTTTCAAATCTAATTTCTGCCAGTTTTTCAGATCTTTAACTTGCACACTACCTTTTCTCACCCAGACCCCACAAGAGTTTGCTTAAGAAAAAACATTTTAAATGATATCTTTAGGGCATCAGTCAGATGGCAAAACAAAACAAAACAAAGAATTCAGAAACTCAACAATTTCCCTTTCCCATTCTGTTGAAAGGTTTGTGGTCCAGTTACTCTAGAGTCAGGTTTTCAAGTTTCTTTGTCCAAGAGGCTTTGAAGAAATTCTATACAAACAGAATTATTTTCAGTATCATCTTACTGGGTTTGGGAATGTGGAAAGAGGAATGTGAAAATGTCAACGAAAATGGCTATGAGCTGAGCCAGAGCCTGCCCAAAGAGAAAGAAAAACAAAGCTGACTACGTAAAAAGTACTGAAAGGGTGTCTATGCCAATCAATGTGTTCCCAGTATTTAATTACCCACATATGTGTGTATATGTATACACACACACACACACACACACACAAATATATATATATATATATACATATACACATTTATAATTCAGAGAATGAGTAGAAGAATTCAAGACAATCTAGTCCCATCCTCTCATTTTAGAGATGAGACAAATGATAATCACAAAGATTGAGGAGCCAGTTCAAGAGCACTGTATCTAGTTGAAAGCAGAGCCAGAATTTCAACAATCTGCCCCTGTGACTTATTATCTGCGTAACACTGGAAGGTGTCATTGTGAAGGCACCTGGGTGGCATGGATAGAGGACTGGGCCTGGAGTAAGGATAGCCTCAGATACTTATTAGTTGTGTGACCCTGGGCTAGTCACTTAACCTTTATCTCAGTCTCCTCATTAGCAAAATAGGGACAATAAGAGCAAGTATCTCCCAAAGTTATTGTGAGGCTCAAATGAGATTATAATTGTTTGACTCTTAGCACAGTGCATTTTGATGCTGCTGCTGCATGCAGTAAATGCTGTATAAATGTTAGCTATTATTAGCTATTAAAGTCTCTCTGAAGAACTGTGGACTCCATTGTGAGACGTGGGAGGCGACGGCACAGGACTGACCAGCATGGCATTCCTGCATGAATTGTAGTAGCTCAAAAGAAGCATGAGATGCACAAATTAGGAGACATCTCCACTCCAAATGTTCCTGTGGACAATTTGTTCCTATGGATTACCTGTAGCAGAGCTTTCCAAGCTCATTGGTCCAATCAGCCATAGTCAGATTCACTGTACCTTAATCCCAACATAGTTATGTCATTTTGGTCCTCTTTGAGAACAAAGGACAACAACCAATTAGCCATTATTAATAGAAGACAGAGTTAGCTCTTCAATCCATTCCTTCCTGCCTTTTACATATGAGCACAGCTGAGTCCTCCACAGATTTGTCCTAGAGGGTGGGCATGATTTTTAGTACTATTACAGACCTCTCCTCCCGACCACCTTTTATAACCAACCATATTATAAAAGTTTTCTCACTTTTTAGCTTAGGGGTAATATCATGCCCCCTAGATCTGTGAAGTGCCTTTCTTTACTAGAGGAATCAGTTAACTATCATCCAAATCTGGCCTCCCACTTCTTTTTGTGTGGCCCTCAAGCTCATAATTTTCAAAAATATTTTTAAGTAAGTTTTGTTGTATTTAAAAATGTAAAAAATCATTCTTAGCTTGCCAACCATTCAGAAACAGGTGAAAGGCAGGATTTGACCCATGGATTATAGTTTGCCAACTTTTACTCTATTTTACAGATAAAAAAAATTAATACAATCATAATAGCTAGAGCCTCCAATTAGGAAAATTCCCAACATTCAGACAGAAGTTTGACTATGCCCTAATTTATTTTTTAAACTATATCTCTCACTAAACTTTGACCTCCTTATGCTTGAGACAAAAATCAGGATAAAGAAAACATTTAGTTTAAAGAAAAGAAGAGAGTATATTACAGTATCTGTTCCCAGACAGGCATGGGAAGAGGAAGACGGAGAAAGAGAAGACCTTTTCTGGGAACTTCTCTCAGTTCTTGAAGACAGGGTTACCAAGAGTAGCGACAACCTGAGCCTTCTGCCCTGAGATGCCTGTGGGGGTCTAATGGGCCTCTTTGATCTCTCCTCTCTGCTAGCCTTCAAGCTTCCTTTCTCTTTCTCTGTTAAGTCTCCATTTTCTTTTTTCACCATTTGCTCCCCCGCCCCCACACTACCAGTTCTTTTCATCTCAGCTCATTAAATCCTGGGCCAAGGCTGGGGTTCAGTTTTGAGCAGAATGAGGTTGAGCTGTCTTCAAAACCTACAGTGTCCTTTGTTGTCCATTTCTTAACTGAAGCTTAACTGAAGACCTCAATCTTTCAATCAATCAATCAATAAACATTGATTAATCCATCACTATGTGCCAAATAGTTTGCTAAATGCTGGGGCTATAGGTTTAGAGAAAAATAAATGATCCCTATTCACAAAGACCTTACATTCTAATGGCGAAGACAAGTACATAGAAAAATATGTGCAGAAAAAAAGAGGAATAGGAATATAAAAAGGAATAAATACAGAGTAGTTGAATACAAGGTATTTGGGAGAAAGGGTACTAGCACTGGAGGGGCAGGAAGTGTTCAGGTGGAAGTAGTACTTGGGTTTTGTCTTAAAGGAAGAGAGGGAGTCTTTAAGGAGGAAGTGCAAATGGAGTGCATTATAGAGATGAGAAAGTAACAAGCATTTATGAAGTACTAGCTATGTGCTAGGCACTGTGCTAAGCATTTTACAAATGTTATCTCATTTAATTCTCACTGAGAATCAATGAGATAGGTGCTATTATTATACCCACTTTACAGATGAAGAAACTGAAACAGACAGAGATTAAGTAACTTGCCCAGGGTCACACAGCTGGTAAGTATCTGAGGCCGTATTTGAACTCTGATCTTCCTGACTCCAGGCCTTGTGATCTATCCACTGAACCACCTAGCTGCCATGGCAAAGGTACAGAGAAGGGAAGATGGACTGTCATTTGTGAGTTGCAGAAAAAAGGCCAGTTTGGCTGAATCAGAGTGGGAGGAGAGGAATAACCAAAGAAGCTAGAAGGAGAAGTTGGGCACAGGTTGTGAAGGGTTTTAAAAGCTAAACAGAAGAGTTTCCAGGTGATTGTAAAGGCAATAGGGAACCATTGACATTTATTGAGTAGTGGAGTGACATGGCCAGATCTGTGCCCAAGGAAAATCATTTTGGCAGCAGTGTGTAAGATGGACTGCAATAGGGAGAGACTTGAGGCCAGGAACCAAAGTGGTAAGCTGTTTTGGAAATCTAGGCCAGAGGCTTCGGGCCTTAACCAAAATGGTAGCTGTGGAGTAAAGAAAAGGGGGTAAGATACAAGAGATGGTGTAGAGGTAGAAATTCTAAGAGAAAGGCTCTGAATATGAAATACAGAAGGATAGGGGTGCCTCTGACAGAAATAAGAAAGTTTGGAAAAGGGGGGAAGGGGCAAAGACATAGTGAATTCAGTTTTGAACAGGCTGAGGTTGAGCTGTCTTCAAGACCTATAGTGTAAAATGTTCAATAGTCAATTTGTAATATGAACCTCAATGGAGTTCAAGGGAGGGCTGAATAGAGGGAATTCTATATTCAGAATGTGTGTGTCCCTTTAAGAACTCCCAGGCCTGGCTCTTCTGCCTTCTAGCTCAAGGACCATGGTAGTCCCAACATTCTCTCCACGCTGAGAACGAATACATGTCCCTCTGGGAATACAAATCTCAGGATACCATCTGGTTTTCAAACCCCTAGTCTATCTCTGTGATGCTGGATGAAGTAATTTCCATGTCTATGCCTCATTCTGTTTCTCTGAAAATGAAAGATTTGAACTAGATGGTCTCTAACAGTTTTAAATCCTACCAATATAGACCTTCTAAATCAAAGTCCAGCAGTCATTCAATGATGCCAACAATAGGAAGATAAACTAATATCCTGGATAGAGTTCTGGACATGGAATGAGTGGGACATGTATTCAAATACACAAAACTCAAGCACTACTTCCACCTGAACACTTCCTGCCCCTCCAGTGCTAGTACCCTTTCTCCCAAATACCTTGTATTTAACTACTCTGTATTTATTCCTTTTTATATTCCTATTCCTCTTTATTTCTGCACATATTTTTCTATGTACTTGTCTTCGCCATTAGAATGTAAGGTCTTTGTGAATAGGGATCATTTATTTTTCTCTAAACCTATAGCCCCAGCATTTAGCAAACTGTTTGGCACATAGTGATGGATTAATCAATGTTTATTGATTGATTGATTGAAAGATTGAGGTCTTCAGTTAAGCTTCAGTTAAGAAATGGACAACAAAGGACACTGTAGGTTTTGAAGACAGCTCAACCTCATTCTGTTCAAAACTGAACCCCAGCCTTGGCCCAGGATTTAATGAGCTGAGATGAAAAGAACTGGTAGTGTGGGGGCGGGGGAGCAAATGGTGAAAAAAGAAAATGGAGACTTAACAGAGAAAGAGAAAGGAAGCTTGAAGGCTAGCAGAGAGGAGAGATCAAAGAGGCCCATTAGACCCCCACAGGCATCTCAGGGCAGAAGGCTCAGGTTGTCGCTACTCTTGGTAACCCTGTCTTCAAGAACTGAGAGAAGTTCCCAAAAAAGGTCTTCTCTTTCTCCGTCTTCCTCTTCCCACGCCTGTCTGGGAACAGATACTGTAATATACTCTCTTCTTTACTTTAAACTAAATGTTTTCTAGCCCTTAAGATTATGGGCTTGTCACTGACCCTGTCTCACCTTCAGTTTCTTTACCTATAAATGGGGGGGTATCAAAATAACACCTACTTCAGACACTTTAGGGGGCAACTAGGTGGCACTGTGGATAAATGACTGGGCCTGGAGTCAGGAAGACTCTTCTTCATGAGTTCAAATCCAGCCTCAGACATTTACTAGCTGTGTGACCCTGGGTGAGTCACTTAAGCCTGTTTGCCTCAATTTCCTCATTTGTAAAATGAGCTGTAGAAGGAAATGGCAAACCACTCCAGTATCTTTGCCCCCCAAAAAAACAAACCCAAATGGGGTCATGAAGAGTTGGATACCACTGAAATGACTGAACAACAACAAAGACTTGAGAGGCTTAGAGGAAATAATATACAGTGTAGACAGTGCTTTGCAAACCTTGAAGTGCTATGTAAATATGAACCATTATTACTGTTTTACCATGCTTCTTAATACAGTGGAATGAGCTCTAGAACAGGGGTTCCCAGCCTCTTTTGTGTCATGGACCCTGTTAGCATTCTGGTGAAGCCTATAGAACCCTTCTCAGAAGAATGTATTTAAGTGTATAAAATAAAATGCTGATCATTAGAAAGAAAACCAAATGCATTGAACCAAATGTATTAGGCAACTATGTGGAACAGCAGATAGAGCTTGTTTTTTAGCAAATCCCAAGCTTAAATCCAGCATTAGACACTAGTAGGGTAACCCTGAGCAAGTCACTGAACTTTTGTCTGCCTCAATTTCCTCATCTATAAAATGGGACTTAAAATAGCAACTACCTCACTGATTTTGAGTGGGAATCAAATGAGATAATATTTGTAAAATGGTTTTCAAACTTTAACATGCTATGTAAATGCTATTATTATTCAAATGCAATTAACAAAAATATTGAGAAAACATATTCTCAAACTCCTTGAAATCTATTCATAGACACTGTGGGAGTCCATGGAGAACCCATGCTGAAACATGAATTGTAGCCCAGCACTGACATTATTAGAGGCCACTTACCATTCCCCTACTGTGGCCTTTGAGGAAGCTAGGTGGTACCATGGATAGAGCACTGGGCTTGGAGTCAGGAAGACCTGAGTTCAAATTTTGCATCAAGCACTCCTGGGCAAGTCACTTAACCCTGTTTGTCTCAGTTTCCTCATCTATAAAATGAACTGGAGAAGGAAATAACAAAACCACTCCAGTATCTTTGCCAAGAAAACTCCAAATGGGGTCACAAAGAGTCAGACACGACTGAAATGTCTGAACAACAACAAATCTGTGGCCCTCATTCTTCTCATCTGCAAAGGAATGGAACTGGACAAGGTGACTTGTAAAAGCTTGTGCAATGCCAAAATCTCATGTTTCTGTGCCAAGGACCCTTTCAGATTAAAGAAAAAAAGTCTCCAACTTCTTTTTTGTTGAAAAGCTATGTTGTTCCTCACCTTGCCTGAAAGCTGTATGATGAAGGTGAAAAAGGAAAGTCATGTTGGGGGAGAGGAACAGGGTGAAGGGAACAGAGGTCTCACTGTGAGGAAATTAGATTGAAGTTTTAGTGCAAAAGAACATGACAAAAGATGGGGGACAAGAAACAAGCAGAATGTCTGCTAACAAACCACAAAACTCCACATGGTGTGGAAATGGTCCTGGGCTTGAATTTAAGAGGCCTGGGTTCTAGTCTTTGCTACTGCTTGGAAAATAATTTCATTTCTCTTGGATTCATCCTTAACACGTGAAAAATAATCCTATCCTCCTTACTTCATGGTGTTATTGTGATAATTCAGATGAGACAGTGGATATGAAGTACTTTGTTCATTTAAAGGGTTATAATAATGTAAATTATTATCAAATTATGCCAATACCTGTGATCATTTTAATAACCATGCCCCTATCCTGCCAGAAATGCCTTGAGATTCAGGGAGGAAACCATGCTTGCTACCACTTGCCATATTTCCCCTTCATTGACTCTTAGGGTATCTAAAACATTATCAGCCCTGGATTTCACCCCACTCTCTGTGGCCACTAGAATTTCAAGCCAGCTTTTCTATCAAGATTGGCCACTTGAGGACTCCTGCTAAAACTCCCCATTCCTTTATTCACCTTAGGTTGCCAGATATAACTTCAGGACAGTATTGCCACTGAAATTAAGGCAATTAACATGTCAACTGCAGATGTGATGGAGTCAGATTTTTCATGACTGAATCACTTCAACAGGGGAAAAAAATCCAGGTGGGACATGAAAGGCTGTTTATTATTTCCGATTTCTACATTGAAAAGGCTGTTGGGATGTTTTGAAGCCCCACTTTAAAATGTTCACTCAGAGAACAATTTGCTCCATAAATTCCTGCTAAACTTCTTCAGTAAAAACAAAAAGCAAAAAACAACTGAATAGTCCAACACAGAATCACAGAACCAGAGGACGTGAGAACTTGAGGAGAACTTTGACCCCAAAATGTCAAAGCACAGAACAGAGAATGTTAGAACTAGGGGAGTCCTTAGAATATTAGAACACAAAGCATAAAACATTAGCTCTCCAATTTGGAACTATGCCCAAAGGGCAACTAAACTGTGTAAACCCTTTGATCCAGCAATACCACTACTAGGTCCGTATCTCAAAGAGATCATACAAAAGGGAAAAGGACCCACATGTACAAAAATATTTATAGCAGCTCTTTTCATGGTGGCCAAGAATTGGAAATTGAGGGGAACCCCATCCATTGGGGAATGGCTGAACAAGTTGCGGTATATGAATGTGATGGAATACTTTTGTTCTATAAGAAATGCTGAGCAAGCAGGTTTCGAAAAAACCTGGAAAGACTCACATGAACTGATGCTGAGTGAAGAAAGCAGAACCAGGAGAACATTGTACATAATAACAACATTATGCTATGATTAACCATGATGCACTTAGTTCTTCTCAGCAATACAATGATCTAAGACAATTCCAAAAGAATCATGATAGAATAGGTTAACCACAACCAGAGAAAGAAGTATAGAGTATGAATGCGCAGCAAAGCAGGCGGTGTTCCTTTTTTTGTTTTGTTGCTTTTTTTCTTCCTTGTGGTTCTTCTCTTTTGTTCTGATTCTTCTTTCACAACATGACTAATGTGGAAATATGTTCAACATGATTGTATATGTATAACCTATATCAGATTGCTTGCTATCTTGGGGAGGGACAAGGGAGAAAAATTTTGAAACTCAAAATCTTATTAAAGTGAATGTATAAAATTATCTTTACAAGTAACTGTGGAAAATACTATTAGAGAAAAAAATAAAATATTAGCTCTCTGGAAGGCAGCCTTAAAGAACCATAGAATACTAGACCTGGAAGGAACCTGACTAATCACCTAATGTAACTTCTTCATTTGACAGATGGAGAAACCAAGTCCACAGGAGGTTAGGTAAACTGCCTATATCAACTTAGTAATTGATGAAGCCAGAAACTGAGTCCTTTGCATTGGTTTCCAAATCAAGCACTTTTTGATTCAGAACATTTGAAAGGAGAATGTTAGAAATACCAGAGATCTTAGGGCTTAGAATGTTAAAAGATAAAACATAGAAAGTTAGAGCTGTAAGGAACCTTAATGATCACCTCATCACTACTCATTTTACAGATAAAGAAACTGAGGCCCCCCAAAATTAAATGACACATTGGGGCCAGAGCCCAGGTTTTCCACCTCCAAGTTCAGTGCTCTTACCACACTACCTCAAAAGACCAAACAGCCTTCCAAACACCTGGGTTGGATGATGGTTTAAAAAAAATAGACAAAGAACAAAACAATGTATTTCATCAATTCAGGAAAGATTTGACTGCTGCAAATAAAAGGAAATTGCTCTAATTGCAGACAAAATGCAGCTTTAGTTATTTCATTTATGAATTTCAATTGCAATTAGATTAACAAGGATTTCAAGGGGGAAAACTTACCATTGCAAACTCTTTTTCATGTGGGGCATGCAAATAACAGCTTTTGAAATGTCTCAGAATAGCAGAGAGATTGCTAGGGCAAGCTATAAGGCAGAATGCTTGCCCCAAGACTGTCTCAATTCATTCATTCTTTCATTTATTTATTCATTCATTCATTCATTCAGCAAATATCCCAGTCTTCTTTGCTGGATCATCACCCATGGACTGCCTCCTAATACTCCAAGATTCTGAACTGGGCCCTCTTCTTTCTATATTATCCCTTGGTGATCTCATTGTCTTCAAAGGTTTAGTTATCATACTTATGATGTAGATAATGTCTTGATCAATCTATCCAGCCCCACTATCTCTCCTGAGTGCCATTTATAAACCATCAATAACCCTTTGAATATTTCTGTCAAGATGTTGCATAGTCATCTCAAACTCAACATATCCAAATTAGAACTTATTTTATTTTATTTCACAGCAAAAATCCCAACCCTCTTCTGAAATTCCCTGTTTCTGTCAAGGTTACCACAATCTTTCTAGTCAACTATGTTTGAAATCTTGTAGCCATCTTTTATTCTTCACTCTCTTTCATCCCACGTATTAAATTCTCCCACCTATCCCCTTCTCTCTAAAAGATACATGGCACAGGGGATGGCTCACACTAGGCTTGGAGTCAGGAATACCTGAGTTCAAATCTAGCCTCAGTCATTTCCTAGCTGTGTGTCCTCAACCACCCACCTCCCTGCCCCCAGACAGGTCAGTTAACTTCACTTAGTCTCAGTTTCCTCAACTGTGATGATAATAATAGCACCTACCTCAATTGTGAGGACAAAATGCAATAGTATTTTGTAAAGCTCTTAGCAAAGTGCCTGGAACAAAGTAGCACCTAATAAATACTTGTTCCCTTCTCTTCTCCCCCTACCTCAGACCCTGGGAAAGTCACTTAACCCTGTTTGCCTCAGTTTCCTCATCTGCAAAATGAAGTAGACATGGAAATGGGAAACCACACCAGTATCTCTGCCAAGAACACCCCAAATGGGGTCATAAAGAATCAGACATGACTGAAATGGCTAAACAACAACAAAAGTACTCACTGAAAGTTTAACAATTGGCTCTTGGGCCAGTTTGATTTAGCTGGCTCCACCATGCTCCTGTGGAGTGGCAAGTAGGCCAGTGTGGCTGGATTTTAAGAGTACATGGAAGGGGATTGAGTATAAAAAGACCAGGAATGGAGGATGGAGGAAGAGGACGAGTCTTGGAGGGGTTCAAATGCCATGGAGGATTTCGTATTTGATCCTGGAGAAAACAGAGACATTGGGACTTATTGAATAGGGGGAATGATGTGGTCATGTCTACTACACTTTAGGAAAATCGCCTTGGCAGCTGAGTGAAGGATGGACTGGAGTGGAGAAAGACTTCATAACAATTCTGTGAGATAAGTGTTATTATAATCCTTATTTTATAGGTAACGATAAATGGCATAGCCAGTAAATGTCTGAGGTAGAGCAAAGACTCGAGTTTTCTGGATTCCGAGTCAACTACTCTTTCCACTACTCTACATTGTTATTATCACTTCCAGTTGGATTGTCAACAAAGGCTTCATGTAGGAGGACATATTTGAAATGGATTTTAAGGTTGGCTAGGGTTTCTATGATTAGCTGGTATTTATATAGCTCCTGAGGTTTTCTAAAATGTCCTTTGAAAATATTGGTTTATTCTATCAACCCTCACAATAGGTGCTATTATTATCCCCATTTTACAGATAAGTGAGGCAGGCAGAGGTTAAGTGATTTGCTCTGGGGTCAAAGAGCCAGTAAGTATCTTAGGCTAGATTTGAACCCAAGTCTTCATAACTTACTGTTTGGAGAACCAATGATAGTAACTAGACCTGGTTGGTCAAAGTAGAGGGGTCAGGTAAAGGTGATATAATAAGGCTGGGAAATAAAAGTTTAGATCAGATTATAGAATGCTTTGGATGCCAGACCAAGGAGTGTAGAATTTACCCTGTTGGCAATGGTGAAGTTATTCTTAGCCAGGGAATATTCTGAATTGAAGTCAGAAACTGAAATAGAAGCAGGTGAAATGGTGGAAAGAAAACTGGGTTTGGCTAGAGGAGACCTATATTCAAGTCCTACCCCTACTCAATAAACTCCAGTTACTCCTCATCACCTTCAGGATCAAGTGTACAATCCTCTGGCATTCAAAGCCCTACATAACTTGTTCCCTCTCATATTAATGCCAGTCTCCTTATACCTTACTCTTCTCCTCCCACCCACCAGTGACCCAGACGTCCTCATGCAGGGCTGTCCAAATCCCAGCTACAGGCATGTTTACTTGCTGTCCCCCATACCTGAAATGCTCTCTCCCTCCTAATCTCTCCCTCCCAACTTCCTTTAAGTCTCAGATAAAATCTCACTTTTTGTAGGTAATTTTTCCCAATCCCTCTTAATTCTATCACCTTTACTCTGGTGCTTATCTCGAATTTAGGTTGTCTAGTTCCTGTTAGTACATAGCTGTTTGCATGCTCTCTCCCCCTTTTCACCATGAGCTTCATGTGAACAAGGTCTATCTTTACCTTTTCTTTACATCACCAGAGCTAAAAACAGTATCTGACACACAGTAGCATCTTGATAAATGTTTATTTACTATTCACACTGCATTGGACAAATCATTTCAATCCTCTAAGTATCTGGTACTTCATCATTGATTAAATGCGAATAAAAATGTTAGCACTTCCTCTCTCATAGGATCAGTGTGAAGAAAAAGGCAAGTTCTCTACAAATATGAGCTCTTATTAATAAAACTGAGAAGGACATACAGTGCCCAGGACCCTAATTTTTAAATCATTCTGAGTTTTCTTATTGTCTTTATATTTTTTGATTTAGAAAATCAGAATGAGACTGGTTAAGAGAAAGCTAGAAACCTACTCTTCATGTTGTCTTATATATTCCACTACTGCTATATAAACTTTGAAAAAAGTCTTGTTTGCTCAGCCACACCATCATTCCATTCATGAAAGGGTAAAAGTGCCCAAGAGGTTTAAAAATGAGCCATGTCTAACAATGGCAGCAACAACAATGCAAAGAAGAGAAAGAGGAGGAGGAGGAGGAGAAGAACAAGAAGGAGGAGAACAAAGAAGAAGAAGATGATGATGATAATGATGATTAAATGCATATTGTGTATTAAAGTTTGCAAAGTGCTTTAAATGAGTTATCTCATTTTACCTACACAGCTCAAAACAAATTGGGAATAATGACACTCACCTAGCAACACCAATGCTCTCTTTTATAAGCACACCTCGCAGCAAACTCATTGTCCCCATTCACTGAAAGTGACATTAGGTGAAACACCATCACAAAGGATGCTTTCAGCTGAGTTCCCAGCACTCTCTTGGATCATCCTCAGCTATTCAATTTTCACCTCAGGCAGTGGAGATAATAACTACTTGTCTTGCATGAGAGAAAAGGAGTTTTTTGAACCTTAAGGCATTATATAAATTGAGTTGTTATTATTGTTGTTTCCAGTTAGAGCAGTCAAGAGAAACTTTCTCTAGTTACCAGAATCAATAGTGATAGTCAGTTAAATGTGATCCCCATTGACATGAACTATCTAGTTGACCATCTCCATGGACCAGACTAACTGTGTCATGGACTTCTCCACTATACTTACAGTTATATACATACAAATTAAAGGAGGTGAAGAACTGAGATGAGTTTTCTGATAATTCAGGCCAACAAAGATTATCACCACTAAGGACAAAAAATCTGTCTTCATAGAAACATCCAGGTAACTCAGTTAAAAAAAAAGAATGTTTAACTGAAATGAGGGATTCAAGTTAAATCATCAAGTTTTAGAGGTACAAGAGATGTTAGGGCATTGAATATCAGAGGTTGAAGTGACTTCAGAACACAAAACATAAAATGTTAGAATATATTGTTGTTTGTTCAAAGAGGACCAATGCCATCACAGGGTGATGTCTTGACTTGTTCTTGAATTGTATTTAAGTGAGGTAGAATTGCACAAAATCATCAGCCTCTTTCTTTCTTCCTGAGTCATCAAAGTCCAGTGGCAGGACAAAAGCAAGACAACTAGCAATGGCCCAGGATATAGTGGATGACCATAGCATCTCCAGTGTCTGACCAAGCTCTGAGCACTGCATGGCTCCTGCTTCAGCCACCTTCAGGCCTTTGGAACAAATAGTTCTCATCTTCCCATTCTTCCAGGGAAAGTCTTTACATAGTTGGGATAGACATACCCCTAATTCATAGACAGGGTTGGGGCCTGTCAGTTACCTTCAACTTGGTTTAGCCCATCTTTCCA
The DNA here is from genome assembly GCF_900497805.2 of Vombatus ursinus. Classification (NCBI taxonomy): domain Eukaryota; kingdom Metazoa; phylum Chordata; class Mammalia; order Diprotodontia; family Vombatidae; genus Vombatus; species Vombatus ursinus. Next base: position 16,385,319 of record NW_020945437.1, read on the forward strand.
GATGGGTGACTGCTGCACATGCTATATAGCTTCTTGAAGCCACATGTTAGAGTTCGGTGAATCAGGTGAACACTACAAGTAAACGAGCAGCCCTGAAAAGGGATCGGCAAGCTCTCACATCAGAGGTACTAGTCCTCCTGAACACCCCATACACCCCATTAGAACATATGACATAGTATGTAAGAGCTAGAAGGAATCTTAACATGTTAGAACATAGAACTTCGAAAAATGGCAGAATATGGAACAAAAACGTTAGATAGAGAATGTATAAAATCAGAATCACAAGGGACTTTAGGATATATAATATTGGAGTATAGACCATAAAATTTCTAGAGTTGAAAGGGATACGAGGACATAAAATGTCAGAACACAGAATATCAGAGATGAAGGTACCTTAGAGACCATCTAGACAGGGGACTCTTAATATTTCTAATGTCACAGATGCTTTTGTCAATAGGGTGAAGCCTATGCACCCCTTCTCAGAATATTTTTAAATACAAAAAATAAAATACATGGGATTACAAAGGAAACCAATTATGTTGAAATAAAATTATTAAAATATATGTATTTTTTAACATTTATAGATTCCAGATTAAGCTAGCTTATCTAGCCCAAGCTCATTTTGCAGAGGAGGAAACTGAGGACTCAATCCATGAAATAATATAACCAAGATCACACAGGAAGTTAAGTTGGACCCAGGACTAAATCCTAGGTTTCTTTGTTCCTAAACAATGTCTAACGATGACATTAATTGCTTCAAGTGTCTCTTTAAGTCTACTCATGCAGACCCTATCCAAGCTTTTGAGAGTCATTCATTCATTCATTCATTCATTCATTCATTCATTCATTCATTTCATGAACATTTATTGTTCACCTACCATGAATAAGGCTTTGTATTTGACTCAGTGACAGTCACAACTCCTTCCCCAGGCCTCCCTTTGGGTTCCATCACAACCACTGTGTGTCAGTCAGAGCTCCATGAGAATGTGTCATGGAGAACTAGCAAGCTGTGGGTGTGATACCAAAGCTGTGATTTTTACATGTCTTCACTGACAGCTCTTCTGAAATCACACTATCTCCCATGTGTGCAATTTCTCAGACATATCTTTCTCATCCCATCCATGGATCTTTTATTTTTTTTTTAATTCTTTACAACCACAGTATGAAATGCAAGATCACAGCAGCTAAACTGCCTCCTTATTAGCATTATAACTATAGTCAAAACACATTATACTTGGCTAATAAATTTATTTTTTATGTAATGGAAATGCCATCAAAGCATAGTTAATCTGAATTGAATTAGATTATAATTGGAGTTCTTGTGCACAAGGAATGGAAATTATTCTTTATTGTTGCAGAATGACAACACCCCATTTGTAATTTTTTTTAAAGTAAATGGCAGTTGTAGCCTGCAGGGGTGCAACTTGCCTGTCCCTTACCCAGCAGTCTGCAGTGTCATCATACTTGTTTCACTGAGTCCTGCAGAGTAGAAAAAGATATACAATAGTAGTAATCACATAATAATGATGATGATGATAATAACAATAATAATGTTGTTGTTCAGTTATTTCAGTCACATCCGACTCTGTGACCCTATTTGGGGGTTTTCTTGGCAAAGATACTGGAATGGTTTGCCACTTCCTTCTCCAGCTCATTTTATAGATGAGGAAACTGAGGCAAACAGGATTAGCCCAGCGTCACACAGCTATTAAGTATCTGAGGCTGGATTTGAATTCAGGTCTTCCTGATTTCAGGTCCAGCACTCTATCCACTGCATCACCTAGCAATAACATTTCATTCTTTGGTCATTTCAGTTGTGTCCGACAGTTCGTGAGCCCATTTGGAGTTTTTCTTGGCAGAGATGCTAAAGTGATTCGCCATTTCCTTCTCCAGATCATTTTACAAATGAGGAACTGAGGCAAACAGGGTTAAGTGACCTACCCAGAGTCACACAGCTTGTAAGTGTCCAAGGCCAGATTTGAACTTGGGAAGATGAATCTCCCTGATTCCCAGCACTCTATCCACTGTGCCAACTAGCTGTTTAGATCCCTCTTAAAGTCATTATTTGGTTCCTTGAAAACATAAATGTGATGTGTGGGCTTCTCAAGAGTGATAGGGGATAGACATTAGACATTTGTTACCTACACAGCTAAAAATGAATCCAGAGTCTCTGGTCATCATGATCTCAATTTCCTGATGAGTGAGCTAACTCCTCCAGTACCAGAGCTCAACTTCAGGCAGGATGTCTAGTTAGAAAGGAGAGACACAAACACCATCCTAATAGTAGCATCTATCTCCCAGGGTTATTAAGAAGATAAAATGAGATAATATTTGCAAAATGCTTTGCAAACCGTAAAGTACTATATAAATATTATAATCATCATCAACATTATATAATATAACTATTATTATATAAATAATATATTATAAATAAACAACATAAGTAGAATAATGTTGTTACTGCTTGTCCTTCATTTTTTAAGAGGACTTATGCCATCATGGGTGGTGTCTTGACTTGTGTGCGAATTAGATTTAAGTGAGGCAGAGTTGCACAAAGTTGTCAGCCTCGCTCTCTCATCCTGGGTCATTGTCCAGTGGCAGGACAAATTTCAAGAAAACCAGTGATGGCCCAGGATGTAGCGGATGACCTTGGCATCTTTAATGTCTAACCAAGCTCTAAGTGCTCCACAGCATCTGCTTCAGCCACCTTCATGGTGGTTGGAACAGATTATTCTCATCCACCCATTCTGCCAAGGAAAATCTTCTCATGATTGCAGTGGACATATCCCTAACTCACCAACAGGTTTGAGGTCTCAGCCTGGGTTAGCCTGTTTGCCAAGACAGTTTGCTGGGATGTGACCACTATCAGAGGTTTTCATTCTCCGTGAACACGCAATACATATAATTTACCTAATGTTACAAATTATATTAATATATAATCATATCTAATTATAATATACAATTATGTCAATGTTATAAAATTTATATGTGATTATTATAGCATGTATATATTTATGTAGTATATTTACATATTTATATAATAATAATTGTTGTTATTATTTCTTTTGCTGTTATTTTTTAAATGATACCCAACCCCCATCATTTGCCTTCCCAATGGGTCAGCACAGCTGAAAAGCACACACTGTATATGAAGAGCTGGACATACTAGGTGACTCTCGGCCTTCTATACTCACAGATGATTTACCAGTCCAGTTCCTCTTTCGCTAATCCAAAATCAATAAATGTATGGCCATTCCTATATTCACCATCAGTAGAAATGCCTCTCTCTTCTCCCTAAATGCCCTGGCTAGACATTCTGTTTATGAAAATGAGGGGAAGGAGATACAGTAACTCACAAAGCAGCATGGCCTGTCCCCTTCTACTCCATGATTCCAGCGATTCTTCCAGTAAAACGAGAGGGTTTCACTAGATGTCCTCTCAAGCTCCACTTAGGTCAAGTTCTACAATGTTTCAAAGTGTCTACAATGATCCTTTGCTCCTACTTTTGCATGCCATCTTGGTCTGAATTTAATACACACTCCTAAATGAAATACTTTTAAAAGAAAAAGAATAATAGAGGGAGAAAGAGAGACAGACAGAAACAGAGACAGAGAAAGAGAACTAGAGATGAGGCAGAGAAAGAGAATTTGGAAATGGAGATAGAGAAAGAGATAGATATAGGTGTAGATATAGACAGAGCAAGTAGGTAGATAGAGATAGAAGTAGAGGTAAAGGTAGAGACAGAGATGACGCAGATACAGATAGACATACATGTAAGTATATAGACTACATTTACATTTCCTACAAGCCACAGTGGGGGAAAATATGTTCTATATTCAACCAATTTTTTAAAACCAGATCTGTGATTTGAACAACGTAAGGATATCCCAGTGAGAAACTTCTTCTCTCAATACAGATGCCTTTTCTGCAATCTAGAATCTTAGAGTGTTGCCTGGAAAGGGGAAATGGAGGGAATAATCTTTATATAGCACATACTGTTTGTCAAGCACTGTGTTGAGTCCTTTTTTTTTTTGGACATTATCTCATTTGATAATCCCTGGAACAGTTAAGTGTTAAGCCCAGAGTCACACAGCCAGTGAGTGGAAGAAAAACTTGAACCCAAATCTCCCTGACACCAAGGTCAGGACTCTATTCACTGCCTCTTGTTTAACACCTATGGTACGTTATCCGGTGTCTACTTTTTTTTCTCTCTCTCTCTTCAGGAAGGTTGTTTCATCAGGTCAAGTAGAATTTCTCCCCTTCTCTAGAGAGGGCTAAGTCCAAGAACTTGGCACTATCCTGGCAATTGCCCCTCCTGCCCAGAATTTCCCAGTTTCCTAGCTTTGCAACTCCCCAGCTGTCTCTCAAGAGTAACCTATAAGCAGTATTCCAGCCACCCTATTATTGTCCCCCTGCTTGAAATTTACTCCCAAGCTTCCTCCTCAGACCCATCCAAGCCCTATATTTCCTTTAAGATCCAGCAGGTCTTAAGACCTGCCTGCCATATCAAATTTTCTCTGACTCTTCCCATCCAGAATGAGAATCTTAAAGCATCTCAGAAGTCATCTGACCCAATTTCTTTCCTTCCTGATGTGTGAATACTCCTCTATAGCATGCCTAGCTAGCTCATCCAGTCTGTACTTGAGCACTTCTGGTGAGAATCATATAGCTACCTCCAAGGCACTGCTGGACAGCTCTGAGTGTTAGAAAGTTCTTCCCTACATTGGGCCAAAATCCCCTTCTTGGTAACTTCCAACTAGTGGTCTTATAGCTATGTAGATGCTATCCATCTGCCTCTTGAACATAATAAACACCCAAATATTTGAGAGTAGTTTTCTGGTCTACTTCCTCCAGATCCTCCACTTCTTCTGGTAAAACACCCTTAGTTCCTTCAATTGACTATTTTGATGACATGGATTTGAGTCTCCTCAAGTGGTTTGTAGGACTTAGGGCTGGAAGCACATTAGAGATCATCTAGCCTAACTCCCTCAATTCAATGCTTCCATTAAGCAAACAAAAACCTACTGTGTGCAAGGTACTGGGCATACAAAGACAAAAGTGGAAATAGTCCCTCCCCTCAAGGAGCTTAAGTTCTATTGAAAAAAAATAATAGGTACACAAATAAATAAATTCAAGGTAAATTTGAAGGGGAAGGGAGAGCTAACAGGGAATCAGGATCTGTTTATGGGGAAGTGTTAGAAAAAGATCAATATGCCCAGAAGGATAAGTAAAGACAGAATGTAATTCATTTCTGGGGGAAGATGTATGTAGACTTCTGAAGGTTAGAAGATGGAATGTTAGGTTTCTAGAATAGCCAGCATCCAGTTTGTCTGGAATGGGAAAGGAGTGCTGTAAAATAAGGTTAGAGACTTAGATTGAAACCAGACTCTAGAAGGCCTTAAATGCCATGTGGAAGATTTTGTTTTTGTTTTTTTTTTAATTCGAGGAGAGAGCAGGGAACTTCTGAAAGCTTTTGAGCAGAGAAATGACACAATCAGACCCATGCTTTAACAAGATTCTTTTGTCAACTGTGTGAAGGATAGACTGGAGTGGGGTGAAAATGAAAACAGTTAGTAGACAATAACAAGAGTCTGGAGAATAAGTGGTAGAGAATAAGTGATGACCATATGAGTGAAGATAAGGGGATGAATGCAAGAAATGTCAAGGAGATATGTCCAGGACTTGGGGACTAATTGGGCATAAGGAACGAGGAAGAAGGAAGAGTCAAGGATGATTCCACAGTTTATGCCCTTGACTGAGACAGGCAAGTTTGCAAGAGTGTCATGTTTAGGAGGGAAGATGATGAGTAGCATTTTGGACTACCCTTATTTTATAGGTGAGGAAACTGAGGCTCAGACTTTTATTCTCCATCAAACTTGGGTCATCATCAACAAGTGTTGATTCTGTGTCTAGTACACGGCCAGTACTGTGTCATGTATTGTGGAGGATGTAATGGTGATAAGACATCAGATCTGTTTTAGAGGCCCAAGCAGCATAATTTTGTAGACAAGATATTCACACATAGACGAAGGTTAACAAAAGCATGAGGTAAGATCTAAGAAATGTTGAATATGTGGACCAGGCAATGACGTGTTGAAAACCCTAGAGAGTAGAGAACAATTTACCTGGAGCAGTCAGATATTTAAAATGCAAGGAACAGGGGCCATTATGGAACAAGGAAAGAAGACCTGGATTTGGGGTCAAGGGGTCCTGGGTTCAAATTCCAGCTCCACCATTTGCTACCTGTGTGATGTTGAACAAATAATTTAACCTTTCTGGTCCTCAGTTTTCTCCACTGTAAAATGAGGATGTTGAACAAAATAACATCTAAGGTCCCTTCCAGTCCTAAATCTACGATCCTACAGAACTTGGCCTGAGCCTTGAAGGAAGGATAAAATTTGAAAACTTAGAGGGCTACTAGTTCTATAGGAGTGGGCAGTGAGATGGCTCAGTGGATAAAATTTGAGCTCAAATCCAGTCTCAGACAGTTAACTGTGTGACCCTGGGCAAGTCACTTAACTTCTGTCTTAATCCACTAGAGAAGAAAATGGCAAAGCCACTCCAGTAACTTTGCCAAGAAAACTTCATGGACAGTATGGTCTATGTGCAGGGGTGGAGAACCTGCGGCCTTGAGGCTACATGTGGCCCTCTAGGTCCTCAAATTCGGCCTAGGTCTTAGGGGACATAGAGGGCCATATGTGGGCCTGAAGGCCACAGGTTCCCCACCCCTAGATAGGTCATGAGGAGTCAAACACAACTGAACAAAAACAACAGCAGCTCTCTAGGGCATTCTAAAGTACCCCACGGTATAAAGGATCTATTTTCTGGAGGAATTCACCTGTGTGGTGGAAAGAGGGCCCACAACCTGAGAAATCACTAGACATGGAAGTAGAGAAATGTTTCTACTGGGAAAATTTTTCACAATTCTTTCTGTTCAGATACGAATGTTTTTATTCATTGTTATTCTTCCTCCTCATATTTTGCTTTTTGTTCTCATCTCCCCAACCTTCCTATAATCACATAATTATTCAGTTCACAAATGTAGTATGGAGCTATTTGCATTGTATCTGTCCATGTTGGGGGAGGAGGGAAGATGGCAGAGATTATGGTAGAAAAACAGGCCAGGCCCTGTCCACAAAGACCTTTGGCCTGACCAATGGCCAATTGCACTCTGGTTTTGTACTGGTCACATTGGAGAGGAAACATATGGGCTGTTTCCAAATCAATAGGGGAGAGTCATTTCTATCCATATGAAGAAATTTGTAACATGGGATTTGGAATTGGAAGGAACAATAGTGCTGAATCTACCAGAATCCCAGAGTTGGAAGGGATTTCATAGAGATATAACTGAACAATCCATATCTGAACAGGACTTCCCTCTATAACAGGAATTGTGTTAGTTGGTGACAGAGCTAAAGGCTAGGACCCGAGTCTCTGAAATGTAAGGCCAGTGCTATTTCTATGCTACAACAAGGCCTTTCCAAACATAATTAATAAAAAAGTCTCTCTCCTCTCTCTCTCTCTCTCTCTCTCTCTCTCTCTCTCTCTCTCTCTCTCTCTCTCTCTCTCTCTCTCTCTCTCTCTCTCTCTCTCCTTCTCTCTCTCTCTCCTTCTCTCCCTCCCTCCCTCCCTCTCTCCCTTCCTCCCCCCCTCCTCCCAACAGCCTTTACCACAAAGCCACATATCTTTCGTATCCTGCCCACACCAGCCTCTTCAGCGGTCTGCTGGCAACAGATGCTGGGAATTATCGTAGTTACTGGCAATAGTTTGGGGGCATCATTTTTTTCCTCAACACAGGTAGAACAAGTGGTAACTGGTGTTAACATCATGTCAGATGTAGAGAGGCATACCCCTGGTGGTCTGTTTGGTGAATTAGACATCTGCTTGTGTCTTGCCTGTGCTCAGCAACGCAGTGGGGAACGTTAACTTCACCGGGGAGACTTAAGAGTCACACAGATTATTAGAGCCACCAAGGGCCTTAAAGATCATCTGTACGACCTTCCTATTTTGCTGAGGAAGAAATAAAGGCCCAGAGAAGGAAAGGGACTTGCCTCACATCACAGAACAAGGTTGTTACAAATGTGAGACCTTGGAGTCTGGAATGTCAGCCACTTCAGAGCAAGCAAATGTTTAATTTTTATTTAATTTTAATTTTTGTCTTTGAATCCCCAGTACCTGGGCACACGGTACCTAGAAGATCAGAGGTGCTTAATAAATGTTTGTTTATTTGATTGATCCTATATCAATCCCATTTCCTTTGTGGTAAGCACTTCCATCAGGAGCACCTCAGCTATCATGCTAAAGCTCTGAGATATGGCTATTTTTTTTAGTAAATAATATTTTATGTTTTCCAATTACATATAAAGATAGTTTTCAACATCATTTCATAAGATTTTCAGTTCCAAATTATTCTTTCTCTCTCTCAACCTCCCTCCCCAAAATGGAAAGCAATCTGATATAGGTTATACATGAGCAATCATGTTAAACATATTTCTACATTAGCCATGTTGTGAAAGAAGATGCAAAACAAAAAAAATGAAAAAAAGCAAAGAAAGTGAAAACACTCTGCTTCAATCTGCATTCAGACTCCATAGTTCTTTCTCTTTTTGGTGCGGATAGCATTTTCTGTCATGAGTCTTTTGGAATTGTCTTAGATTGTTGCATTGCTGAGAAGAGCTAAGTCTATCAAAGTTGGTCATTGCACAATGTTGTTACTGTGTACAATGTTCTCCTGGTCCTGCTCGCTTCACTCAGCATCAGTTCATGTAAGTCCTGGTTTTTCTGAAATCCACCTGTTCATCATTTCTTATGGAGCAATAGTATTCCGTTGCATTCATATACCACAGAGATGTTGCTATTCTTCAAGAGTCCTGTGGATATGCTCAGGCCAGACAGAACTTAAGAAATTTCCAGCATTGCTCATAACCATTTCCCTGAGGGGAAAGAATCCTATCCTTCATGACTCTAGTCATATTCTACTCTTTCCATAAGAGAAGCCAGCAAGGTAGGATAGTAAAAAAGCTAGATTTAAAGAGACAGAAAGACTTGTCTTTAAATCCAGGGTCTGCTACTAACTAACTAGGTAACCTCGAATGTATCACTTCACATCTTCAAGACTTGGTTTCCTCATCCATATAATGAGGAGTTTGTCCTAGAAAAATTCTAAGTTCCCCCCAGTTATAAATCTGTAATTCTGTAAACCTTTGCAGACTATGTCAATCTTTAAGGACTTCTCCCTTGTTGAGACTGTTTTAGTACTTCAAGTCTGTGCATCTCCCTAATCATATTATAAATGGTTCAATTAAACTGACTTTGGTGTTAGGAAGACTTGGGTTCAAATCCTGCCTCAGACACATCCTAGCTGTGTGACCCTGGGCAAGTCACTTAACCATTTTCACTCTCTATGTCTTTAATCTAGGACTGTGTTCTGCTAATCTTGAACTTAATGGCCAAATAGGGAAGATAAGACAAATACACAAATAATTATTATAGAAAATAGAAAACAAGCTTGTATCTTCAATACTGAGCACCCAGTAGGATAGTGATAAGGCCTGGCTCTCTGAATTTATTGACACAGGGTACTCCCAGATGAGGAAACTCCCTCCCCCAATACAGGTTGGTGCCTCCTCTGCTTTGTAACCTTACAGGTGTTTACGGAGGACTAGTACCGCTAGTGTGAGGGCTGCCAAGCCCTTTTCAGGGCTGCTCATCTACCTTTGGTGTCTACTTGTCACCCAATTCTCACCTGTGACTTCAAGCAGTTGTAGCATGCACAGTGGCTGCATCCCAGTAAATCATCTCAGCAGATGGGCTAGACCAGGTTAAAGGTAACCAACAGGCCTCAAACCCATTGGTGAGTTATGGTGATGTCTACCCCAAGCACACAAAGACTAGGGGGATGGGCAGATGGGAACGATTTGTTCCAATGGCTATGAAAGTGACTGAAGCAGGCACTGTGGAGTGCTTCCAATTTGGTCAGGCATCAAAGACGCCAAGGTCATCCATTGCATCCCAGGCCACCACCAGTCATCCTGACTTTTATCTTGCTGTTGGAATTTGGTGACTCTTGAAGAGATAGTGAGGCTGATGACTTTGTGCAACCCTGCCTCACTTAAATCAATTCGTGCACAAGTCAGGACATCACCCTGTGAGGTCATTGATACTCTTTGAAAATGAAAGACAAACAACAACAACAACAACAGCCTTATAGAGTGGCCTTTGGGGTTAAGAATTTAAGTGACTTGTCTAAGGACGCTTTGCTAATATGTTTCAGAAGAAAGACCTGAACTCAGTTCTTTCTTGCTCTTAGATGAGCCTTCTATAGGTAGGTAGGTAGGTAGATAGGTAGGTAGATAGAGATACATAGTATTTAGACATAGATATAGATATATACTCCACAGCTGCCTCTGGGCACATAATAGATACTCAATAAATTCAGTCAACAATTTGAGAGCCTACTATATATAAGACCATGAGCTCAGAGGATTGCCAAGATTCCACTCAACAAGCACTTGCTATGAGCAAGGGTCAGTGTTCTGTGCTAAAAGGAAAATGAAACAGTCCTTTATTCTTAGGGGGCTCCCATTCTGCTGAGAAGACAGGGTAGCTATAGAGATGGGGAGATACATCTAGACAATTAGAGGAGGGGGACAGTGCTAACAACTGGAAGAATTAAGAGAATTTTCAAGGAGGTGGTGATGCCTGAGCTAAGACTTAAAGGAAAATAATGATTCTTTGAGAGAGAGATGAGGATGGAGTGCATTTCAGGTGAGGTGAACAGCCTGTAAAGGTGTCCAGAGGCTGGAGAGAGAATACTGAATTCATGAAATAACGAATAGGGTTTTGCTAGAAGGCAGAATTGATTCATGGACAGGAGTATAATAGGGAACAAGACTGGAAAGTTAGCTAGGTGTTGGATAGTGGAGAACTTTAGTTAGTCAGTCAACAACCATTTATATACCTACTATATACCAGTCCCTCTCATAAATACCTCCTCTCAAGAAGCTCATAGTCTAATTAGGGGAGACAATATACTAACAACTATGGACAGATAAGATAAATACAGGATAAATTGGGGGTTGTCTTTGAGGGAAGCCATTAAGATTCAGGATGATTGGGAAAGCAGCTGAGATGAGGAAGAGGAGATTCCTGGGCATGAGGGACAGTCAGTGGAAACATTCAGAGTCAGGAAATTCAGCGTTTTGTTTGAGGAACAGCATGGAGGCCAATGTCACTGGATCTGGAGGGGAACATAAGGGGTAATAAGACTGGAAATGTAGGAAGTGACCAGGTTATAAGGGGTTTTAAAAGTCAAAAGGGGCTTTTATTTTTGATCCTAGAGGAAATAAGGAGCTCCTGAAATTTACTGAAAGGAGGAGGAGGGGTGTTACAGTCAGACCTGAGTTTTAAGTGGAAGATAGATTGGAATAGGGAGAGACCTAGGGGCAATGAGCCAAACCAATAAGAGTAGCTTACTGTCTATTGCAATGGTCCAGGCGTGAGGTGATGAGGACCTCTATCAGGGTGCTTGCAGCGTCAGAGGAGAGAAGAGGACATACAGGGCAGATATTACAAAGGTAGAAATGGCAGAAATTCAAGTGAAAGGCTAAGGAATTGGAATTTTATCTGAGTAACAGCAGGGAGCAACCTAAGATCTTTAACCAGGTTGGTGACGTGGTCGGGTGTGTGCATTAAGAAGATTGTTTTGGCAGCTATGCACTGCATGAGTTGGAAATCAGAACAACTAGAAGAAGAGAAACCAATTAGGAGCTATTGAAATAGTGCAGGTAAGAGGTGAGGAGGGTTTGTACTGGAGCGATCACATATTGATAGACAGAAGTCATTGGATAAGAAAGCCATCGGGGAGCAAGATACTTTACCTGCGGTCCATTACTTTTTCATATTTTAATAACTGTATTTTAATATTTTGGATGCATAATAAAGATACAAATAAGGTGTTATGAGCATTTATCCAAGGTTGAAAAAGTCACTTTTAGCTGTGAGTGGTGAAGAAAGATTTTATGGAGGAGAGGTTATTTGATTTGAGCTTTGAAGAATAGGTGAGATTTCAAGAAGTGGAAAAGGTGGTGGGGTTGGGAGTTCATTCTAGGTACAGGAAATGGACAGACATGTTTGAAAGATTACAAATAGTCCCGTTTGAAATTTAGAATACCTGAAGGAAAATAGTGGGAGATAATGCTAGGATGATAGGTAAGAGCCCGATTGTCTAGGGACATGAAAGCCAGGGATGAATTAGGAATCAGTTAGTTGATTGATTGGCAAAGTCAGTCTAAAACTCAAAGAAAGAATAGTTTGGAAGGGCATGAGTATGATGAGCCTATAAACCCAATTGCCAAGAGCCAGTGTGGGCTAGCTGTTTTAAGGCCTAATGGAATACTGCAAAGAAAAGTTTCATATTAGTTGTGCTTTGCTAGACAAGAATCTGTTAGTCCATTCATTTATCAAGACCACAGTCATCTAAGTGGCATGAAATGGCCACAGTATCTACCATAGACTCATAGAATATCAGAGCCCAAAGAGACTTAAAATATTAGAACTGAAAGGCATCTTTAGAATCAGTGCAGAAAGAGTCCCTGAACACAGAATATCAAAGCTGGAAGAAACTATCAACATCACATTTTTTAGCAAGAAGGAACCTAAGAAATTTTTGAAATCCCTTCTTCTTAATAAAAGGAACCTGAGATCAAGCAAAACGAAGAGATTTATCCCAAATCCCTCAGTAATTTGGAGGCAGAATCATAATTGGGCCCCAGGTCACGTGACTCAACATAATACACTTAAAACCCCAGCATGTTATGTATTAGAAGTCCCTGGATTGGAGGGTGTTATTCTTGTTTTAAGTGCGGGCATTCATTAAGGGCAGGGACAAAGCACTGTGGTTTAACAGATGATAAACAGCGTTCCAGGACTTGGGAAACCTGACTTCTGTTCCTGACTTCACCACAAATTTGTTGTGTGATCTTAAACCAGTTGTATCCCTTTTGGGTGGGGGGGCTCACTTTCCTCATATATATAATGATATATAATGAGCAGACTGGATAAGATGATCTCTAAGGCTCTTTCAGTTCTAAAAATCATCCCTTACGGTGATGGATGCAAAGTATTTGTTTTAACCATATAGCTTCGGAATGGCCAGAAACTATTATTATATTTTAACTTCGAAAGAACAGGGTTGAAGGGAAGAGAGAAAGTTGGGAAAGGAAATACTGCCCAAAGATTGAGGAGAACCTGGAGACCTGTGGTATTATTGCCTGGGTCTTTGAAAATGAAAATTTTAGCCTGAGGTCTGTGAACTTTTAAAAAAATCTATTTTGATAAGTGTATTTCAATATAAATTGTTTCCTTTGTGATCCTATGGATTATTTATGCATTTAAAAGCATTATTCTGAGAAGGACCAACAGGCTTCACCAGATTGCCAGAGAGGTCCATGTCACTGTAAGGATTAAGGACCCCTGCTTCAAAAGATCCAGCATCTTCTTTTCTGCTCAATAGTTTTTGGCTTATAATAATAGCTCACATTGAAGTGATTCCAAAGCACTCTAACAAAATGGACTCACTTGACTCACTATAGGTAGACAGAGCAGATATTATTATTCACATTTTATAAATGAAGAACCTGAAGACCAGAGAGGGAAATCATTTGCCTAAGGTTGTCCTGCTTGGAAGTAGCAGAGTCACGATTTTCTGATCGGGACTCGCTTTCACAATAGCAAATCATTTCTCTCTCACCAGTTATCAGAAAACTTTTTACTTCTTGTATGCCATTGTCATTTTCTATTTTCATGTATCCGTGTTTTATCCTCCCCAAATAGACTGTAAATTTCTTGGGGGAGAAAAGAAAGCATCTAAATTAAATGTGTAGTTTCTCTCTCCCCTTCTACGGAGGCAATGTTTTACACAGAGTAGGTGCTTATTGCATATTTGAGTGAATTAATTAATGAATGCACCCAAATGAGTGTCAACAGAGTAAGGTTCAATACCTACATGCAAGTGGGCTAGTATTCAGCTGCTGGAAAAACTTTTATATATTATAATAACAGTAATTGGCTTTTTTTTTTTTTTTAGCTCTTAATGATTCACAAACCATCTTGCACACATTCTCCACTAGTGTATAAGCTCCTTAAGAACAAAGAGTGATTCGTTTTGTGTTTATGTGTCCCCATACCTTGTACAAAGGTCACTGAAATGGTTTGGGGACCTCATCAATCTGGGGGTTTTCTTCATGATTCAGCTTCCAACCCTTCTATGGATGCCCAGTGTGTTCCTCTTGTGCATGCCTTCCAAAACAAAGACAGTTCACCCATCACAATGGAGGCCTTCTTCATTTCTCCTGACACTGCAAAGGTACCAGTAGGGCACTCTGGGTGCCCTCTTGTCACCCCTAATTCTTACCATATGACCAGACCAACTTCTCTTTCTATCATAAAATTTCTTGAGAATGTCTTTTAATCCTGCTCTTTTTCAGAGTTTCTCGGTAGTTATATATTGCATCCTGTTCACACCTACTGTGCATCTTGTCAATGCCCTCTGAGTGATATTCACCTTTAGTTCTTTGGAAGTAATGATATTCCATGTCTCACTGCCACATGGTAACACCAGCTGAATGAAAAGATGAGCCTTTGCTCTCATGGGAAGTTTAAGGTCAGCAAAAGGAACTCTGAAATTTCCTCAAAGCAATACAACCCTTTCTCCTCTTCCTATTCAACCTTGGAATCACCAATAGGATGAAGAATGTCTATTGCCCAGATTTCAACAAGCATTTGGAGAGCCATCCTTGTCCAACAGTATGTATAGCCAGGACAGACAGAACAGATGGATGAAGAGTTGGGCCCAGAGTTGAACAGGCACATAGCAGACTTAATAAATGTGGATTTGAATTGAATTGAATTAAGGAGGTCTGGATATTGAAGGAGGAGGACAGGAAAGGGTAATTTTTGCTCTGAGAGACAGAGAGGGAGACAAAGAAAGGAAGGCATAGAGAGGGAGAGAAAGCTTTTAAACCTCTCTTCTCTTCTCCTTTCAGCATTTATATTAAAAGCATTTAAATATAGCAAATGGATTTTTAAATCCAGAGTGATTTTTAATGTTTGATGGTTTGGCTGTTTAATTCTTGCTGTTCTGTTTCCCAATAACCTTGTTTTAAGCACAGTCTTCCACTGTGAAATGGGAAGAAAACAACAATAGCAACAGCAACAAAACCCCAGAGTACGCAACCAATACAAAAAGGGATGATTTCTCAATCAACATAAATGCAGTACAGCTCTCAGATTCTACAGGGCCATGATGCCTCACACCTTCTGCCCCATTGGCTAATCAGTCCAGGTGCCTCATCCCCACTCCTTCCAGGAGATCAGAAAGTGTTCTTATCCACATTTTCAAAATGGGACATCCAAGCTAGAGAAGGGATGTGTCTTCTCAGGGATCCCAGAACTCAAAGCTCACTATTCTCAGTTCCTGTTTCTAATTCCTCAGCACCATCTCTTGAGTAGTTGAGTCACACATTAAAGAGGAACCATGAATGCCATTTTGATTTAGCAAATCAGAGGTTGTCTATTCTTAATACTGTTGTTTTAAAACTTTGCATCCAGGCCCCTTTGTTGGGTAAGCTGAAAAAAACAGCAGAATATATCAGAAGGGAGACTAGAAGAAGTGTCGGGGGTCTGAATTCTTGGCTTGCTTCTAATTCTCAGGAAGACATTTAGCAAGCAATTCCATTATGTAGGACTCACCTGTAAAAGGACGATGGAATAGGGAGGGGGAATGGCCTAAGGGTGTTATGTGGAGGAGATGTGTTTCTTCTTCTTGGTCTGGTGCCAGTGGAGGAAAGAAGAAAAGAGGGAAGGATGTAGACAGACAGATTTCTAACTCAGTAAAAGGAAAAACCTCCTCACAGTTAGAGTTGTTCAAAGCATAATGAGCTGCCTCAGGAGGTAGTGAGATCCCCATCATTGGCAATCACCAAAGGAAGTAAAATTGAATTCAAATTCAGCAAGCATCAATTGAATACCTACTGGGAGCAAGGTTTTCTGCTAGGTACTGGAGGAGATATGGAAACAGACACAACATACATCCTACTCTCAAGATCTTACACTCCACTTGTGGGGTGGTGGTGTAGAGAATGTCCACAAATAACTATGTTCAAAGTCTTATTTTGCATTTTTATTCCATTACAATGCAAGATCATTGGAAAGAGGCTCAGGCAATGTGATAATGAGAAATTTGAGGAGGAAAAGATTAAATTTCATGAAGGGGAGCTTATGTTTCCTGGGAATCAAAGAAGATCTTAATAGAAGTGGCAACTAAATCAGCCCTTGAAAAAAGAAAGGGACTTCTGCAAATAGAGATGGAAAACGCATTTCAGAAATAGGTCATTGGAATTAGTGGAACAAGAATGAGTAAAACCACCATGATGATAATAATCATAATAATCACTAATATTTTTATAGTGCCTACAACACATGCTTTATAGGCACTGTGCTAAGCACTTTACAATTATTATCTCATTTGATCCTTACAATAACCCTGGGAGGTAGGTACCATTGTTATCCCCATTTTACAAATAAGGAAACTGAGGCAGGCAGAAGTTAAGTGATTTGTCTAGGTTCACATAGATAATAAGTATCTGAGGCTAGAGTCAGGTCTTCCTGACTCTAGGCCTGGCATTCTATTCAGTGTGCCACCTAGATGTCCTTAATTAGGATGTCCAGAAATGAGGTACCAAAAAAAATTGGATGATGCTAGAAGGCTTATCTGAAGCCAAATTATGAAGAGTCTTGAAATCCAGGATTCTGGATTGCTGCTTTATTTCCTAAAGAAAGGGGAGCCACTGAATATATTGGAGGAGAGGTGTGGTCTGATCAGAGTAGTGCTTTGAGAAGATTATAGAATCTCCAGATCACAGTATTGCAGAGCTAAGAAGATCCCAGTGGCTACTGAGCTCAACCTCTGGCAGCTGTGGGATAGATGGATGGGAAGAGTTCTGGACTGGAGACAGGAAGTTTCTAAAAGTCTAGGCAAGAAGTGATAAGGGCCTGAAGTAGGATGGCTAAAATGAGAGTTTGGAGAAGGTTCAGATGCCAGAGATGTTATGAAAGTAGAATCAACAGAATTTAACCACCAGTTCAGTGGGAGGGAGAAGTGTCAGGGATGACCCTGGTGGTGACTGAGGGGACAGGAGAGCCTTCAACAGAAATAGGTAGTGGAGAAGTGAGGTAGATTAAGACTGAAAGATGATAAATTGAATGTTGGATACTGTCTTAGTCCAAACTTTTGGATATTCAGAATTTCCACAGTCTGACAAATGGAACATACTAAGGATTAGTTGGTCTGCACAGGCTTTCCTGAATGATTTGATGAAATAAATGTCTTTAAAAGGCCTTGGCTTCCCCACATGTGTGCTTCCTCTTGCCCTAAAGGTGTGACAAGACATAATGTTTGCTCCAAATGATGGAGAATTTTGTTAGCACTGAGGTTCTCCCTTTTGATTTTTGGTTATAGATGAATAAGTTCTCTAGACCAAAGATCACATGTAAAGGAGGCTTGGCCTCCTTTACGTGATCGAGGTGGCATTTACTCCACAGATTATTTTCTCCATTGACTATTTAAATACCAGGCATGTTCCCAGACTGAAGTGATAACTTTCAGGCTGGGAGCAGTTGCAGTGGCTCACAAACCAGACATATTTCTACAACAGATAAATTTATTTTGGGGTACTGAGAAGATATCCATAGACATTCAAAAGGCAACTGAAAATAAAAGACTGAAACTCTGGGGACAGTACAGAATTGGAGTTATAAATTAGTAGTCATATACATAGAGGAAGTGTTTGGAGTGAAAGTGAATTTCCAAAAGAGAAAGTATAGACAGAGAAAAGAGGAGGCTCAAAGACAGAGCTTTGAAGGACACTCATGTTTATAGACAGAAAGATGAGGAGTCACCAAGAGAAACTATAAATTGTCAGATAAGATAAAAACCTTGAGAGCCCAGCGTCACCGAAGCCAAGGAAGAAGAGGGCATCATGAAACAGGGGGTGGCCAATAGTGTCACATGACAGAAAGAAATCCAGAGAGATGAGAAAAGGGGAAAGACTATTGTATTTAATGATTAGGATATTAGCATCCTAATCATTGGAAAGAATAGTTTCAGTAGAGTAAGGGGACAGCACTTGTAAACTCTTCTTTGTAACAGTTTAGCAATGCAGGGGAATAAAATAAACATGCATTTCCATAGCACTTTAAGATTTACAAGGTATCTTCCATTCAACAACCCTGTGAAGTTCTCTATCTACTCTGTGTGTGGCTTGTAGAAAACTATGTACTTCTTGTCTCTTCCAGGAGAATGTAAACTCCTTGAGGATAGGTACTGTTTTCATGTTGTATTCTCAATGTTAAGCATAGAGTCTGGCACATAATAAGTTCATAACAAATGCTTTTTGATTGATTGCTTAGGTGTGATCATCTATTTTACAGATGCGGAAATTTTCAATTTAGCAATATATGCATGAGTGTACATGCGTATTTGTATTATATATGTATATATGTGTGTGTGTGTGTGCATATATATGTGTACACACATATATGTATATAAAATGACCACTGAATGATTTTAAGCTGATAATTGTAAAAATAGAGGAGGCCTATTTCCTTTATCTTTGATAGTATAGTCACATTGACCATTGTATTTAGCCTGAGTTTTCTTGACTCTCCATGTTGAATTTCTTTTATAGTTGATACTTAAATCATGAATATTATTTTTTTCTGTTCTGTTTTCTTCACCCTGTATCACTTCATATGAGATCTTTCTGACTTCTCTAAATTGTTCAAATTTTTATGCCTTGTGACTCTGTAATAGATCATTGCATCTAGATGCCATAATTTATTCAGCCACTCAGCAAACAATGGGCACTGGAATTATTTTAAACTTGTTTTCATCACAAATAATGGTCTTATGAACATTTTTTACATATAGTTCTCTTCTTGTTAACAGTAACTTCCTTAGGGTATGTATGTGTATTTGTATATGTGTGTGTATTTATATATTTATATTTATATAGTCCCAATAGTGGGATCTCTGGGTTGGAGTGGATGAAAAAATTGGTAATTTTTCTTTCATAATTTCCAATTGTGTTTCAGTGGGATTAAATCAATTCATGGCTCTACCAGCATAGAATTAGTTACCTGCCTTCTCACAGTCCCTCCCACAATGAGTTTTCCCATCATTTAGCATTTCGTTAGCTTAAGCTTTTGCTCATTAAGCAAAATTTTGCTTTTTGAGTTTATAACTTGAGGTTATTTTAATTTGCATATTTCTACTTATTAGCGATTTTTAAATTGTTCAGGTGATAATTGATAATTTATATTGCCTCTTTGGAAAACTATTCATGTCCTTTGCCCACTTTATCTATTAGAGAATGGTTTAAGAACCATTCAGAAGAACAATCTTCTAGATTATGGTTAGTTCCCTATAGATTTTTGAATGTCAGAATTAGGTCAGAGATTTTTAATACAAAGATTTTTTTTTCTCTCTCTCTTTGCTTTGTAATTGCCACTCCACAGAAGGATGTCTGTGCTTCAATTAGGCAAAACTATTTGCCATTCTCCCCTCAATTGACCTTTCACACATGCCATTCCCAAACTTTGGAAGTGCCCTTCAGCCTCTGCTCCATGAATATACTTCACTTTTCCTCTTTCCAAAGCTAGTCAAAATTCATCTTCTCCAGAAAACTTGTCTAATTAACTGCAGTGGAGTCCAGCTTCTCATTTAGGTCACATCTCCTTAGACACATTCCCAACATTTACATTAATCAGTTCAATTCAACAAACATTTATTAGTTGCTATTGTTTGTATAGCTCCGTGCAGAGAACAGGTGCTGAGAACTCATTATATTCCTTTCTAATTGTTAAAGAGATAATCAATCTTCCTTGATTCCTATTCCACTTATTTCAGCTGACATCAAACGTTAAGAGATGACTGAAAATGTCTCAGAACATAAGCAATCAGAATGCAGAATATTTGATGGAACAATAGGAAATGGAATATTAGAGACGGAAGAAACTTTTAGATATTAGCTAGTCCAAAACTCTTCATTTTACATACAAGGAAAGAGGGTCCCAGTCAAGGAATGATCACAGAGCCAATTATCAGTGGATGAACTGAGCCTGCAATCCAGTAATTCTTCTAGTTAGTACACAACAGAGAAGAGAGGAGGGCAAATGTTGTTATTGTTCAGTCCCTTTTCAGTCATGTCTGAATTTTTGTGACCCTGTTTGGGGTTTTCTTGGCAAAGATATTGCAGTAGTTTGCCATTTCCTTCTCCAGCTCATTTTACAGATGGGGAAACTAAGGCAAACAGGGTTGAGTGACTTGCCCAGGGTCACAATCTAGTAAGTGTCTAAGGCTGGATTTGAACTCAACAAGATGAATCTTTCTGACTCCAGGCCCAGGACTCTATCCACTGTTCAACTTAGCTGCCCAAGGGGAAATGTTAAAGTCTTCAAAGAGTTTTGCAAAGAGGGAGTACAAAAAACAAAATGTTCCATTAGGATTTAATGATTCTCTAGTAATTCTTCTATCTAAAATATAGGATCACTGCTTCGGCAAACCAAAAGCATTGTACACATAGAAGGTAATATTCATATTAGGGAATCATCGTATTTCAATGAAAAAAAAAACTGGAGTTGAAATTAGGAGACCATATCCTAGTCCAGACCACCAGTAACTCAACCTTCATCTATTCACTTTCCTTCTCTATGGCTTAGTTTACACATCTATTTCCCAAATACATACATATGTATGAATGTATATGTACACGCATGTGCACATACATGTCAGCTTTTATTATTATTTAATCTCACGCCATATACAAATGCCATCTCTTTGTCATGAGATCCCTCAACATTGTATATTCCCTTTCTGCATTTATTCTTAGTCCAGTGGTTCCATATGTAAGTGCTTAATAAATGCTTATTGGTGAATTATTCATTCTAATTTATATTAGATCTATCTGCTTATGTCTTATTAAGGAAATGTCCACATCTTACTTCATCTTTAGATTGCCTGGCACAGGGTCTAGTCTGCACCTAATAAATTACTGTCAAAAGAATGTTAAGGGGATCATTTCAAACAACAGGAAGTTGATTCCTTATAATCACTGCGGACTATAGCCCAAGGAATCCGTGAAAGAACACAAACTGTGCAAGCAGAGCCCTGAGGCATTCAGGTGTGTGCCATTGCTGGCACTGAAAACCCAGTTCCCCTCCCCCTTTCTGCATAGGGGTAAATATAATTCCCAATTAAATTGAAAAAAATAATTTGGAGGGAAAACCCCAGATGCTAAATTACAGTTTATTTGTGGGCCAAGAAAATAATTAATATGGCTTTGCATTTTCAATTGACTTTTCTAGTGTTAATAACACAGGGCCATCCTCATAGGGCAAGTTACTATTAGTTTTAGGAAACTGAGGCACTGCCAGAGGCTGTCTTCCTAAGAAAACACAGTGAGATCCTGCCAGCCAAAGAGGGGTTCTCCCCAGCTTACGAATTGTTGGACTGTTTTACTTTCTGTAGGGAAATTCAACCTTTTGCAGTAATGGGGCAAAGGTCTGTGCTATGACTAGAAGGCTTGGGGTCTAGTCCATGAGTTGCCACCACCTAGCTTTGCAAATTATTAAGTGATCACTAAGGTTCCATTTGACTTTAACATTCCGTATCATGAACTCCCTTCCCACTCTAAAATTCTATCTTCTAGCATTCTATTTTCTAATGCCGTTCTAATGTTCTAGGTTTTGTGTTTGAACATTCTACCAATATTCTTTCAAAATCTAACACTTTGTACTCTTCTAACTATAGCTTTCTAAGTACAAGGAATCTGGCTTGAGGAAATCATGAACAAAAACTTACAAAACTTTTAGCAGGAATAGCGACACTTTTCCTACACTGTAATAAACTCTTTCTTCCCCCTTCATTCATTCAGTAAATAATGCTAGATGCTTGCACAAAGGTGAATAAAATGTGTCCATGGCC
Source organism: Vombatus ursinus (assembly GCF_900497805.2). Lineage (NCBI taxonomy): Eukaryota > Metazoa > Chordata > Mammalia > Diprotodontia > Vombatidae > Vombatus > Vombatus ursinus. The sequence continues at coordinate 16,407,361 of NW_020945437.1, forward strand.
TTCAAGATCCTATGGTCTATTGTAGAGAACTAAAGAATAAGGAGAGAAAGAAGTGAGCATGGTGATTGGGAAGACCAAATATATTTAAAACATTTTGATACTTAAATGCTTCCGTATATCTGTGAACATAATCCAGCATAGATTTCTTCCCTTTGTGTTTGGTCATTCTAGCTGTTCTTCCCAATATTAATTTAATGAGGACCATTCCCACTTCTTCATATAGCAAGCACAGTTCATATTGAGGCATTGAAATCCAAATGTGGTATTTCTACTGTTAATGATGATGATGATGATAAAAATCACTATGGAATAGCTGGCAAATCTGTTGCAGTCATTTCTGTTGTCCCCTATCCAGCTATTCTTACATTTATTTGCAGTATCTTTATACCCTAATGCATGGAATTTTTTTAGTAAAAGTTCCATGTGGTCAAGTCAGCAAGCATTTATTAAGCTCTTACTCTTTGTCAAGCACTGTGTTAAACAGTGGGGATACAAAGAAAGGCAAAAAACAGTCTTTATCCTCAAGGAGTTCAAAATCTAATGGGAGAGATACCATGCAAACAATTACAAGTATATCTCATTTTATTGTGCTTTGCTTTATTGCACTTCATGGATACTGCATTTTTTTACAAATTGAAGGTTTATGGCAACCCTATGCCCAGCAAGTCTATCAGTGCCATTTTTCCAATAGCATGTGCTCCCATTGTGTCTCTGTGTAATATTTTGGTAATTCTCACAATATTTCAAACCTTTTCATTATATCATATCTGTTATTTTGATCTTTGTTGTTACTATTGTGATTGTTTTTGGGCACCCCAAACCATGCCCATGTAAGACAGTGAATTTAATCAATAAATGTGTGTGTTCTAACTACTCCACTGACCAGCCATTCTCTAGTCTTTCTTTTTCTTCTCTGTTCTCCCTATTTCCTGAGACACAACAATATTGAAATTAGGCCATCTAATAACCTTACAATGGTCTCTAAGATTTCAAATGAAATGAAGAGTCAATTGACATGATAAACTTCATTGTTTTCTTATTTAAGAAATTACCACAGCTACCCCAACCTTCAGCAACCATCAGCCTAATAAGTTAGTAGCCATTAATGTAGAGGCAAGACCTTCCACCAGCAAAAAGATTACAACTTGCTGAAGGCTTAGGTGATGGTTAGCAGTTTTAGCAATAGAGTATTTTTAATTAAGATCTGTGTATTGTGCTGTTGAGTCCTTCAGATCTTTTCTTCCATCATTACTTTTATTTAAGTGCTGCTTTCATCATTATCTCCTTGTGTATTTTGAGAAACAAAAATCTCTCTGGTCCCTCTGTTGTTTTTTCATTGTAGTTTTTGTGTGATTATTGAACCCAATAGGCATTTTTCTCTTTTTCCCCTTTTATTCTGGGGTAATTTATCCTGTTGTGACTTCCTTGGTAGCTGTATTTATTTATTTGTCTTATGTTTCTGTTGTCTGGTATAGCAGAATGAATAATTTCTTGGCATCTTTTAAAAATATTTCTAATGCCTGTCTTTTATTGGCTGTCTTTTTGAAATGATTATTTAGTTCAGGTTTGCAGAGCGTGCCATCTTGGGTTGCATTTTGAGTTTCTTTGCTCTTCAGAACACATTATTCCATTGCCTCCTGTGGTTTCTGGCAGGTGCAGAATAGTCTTGTGCTACTCAATTTTCTTCTCATTTGTATTTAAAGGTTTCTCCTGCTAACTTGAAGAATATTTTTGTCACTGGAATTATTAAATTTAAGTGTTATGTGTCTTAGAGTTGACAATGTAGGTTTATTTTTTTCTGTTTGCAATTTGTGGATTCTTTTGATTGTCATTTTACATCTGTTTTCAGAGATGTTCTGGGCAGTTTTTGTTTTATTATTTCTTGTATTTTGATGTCCAAGGCTTTTTGTTGTTGTTTTATCTGTCCTATTCTTCTAGGAGATCTATAGTCCTTAAGTTGTCACTACCCCTCCTTCCTCTGAGATCAATATATTTTACTTGCATAGATTATTATTTCTTTTAATATTGTTGCTTTTTACTTCTCTTCTTGCAGATCATCCTTCATTTCTGTGTATCTGCATTTCCAATCAATCATTCCCTCTTTAGTTTTTGTTTTGTTTTGTTTGTCAGGTTTGCCATCATAGATTCAAGTATTTCTGTTCTGTCAATTATTTCTGTTGTATAGACCATATGGTCTTCTCTTAATGATATTTATTTCTCTATTGGGACATTCTGCTATGGTTCCAAAACACTTTGATAGCAATAACCCTTTAAGGCAGGTGAATTAATCCAATCAACAAACATTTAAGTGTCTACTATGTGCCAGGCACTATACTAAGTGCTGAGGATACAAAGAAAGTCAAAAGACAATTCCCGCCCTCAAGGAGCTTCCAATCTAGTGGGGGAGCTTACATTCTAATAACAGCACAAAGATTATTCCTATTTCATAGGAAATGAAACTAAAGTCAGAGAAGTTAAAATGATTTGATCAGAAACACATAGCTGATGCATTTCAGAACTAAAATTAAAATCTAGGTCTTTCTTAAATATAGGTCTACTGTTCCTTCCACTACCTCATAATACTTCTAGGTCAGAACTTCTTAACTTGGGGTATATGAACTTGGTTTAAAAAATGCACACACACAAACATATGTGTATATAGACACACAACTGTATTTCCATGATCAGTTTTTTTTCCTTTTTAATCCCATGTATTTTACTTTATGCATTTTAGAACATGATTCTGAAAAATGATCCCTGGGCTTCACTGAGACTGCCAAAGAGATCCATGACACCCTAATTATATTAAAAGTTTCCTGCTCCACAAAAAACTTTATTCACAATAACTGTCTAATGTATATTCTAGATATTGGTATCACCATATTATAGATGAGGACAATGAGAGTAGGAAAAGACAAGTGACTTGTCTAAGTCTGCACAGTGAATTAAGGACAGAGACAGTATTCAAAGCCAGGCCTTCTTATCACTAGTGCACTGTTCTCTCCCCTGGAGCAGGCTCTGAAGTACTCTGGGTGGATGGTCAAGGGTATTTAGGTGTAAAACAATCCCAAATATCTTTTCCGTCACGGTCAATCTGAATCCAGTGTCCTCTGAACATCTGGATTTAATTTTTCACTTTTTTTAAGTCCCCTTAGCTGCCAGGCCTTAGAGTGCTCTCATAAAATTTAAAGTCTTTTTAAATAATTAAGACCAAAGCTCAGTGTAGTGGTCAAAAGGAAGGACATTTGCCTGTGGCCCTGTAAATTATCCTGGCTTCTGGCCCAGGGCCCAGCCATGACAGAAGCTCGGATCCACATAAGAGATAGTCATTCAGACTCCCAATTAAAGAAGACCCAAGTAATCTTCCCCCTCCCTTTTCTTCTTGAAAATGAGTTATGGAAAGAAATTGGATAAATGACTCTCTTCTTTCTGACAGCAAGAGCTCTTTCTGACAGATTTAGGGTTTTGAACACACCTCTGTCCCATTCTCTAATTTAGTACTTGTGGCATTCACCTCAATAGCTTTCCAAGTCAAAAGATGCATGTTCCTGTCCTGGCTCACCGTTTGTTAGTTGTATGATTTTACAAAAGTCACTTAACTTTGAGCTTTGAGTTTCAGTTTCTTCATCTGTTAAATGGGGCTAATAATCCTTGGATATGGGACTTTCACAAGATAGGTGAGAAGGAGTTTCTCCATAAATCTAAAAATGCCATTTATTCCCATTTTGAATGCAATTTAAGATTCACAAAGACCTTCCTTCTCAACTCTCTTGTGATAATTTCATAATCTAAGAATTTATTAGCCCCATATATTTTATATATTGTATACATACATATATGAAGTAATATACATATACATTACTCATGTTTGTGAATATATATGCATGTGTATATATATATATATATATATATATACACACATGCATGCATACATACATATATATTTGTAAACAAAGAAAGAGAGCAGCTAGGTGGCACAGTAGATAGATCCCTGAGCTTGGAACCAGGAAGACTCATCTTCCTCAATTCAAATCTGGCTTCAGATACTTATCAGCTATGTGACCCTGGACAAGTCACTTAACCTTGTTTGTCTCAGTTCCTCATCTGTAAAATGAGTTTGGGGAGGAAATGGCAAACCCCTCCTGTAAATCTGCCAAGAAAACACCAAATGCAGTCATGAAGAATCAGACACAACTAAAAAAAAACTGAACAACACACACATACACACACACACATGTATATATGGAAATATATATACACACACATTATATTACTCAGTTTTACACTAAGCTATGGGTGTAGTAACTAAGGTGCTAGTTCTAAAGTCAAGGAAACATGAACTGAAATTCTGCCTCAGACACTTAACCTCAGACACACTGACTTTGTTACCCTGGGCAAATCACTTACTCTCTTTCAGCCTCAATTTCCTCATCTGTAAAATGAAAATAATAATAATAATAATAGCACCTACTATACTTTTAGGGCTGTTGTGAGGATCAAATTAGTTAAAAATTAAATTAATTAAAAATTGAATGTTGTCAGAATTAAATTAATTAAAAATTAAACATGTGACACATTTTGCAGACCTTAAAGCATTATAAAAATGCTCACTGTCATCATTATTTACTAGAAGATAGAAAGAGAAATAATCCCTGGCCCATGCCTTGAAGAAGCTTGCAGACTAGTAGGAGAGATAAGACTAGCACAACTGAAAATGAAGAGACAACAATATGAGAGTCTTTAACTGAAAACTCAATTTTATATGGGATGTAAGAGCCCAGAAAGAGGAAGCAACAGTTTCACTGATGAGCAAGATGGCCTTGAAGTGATTTCTTTATATTCTTGAGACTTCAGCAGACTGCCAGGCCATTTCTGCCTCTTCTGACCTGGCCCCTCCCACTCCCAGTCTCCAAATTCTTCTTCTTGTAGAATACAGCACTACAATGAACCTCAGGAGTTAATATCTAGTCTGAAGGCAGCTAGGTATTGCAACAGATAAGAGAGTATTGGACATGGAGGCAATAAGTTCTGAATTCAAATACTCCCTCAGACATTAGCTGTGTGACCCTGGGTAAGCCACTTAATATGTTCTTTGCCTCAGTTTCCTCATTGTAAAATGGAGGACAATGATAGCACTTACCACCCCTGGTTGTTGTAAAGCATTTTGCAAATCTTAGATCTCTATAAATGCCAGTGATGATGATGAAAAAGAAGATGATGATGAAGATGATGATGATTATGATGATGATGATGAGAATACTACTCCAAGTTTGACAATCCATTTTGTCCAGCATTTTAACAACACTGTGACGTAGGTGATACTATTTCAGTTGACAAACCTGAGGCTGATAGAAAGAGATTAAGTGATTTGTTTAGGGTCATTCAACTAGCAAAAGTCTAAGGCAAAATTTCACTTGAGACTTCCTGACTCCAGGTCCAGCCCTCTATCCATTTCAACATCTAACTCCTAGGTTGTCTTGTCTGCTCAGTTAAATTAAAACATCCTTAGGGACAGAGACTGTGACTCACATTTATTCTCTATTTTCAGTAGGACCTAGAAAAATTCTCAGTGCACAGTAGGTGTTTAACAAATGTTTATTGAATGTCAGAGCTTAACCTGAATTCACATTCCAGCTCTCTGTCTCTTGCTGGCTGTGTGATCTTGGCCATATCATTCAACCTATTTGTGCCTCAGTTTTCTTATCTGTAAAATGAAGGGATTGGATTAGATAACCTTTATTACCCTTGCACCCCTAAATCAGTAATCCTAGGATGCTAGTAACTTTTTATTAAAACCCCTTCAACACTAGCTCCCTATGTCTCAGACACCTCTTGAAAGTGTTTCCAGCCCCAGAGATATGCAAAGACAGATTGTGACTTCTGGGAGAAACTGGGAGACATCAAGAGCTACCCTTGGACCTTCTGATCTCTAGGCCCCGATGTCTCCATTTGCAAAATGAGAGGATTGGACAAACTGGTGTGTTAGCTCCTTCCTGGCTTTGACAGCACATGATTCTATACCTTTCTTACCATACCTGCCAAGTGTTTTATTCCACCCTGCTGCCTCTCAGATCACTCTTCCTCTATTCATGTGGCTTAAGGGAAGATTGGGCACTAGATGGCACTGTGGATAGAGCATCCAGCCTGGAATCAGGAAGACCTAAGTTCAAATCCAACCTCAGATACTTACTAGCTGTATGACCCTGGGCAAGTCACTTAACCTTGTTTGCCTCAGTTTTCCCACGTGTAAAGTGAACTGGAGAAGGAGATGACAAAACAGTCCAGTATCTCTGCCAAGAAAAGCCCAAATGGGGTCACAAAAAAGTAAGACAAGACTGAACAACAACATGGGGAGATTCTCATATGTTGAATCAGAAAAGCAGGATCTCCACTGCAGCTCTGCCTTGTAATTGTTTGACTTTGAGCAGATCGTTTCATCTCTCTGGGCCTTGGTTTCTTCAATGAGAAAATGAATGTTATGATCCCTACCCTGCCTACCTCACAGGGTTATTGTAACAAATGAGATAATATATTGGAAGCCATTCTAACCCTCTTCATATACTGAATGTGTTAAATACCACTACTGTACTAGATCTACAAAACACCACTTAACCACCTATGGGATTCAGGTTGGACAAAACCCTCCCTGACCCTTGGTTTCCTCATCATCAAAATTAGAGGGTTGGACTAGATGACTTCTGAGGTCCCTTCCTGCTCTATGTCTGTGACCCTGTGATGCTATGAATTGTCCCTGCCCTCGGAGAGCTTACATTCTACTACATTCATTGATTTTCCCTTCATGTCAGAGGACTCTTCAGTGTCATGTCCTTCACAACACTACTCCACAAAAAAAGACAAGTTCCATTAACTGTACAGAGAAACAGGTGATGCCCGGCACACAGTAGTCCCTTGATAAATGTTTGTTGACACAGTATTATAGAAAGAGAATCTGACTCACAATCAGAAGATCTGAGTGCAAGTTACTAACTATGACTTTGGAAACTCATCAGCTCTGAGCCTCAGCTTTGCCAGCTTAACAATGAGCACAAGAATGCTCTATCCCACAAGGCTGTTATGGTGATTAATGAGATAATGTATGTAAAATATTTTAGAAAACTTAAAGCTATATAAATGAGTCATTATTAAATTCTGCTGGTAATTAGATTAAAGAAAACTGCCTAAAATACTAATAATAGTGCTATTATGATGATGATAAATGATCCCCACTAATCCAGTACTTACCAAAAGAATCCAAAATATCTTAGAAGCTGTATTCAAGGCCTGAATGACAATGCAGTCTAAGAAGAAATAGAAAAGTTCCACATTAATGAGAAATGACCTTCATAACTCACTTGGTCTCCCTTGGGTTTCATTTACAGAATATTCCATATTTTTTCATATCTAATTCCAATCCATCTCTCTTATCACCATGTAGAAGTATTAATAAAGATAGTTTTGTTTAGGGTCCTTTTCTATAAAATTATTTCCATTCCCCCCTTTTTGTGTGTTTAAAAGTAATTGTAATATTTTTAATATCCTAATATATGAAGCTGTTATTCTTAGCTGGCTGCTATCTGGAAGAGGCTTGGATAAATATCAGGTAACCCCAAACTATGACCTTTCTAGGGCTGCCTCTCACTGATTTTCCGTACCTCGTCTGGGCAGGCAGTTTACTAAAATCACTAGAAATTTGTTTCTATATTCCTGTCAAAAGCTAGAATTTCTTGAGTTTCTCTTACCTCTCATCTTTCTTTTTTAATTTTGTAATGATGATAACTGATATTTACACATTGATCATTATAATTGATGTTTACATATTGATTGATAACATAACTGATCTTCACACATTGGCTAATCATAACAGATATTTACACATTGATAATGATAAATAGTATTTGCATATTACATGTTGAAATTTGCGAAGAGCCTTACATATGCTCTCTCACTTAACAAATCTATGATGAAAATATTGCAGGTATTATTATACCTCTTATTCTCATTGTACAGATGAGTGAACTAATACCCAGAGAGGTTAAAGAACTTGCCATAGTGAGATAACTAGTAGATGTTTAAGAGACAAGTTAATGATAGATGTCCCTGATGACAGGTCCACTATGCCGAGTTGCCTTTCTGGTTGATGTGCCAGAAAACTTGATCTTGGTGGTGGTAGTGGTGGTGGTGGTGGTGTGTGTGTGTGTGTGTGTGTGTGTGTGTGTGTGTGTGTGTGTGTGTGTGTGTGTGACAGAGGGAGGGGAGAGGGAGGGACAGAAAAAGAGAGAAAGACAGAGACAGAGAGACATAGAGAAAGAGTAGGGGAAGAGAAGGGGGAAGAGAGAGAAATAGAGAAAGAAGAGGGAGAGAGGTGAGAGGGGAAGAAGGAGACAGATATAGAGAGAGAAGGGGGAGAGAGGAGGAGGAGGAGAAAGAGAGGAAGAGAGGTGGGAGAGCGGGTAACATGGTGTAGTAAGGGATAAAGTCTGCTTTGGATTAGAGAAGACCTGAGTTCATGCCATGTATCTTCCACATATGGGCTATGAGATGATGGACTTAACCTCACAAAACCCCAAGTAGCTCTCTGTAAGTATCAGTTACAGGGCAGTTCTTCATCTTCATTGGTAAAGGGAACTTTCTCATCAGGATCAATCAATCAATAAATATTTATTAAGTACCTACTATGTGCCAAACATTGTGCTAAGTGCTGGGGATACAAAAAGAAGAAAAATACAGTCTCTGCCCTCAAGGAGTTCACAATGTAATGGAATTCCCTATATCAATGAAGTCTGAAGCCATGTCTTACATAGATAAATAGATAGTTATATATAGTTTTATATATCATATTTATATATAATGTGTGTATATACATATATATGTATATATACATACACACATACACACAAATGACCCAAAAAGGTTAAGAACCCTTTTATCAAATTCTACACAGGATGCCCCAAAAGTCTTACTGAAGTTTTAAGCCATTGAAACATAAAATTGCGCCAAGATTTTTGGAACACCCTGTCTAACATTTATAGAGAATATATATGATGACAATAATACCAATAACTTGCTCATGCTACACAATGAGATTTTTGTCTCGGTTTTTGTGGTTTAACAGAATAGAAACAGGAATAATTATCAGTAACTGCAGTCTAAGAAATGACATCTCCTTGAACTACTGAAAACTCATATGCTGCTGAGTGGAATTAGAGGAAATCACAAAACTTAGCTGCCTGGGTCCACTACAAATTCACATTATCTAACCGTAGTCTGAGTTACATCTCTTACCAAGAAATGGCATTTGGTATATCCTGGAGATAACCAACAACAAATTATCCTTTTTAAAACAAGCCTCCACAGATTTAGGTCCAGCAGCTCAGGCTGGAATTGTCAGCTTTCCTTTCTCTAACCCTGCCTTTGTTTCTCAGGGCCAGAGCAGGAAGCCTCTGTAACTAGAACTAACTGACACACCTAGCTTTTGCATAGATTAGCTTCTCTTGTACTCCCCAGATGCCGGTGAGGGCATCCCCATTTTACAGAAGAGAAAACTGGGTCTCAAAGAAGGAAAGTAGCTTGCCACAATTACAAAGAATATTGTGAATTGTCCCCAAAGTGGCCGGCCTTCTAGTATGTTTCTCTTTAGACTACGCTGTATCCTTATGTCTTTCCCCTACTGTTTGCTCATACGTTGAATCATAAACTCCTAGAGCTGGAAAAGATCTTAGAATATGATAATTTGAAGGCACCTTAAAACATAAAATGTCAGAGCTGGAAGGAACTTGACATGCTGTATTGTCCAATTCCCTTATTTTGCAAAGAAGAAAACTGAATGAATGAAAAGCATTTATTTCACTCTTGCCACATGCTAGGCAGCATGCTAAACCCCTTTAACTGAGGTCGAGACAAAAAGCATACTTATAGCAAGAGTCAGAATCACAGAACCACAGAATTGCAGAGTTGTAAGTGACATCCCTGACCATCTCATCTGACTCGTGCCCAAACAAGATCCCCAAAACAACATACGTATCCAACAAGTAACACCTGTTGTTACTATTCAGTCGTTTTTCAGTCATAACCCCTTTTGGGATTTTCTTAGCAAAGATACTGGAGTGGTTTGCCATTTCCTTCTCCAGCTCATTTTATAGATAAGGAAACTGAGGCAAGCAGGGGTTAAGAGACTTGCCCAGGGTCACCCAGCCAATAAGTATCTGAGGATGGATTTAAACTCAAGTCTTCCTTACTCCATGCCCCGTACTCTATCCCCTGCATCACCTACCTCCCCAAGTAATTATCCAGCCTCTGCTTGAAGACCTCTTGTGAGACAATCTTCCCCTTTTCAAGGCAGCTCATTCCACTGTTGGACAACTCCAACTATAAAGAAATTTTTTTTCCGGATATGATAGCTTAAATTTGATTCTTTGAAATTTCCATCCATTGATTTGAGACATGACAACAGCATATGTCTCCTCAATCCTAATTAATACTGTGCCATGGAGTCTCTCTCCTGCAGCTCTTATGGGCTGCCAAGGAACTGTGGGGATACAAAAATAAATAAGACACAGCTTCTGTCTCTCAGGAGTTGCAACTGTAATACAAGTTAGGATGTACAATGTCTTAGAGAGGTATGAACACAGCAATATGAGAGCTCACTGGAGAAGGAAATCACTTCTTCCTTCCTTCCCACTGTAATCCCAAGCAGGACTACCTGCCTACAGAGGCCCCATTTTATCACTCATTTGCCAAATATTTATTGAGTGCCTACTGTGCAGAACTCTGTGCTAGCTGCCCAGAAAGATACATCAATTTATCAAAGATTTTTGTGGGTTCAATGCCTACTCCAGCTCATTATCGCACTCAGCCGTCCCTCATCCTCTGCATTCATGGACACAGACAAACTCAGACTTGACCCTGGCACAGCACTCTGGCTGCCCTGGCATACCTTTCTGACCCCTTGTTGGGGTCTTGTGGAGGAGATTTCTGGCTAGACAGGGGTTCTACCCTACATGTCCTCTGGAGTCAATTTCAACTCCAAATGTGAGGTTCTGTAGGTTGACTTTCCCTCTTGGCCTTTAATCTCTTGATAGGGGCACAGTGGGGATGTGACAAGTAATCTATTTGACCTTGGGAAAGTAATTCTTCTTTTCCTAGCCCCTTTTTCTTTTTTCCCAAAATGTTAAATTGAGATTCCATTTGTCAGCTTTGCAATTTTGGGTAAGTCACTAACCTGTGTGAGCCTCCTTTTCATTATCAATAAAATGAAAGGAATGAATTAAATGATGTCAAAAGTGACTTTCAGTTCTAAATCTATGATCCTATGGTGATAGAAAATGAACAAATGATCTCAGTGTCCTCCAAACTACTCCCCTTCTAGCTGATTTGATATAATGTCACAAAATCATGGGATCATAAATTTACAACTGGAAGTGTCCTTAGAGATTATCAAATCCAGTCTCCTCCCCAATTCCATAAACTAAGGACCCAGAAAGGTTGTTTTATATTATCTCCTTCCTCTCTTATAAGCTCTTCATGATGTCATAAGTCTCTTTATGCTTTAGCCCACTAAACTTATTCTTTATTCATTTTAACCTTCAAACTCTCTATCCCTAGGTATTTTCTCAGGCTGTTATCCCTGCTGTCAAATTACCCCCTCCATGTCAAATCTATAGTTAAATAATTCACCTCCACACCTTTCTTTACTCTCAATTCCCTCACTTCCTTATCTTATCGCTGCTCCTGTCTTGTTAAACCCCAACCCTGAATTACTCCTACCATCTGCCTCCTCTTCTACTACTCACATACTGCTGAATGGGATTAGAGGAAGTCACAAAACTTAGCTGCCTGGGTCCACTATAGATTCATGTTATCTAACTTCAACTGGAACCCTTGCTTAAAAAGAATTTAAAAGGGAGAGATCTCCCCAGCTTATATCTGATGACTGAACCAAATGCTAGTTACACAAAAGACTGCCATGTATAGTGAATAGTGAGCAAATCCACTTACCCAAGAAGATAATAAACAGAAACCAGAGGAGTTAAATAGATTAGAATATACCAAATGACATATAATAGAGAATGAGCTCTATCGCTGAGAGCAAGATACTTTGTTCAACCGAGAGAGTACTTAGTCTCATCCCAGGGGAAGTTCTCCAAAATCTCTACAGAGACAAACTGGAAATCAAAGACATGTTGAAATGCATACTCCTCTAAAGGTATGCAGCTTTCTAAAGTCTCTCTCTCACTCTCTCTCTCACTCTCTCTCTAGCTCTTGCTCTCTCTTGCTCTCACTCTCCTTTCTCTTCCTCTTTATTTCCCTCTCATCGAGAACTACATGTGTCTTCTCTTGAATCAGAACTCCCTTGTTCCATGCTCTCATGCCAACTCAACCTGCCACACAGGGATGTGTTGTCAAGTAATCATACGCTCCACCAATGAGAAGAATTCTAAATAAATACTCTAGACTATAACCCAGAGTTACATGTGTAAGTATGATTTCAGACAAGGGAAGGTACAGTAACTATAGACACAATGAAAAGAGATAAACAAGCAAACCCAGCATATAGTGCTTGAAACAAATAAGTGCTTAATCAATGTTTTTTCTTTCATTAATTCATTCATTTTCTAATTGAATTCCATCTCCCACTCTCAAAGTAGGTATTCCAAACCTCTTCTACCCTTGTCTCCCATACTGCTACCTCACCCACCCTCTCTCAGAAGAAAATCTCATCTCTTACTTTGCTGAAAAGATTGAGGCCATTCACTGTGTTTCAAAAGTGCCCAACAAATGTCACTTGGAGGCTCTTGTCTCAATTCTTTTGCTTACGCTGTTCTCTATTTCTGGAATGCCTTCCACCCCCTCTTTGACTTTTGGAGTCCTATCCATCCCTTAAAGCTCAACTCAGACACTGCTTCCTCCATTACCAACACACACAAAACACACACACACACACACACACACACACAAACACACACACACACTCTAAGTAAAGGTTTTCCTCTTCACACTGAACATAGTGCTTCAATTTTTACCTCTTAAATGAGAGGTGGATGACACAATAGAAGGAATGTTGGATTTAGGGTCAGAAGAACTGGTTTCAAATCCTGGCTCTGTTATACTAATTGTGGAAACTGGGTTATTATTTAACTTTCCATGAGCCTCAGTACCTCATCTGCAAAGTGAGTGGGTTAGTCTACATGACTCCTAAGGTCCTTTCCGGTTCTAAATCCATAAGACTTTTGCAAGATTGTATATTCTAGTTATCTCAATTTGTTTCTAATCACCTTAGTAGATTAGAAATTCACTCCTTGAGTCCAGGGACCATAGCTTTTCTTTTCTTTTTTTTTTTTAATCTACTTGAATAACTGTCATGGTGGTCTGCATAGAGTAGGAGCTTTTAAAATGTTTGTTAGGTGAAAAAATTAGTGAAGCAGTTATTTAAGGGGTGACTTCTTTTTGCTTGGTATTTGACTGCAGCTCTTAGGAAGACCCAGAAAATAAGCCAAAATTTGTTTCTAGCAAAGCTATCTCCCTACTTAAGGATTCTAGGTATTTATAGGGAAGTGATGATTTCCTTCTGGGATTTAAATCCAGTTCTCATCACTCTACACCCAGTAGACTATGAACCATATAACCAGACCACGTCTCACCAACCAAAAAACATATCTAAAGTGATTATTTTGTACAGAGCACTGTGTTCAGCACAGGAGAAAGACCCTCTCAGTGCTTAGAGTTTGTAGGGCAGATACAGCAGATAAAGAAATAATATGGTACAAAGTGATGCATAAGAGTTGCATGAGAAAGCTCTGTGAGATCTGAGAAAGGAAAGGTCATTAGATTGAACAACAACTAAACAACAAGCAACTCAACAGTTGGAAAGATGTAGGCGGTTGGTGTGGGATCTGGGGGAGGAGGAGCAAGGAACCACTGCCTCCATCCTTTTGCTTATGTTGTTGCCTGTTCCTGGAATGCCTTCCATCCCCTCTTTTGAAATCCTTTGGTGTTGTTGCTATTGTTCAGTTGTTTCAGTCACATCTGACTCTTCATGATTCTTCATTTGGGGTTTTCTTGGCAAAGATACTGGAGTGATTTGCCATTTCCTTCTCCAGCTCATTTTACAGATGAGGAAACTGAGGTAAGCAGAGTTAAGTAATTTGCCCAGGGTCCCACAGTTCATAAGTATCTGAGAAGGGATTTGAACTCAGGAAGATGAGTCTTTCTGGTTCGAAGCCCAGGGCTCTATCCACTGTGTCACCTAGCTGGCCCCTTAAAGCAGCATTGTGCATTACAAAGAGTGTTGAATTTGCAGTCAGAGGACATGAATTCAAATGCTGTTTGTTCTGCTTCCTACCCATGTGACCATGAACAAGACCCGGGGCAACCTCACCTTGGTCTAAGTTGCTTCCTTTTTAGAATGAGTGGGTCAGATGCCTAGTCTTTAAAATCCCACCTGGATAAAAAAAAAATTGCTATAATTCAATTCCAGCGTAAGGAACAGCATGAACAGAAGTAGAGGTGACAAAACAGGGTTGTGTGCAGGACTGTGTAAAACCCGGCTAGAGCTTTGGGCTAGCGTAGCAGAATTTGTGGTCAAACCGAAGCAGCTGTTCCCTGATTTCAGCATGATTTTTCCTGCCTCTATGTGTTTGCACAAGCTGTGCCCCACGTTTGTAAGGCCCTCTCTCCTCATCTCCGTCTGTTCAGATCCTTCCCTGCCTTCAAGACTCATATGATCCTTTATGAGCTTTCATCTCAAAAGAACTTTACAGATCACCCAACATAATTCTCTCGTTTTACAAATTAGGAAACCAAGGTCCAGAGAGATAGCGACTTGCCAAGGTCATTCAGATGAGCCAATGACTTAAATTGCTGAGGCAGGATTTTTCTGAACTTCCTTATGACTGTGAGGGTTCTACCATTCTCCCAGTCACCCAGGCTAGAAACCTAAGTGTTCTTCAACTCCTTATTCTCTCTAAACCCCGCCCCCATATTCAATCTGTTGCGAAGACTTGCTGATTTTACCTAGTCCTAACTCTCCCATTTCTCCCATATTCCCCCTTCTCTCTCCGACGAGGTACTATCCTCTACCTCCAAAACCTTTCTCTTCCCACTACATTGCAGGAGGCAATTGAATCCCTGAAGCCTTCCCTGATCCTCTGCTGATCTTTTTCATTCTGATCACAATCTCCTTTGTGTTATTATAGTTTATATACATGTATTATGCCTTCTTGAGGGCAAAGGCTCCACTCATTCATTCAGCAAACATTATCTACTGTATTTTGGAAGCAAAGGTACAGAGATAAACATAGTATATATTATAGAATCTATCATATATTGGTGATATGAGGCAATCCAAGGTCTTTGGATGCCCAGGAGACAAAGGCCATTAATGAAAATTGGCCACAGACTACTCAGACTATTCTAATACATTAACTTTCTGATCCTTTCCAAGTCACTTGACACCTCTGAGGCTCAGTTCCCTTATCTACTAAGAGGAAACAGCCATACTTGCAAGATTGGTAGGAGGACAATTGAAAGATAAATCCCAATAATGGTGTGGTTCTAATTCACCTCACCGCCACCCCCTCCACAAACATACACCAACTTTAACAGATAATTTAAAAATACCAGAAAAGACGATGACTCTTAAAGCAGGTGAGAAAGCACAATAAAATTGATCAACTCCATACTATGTACAGTGGACCTGAAGATGTCAATGAACATGAAAAAGACCTTACATGGGAGGAAAAAGAAGAAGCAACAGGCCTGAACGATTAGCACTCCAGCTGCTATGATAATTCAGGAGATGAAAGTGTCACAAACTATTTCTCTAACCTTCTCACCCCAGGTTCATTTGCATCCTCATTAATACATAAAACCATTGGAGCCAATTGGTCAAACTTTTGCTGCCTCCTATGCATATATAATGTCAGTTTTCCATGGCACAAATACAGTCCATAGTTTCAACCTTGTCCCTATTGCCTTTGCACAAGACTAATATCATACTAGGGTAGTTGTCACTATGGAATTGAAAATGTCACAATGAAAGTTTATGTCAAAGGCAAAGGAAAATCTTGAGCTTTCAGAACTATGAGTTGACATTCCCAGTGACTCTAGCTGGGCAGGACAAGTATAATTCTTAGAATCACAGACTCTTAGAACACTCAAATCATAAAATATTACATCAGAGTCTAAGATCCCTAAAATCTTAGACTCAAAAAATAGAATCAGATTTCTTAAAATCACAATCTTACATTCTTAGACTAGGATGGTCTTAAGGCCAAAGAATTTCTCACAGAACTGTAGCATAACCCTGGGCCCCTAGAAATGCTAAGGTATCTGACCCTGGAGACTCTTTCTACTTTTCCTAGATTCATTGTGGACAATGAGGGTTAATAAATTTTGCATAGCATGGCCTGAGCCTCTACCAATGCAATACCTGCTATTTATAGGACATACATGCCACAAATCCAATATCAAAAGCATTTAATTAAGACACAAAATCAGTATGAATAACAGGACAGAAACGACAGTAGAGTAGTAGACTTACTCTCTGTTCCATATACAAATGGATGGTATTCACGTAAATACTCTAATACTACTTAATCCCTACTAATCTCCCACAGTAAAATAAGAGAGGTCTATAGTCACTTCAGAACTTATAACCTCACTGTTAAAGCTTAGGGTTCAGGGTTATCTGCCTCACAGAGTTCTACAATAGTCTTTTAGATTAAGCTACAATATCCTGAAGTGTCTTGGTTTGTCTCCAGAGTCATCAAGATTCTGCCAGGACTTGTAGGTTCTTGTGGGGTGCCCCCTCAAGCTCCCCCTCCCATCTCTTTACTCTAATTGCAGAACTCAGCTTTTCTATCCATCTTTTCTGTCTCCTGCTACTTTAGAAATCCTATTTTCTCCTGCATTTTCTTTCTAAGCAACTTCCTCTCTCATTTCTGAGTAAATGTTTCCTGATACAATCCCCACATCCATATGAAAATCCCCCAGGATTCTGACTCCTGGTGCAGATCCTTTGCTTTTGCCATTGTAGGCATTTGAAACCACTCTAGGGAACTCCATTATGGGCACTTGACACATCTCTATTACATTAGAAACAAAAACCTTCTAATTTTAAACTCCAAGAAACTTAGACTCCAGAATCTTCCAGTTTATGACTCTCAGAATCATCTAATCTCAGCAAAGAGATTATCTCATCAAACCACATATCCAAAAGTTCTTCCCTGTCTCATGTGTACCTCATCTCTAATCTCTTTAGGCTTTAAGGCTTAGCATGTATGATAATATATAAGCATTAAGGAAGTTGTGAATTTTAGGGGATAATCCACGTGGTCACACAAAAGGACAGAATCAGTCACTCAATAAACATTTATTAAGCACCAACTATGTGTTGGGGATTTTGTTAAGCACTGAAGACACAAAGAAAAATAAAAGACAGTCCCTGATCTTAAAGAGTTCACAATCTAACTGGGGAGACAGCATTTAAACAACTATATATATATATATATATATATATACACAACATATAGACAGGATAAGTTGGGGATAATCAGCAGAGGGGAGAGCACTATGATTATGAAAGCTCAAGAAAGGCTTTTAATAGAAGCTAAGATTTGAAGGAAGCCAGGAAATAGAGATGAGAAAGGAGAGAGTTACAGGCATGGAGGACACCCAGTGAAAATGCATCGAGTCAGGAGATGGAGGCTGCTGCTAAAAGAAGAGGAAGGAGGCAGGTCACTGGATCTCAGAGTATGTGCAGAGGAGTAATGCATAACAAGACTAGAAAGGTAGGGAGGGGCCGGGTTAGGAAGGACTTTAAAAGCCAAGCAGAGGATTTTATATTTGATCTGGGTGGTACAGCAGTTTATTGAGCAGGGGGGTGACATGGTCAGACCTAAGGTTCAGGAAGATCAGTTTGTCAACAAAGTCCAGTGGCAAGACAAAGGTTAAGATGACTAGTGATGGCCCAGGATGCAGTGGGTGAATTTGGCCTTTCTAAATTAAAGTCTTCTCAGTTCTCAGTTTGTCTGAGGCCATGCCCATTCAGTGACTACGAGTTGGGTAAGGGTTGAGACAAAAGATGGCCCAATTTGACATCACAAAGATATCAATAAGAGAAGGGAAGACTCTAGGAATTTCTGGCCAGAACAGAAAGCAATTGCTATTTACACTCATTCTAAGTCATCTAAACACCTAAACAATGAGCCATGGAGACTTAGGTTAGGGTTATTATTGGCCATTCAGTGAAAGCCTGAGTGATTTGGGTCTTAAGGTGGAGTCAAGTAACTCCATTTAAAAACACAATGGGCTTTTAAAAGCCTGTCTTTTCAGGGCTATATTTCAAGAAATCAAAAAATGAAAACAATGCAAGACAAAAAATAAGTTGTCCCAACTTTTGGGGGAAAATGGAGAAGGAGAGAAAGGAGAGGAGGGAGAAGGAAGAAGGAGGAGAAGGTGGAGAAGAAGAAGGAGAAGATGGATGAGGAGAAGGATGAGAAGGAGAAGAAGGAGAAGGAGAAGAAGGAGAAGGAGGAGGAGAAGAAGAACAAGAAGGAGGAGGAGAAGGAGAAGAAGAAAAAGAAGCATTCCCCAACTTCTGCTCAAATTGGCAGGTTGGGCCCCCAGAGGGCAATGACTACTGCCCCCAGATAACAAGGTAAACACCATTAATACAAAACATTCTCCTAAGAACTTGCGCATGAATCGGATAGGAGCAGGGCAGAACTTTACAAAGTCGTCAGCCCCACTCTCTCCTTCAGAGTCATGAATTTGATAGCTGAGTGAAGACTGGATTGGAGTGGGGATATTCTTGTGGTAGGAGGCTACCCAGCAGACTATTGCAGTAATACTGGAATGAGGTGATGAAGATAGTACAGTGTCAGGGGGGAGAAGAGGGAGTATGGGAGAAATGGGAGAGTTAGGACTAGGTAAAATCAGCAAGTCTTTGCAACAGATTGAATATGGAGGCGGGGTTTAGAGAGAATAAGGAGTTGAAGAACACTTAGGTTTCTAGCTTGGGTAACTGGGAGGATGGTAGAACCCTCACAGTCATAAGGAAGTTCAGAAAAAGGAAGAATTTAGGAGGAAAGATAATGAGTTCAATTTGAGACATGTAATACTGAAGATGTCTGGGATAAGCAAATGGAGATATCCAATAGATACGGTAAACGAAATGAAGGAATGTTTGCTAAAAACCAACTCATGCAAAAACAAGAAGGCAGAATGAAGGGAATTTATACCAGAGGGTAAGCTCTTGGCCTCAGTGCCCCACCCATCTGGAAAAGGGTCACAATAACCTTATACAACCTTCCTCAGAGGGTTATTGTGTGTTTTAAAAGAGATCAGAGAATTCTAACAGTGGAAGGGACCTCAAAGGCACATCTCAGCCAATGGAAAACCTAGGCAACAGCGGCCTCCACAACACTCAAACCAAGTGGTCTTATGCCATCTGAATGAGGAGGAACCCACTGCTTCTTAGCGTAGTCCATTCTACTTTTGGATAACACAAATTGTTAGGAAGTGTCATTCTTTGTTTCCCTAACAATGAGTATAAATTCATCTCTTTACAACTTTCATCCATTGCTCCTTATTTTAACCCCTAGAAACAATGGAAAAATCAATTGCTCAAGTATTTATTAAGCATTTACTATGTAAGCAAGCACTGTGCTAAGTGCTAAGGAAAAAGGAAGAAGAGACAAAAGTGAAAGAGTCCCTGCCCTCATGGAGTTTATATTCTAATGGGGAAACAATATACGTGTGCACAGCTCTGTCTGCCTTCCTATATATACATATGTATATATACATATATTACACATGTACACATATATGTATATGTGTATGTATATATGCATATGTATGCATACACACACACACAACCCTCTGAGGAAAGTTGGACAAGACTTAGTATGACTTTTTTGGTGGGGCAGTGAGGAACTCAGGACAGGCATTTACTCTCTAGAATATTTATACAAATATGAATATACATATACATATATATGTATATACACGCACACAAAAGTAATATAAGCAGAACAAGGGTAATCTTTCTTCCACACGATAGCCAGCCCTTCATATTTTAAGAAAGCTCTCATTCTTCCCTATGTCTTCTCTTTTCCAAGCTCAGACCTACATTCTCACTTAATACTCACATTATGGCATGCTTTTGAGACTTTTACCCTTCTTTGGAGCCCCTCCGTTTCATTAATATCAGGATATGGTGCCCATAGCTTTTGACCTTCAAAAACCCAGCAAGGCACTAATTATCTTTGTGACCTTTGGTATCTTTCCCATTGAAACTGTGAGCTCCTTGAGAGCAGGCACTATCCTTTATCTTTCTCTGTATCCCTAGTACAGGTACAGTGCCTGACATAGAAGGCCCTTAATGAATGTTTATTGATTGATTAATACTGAAGATGCAGAGATGAGAAAAGGCAAAATTGGAGAGCTTTCAGTCTACTGGGGGAATAGTTAACTATAGATAGATTTAATTAAAGTTACGGGGTTTTCTGTTAAATTATTTGAATAAATGTGTTATCTCTCTGTTTTCAGCCTCAACAAAATTTCCTTAGAATCAGGTCCACAACAGTGGAGAAATCAGAATCCTTCTCCCCAAGTCCCCTACTTCTATAAAAAACTAAAGGAAATGTCTAAGTCACCCAGAGGCTTACCCGCTTTGCACAAGAAAGGGTGCTATTAAATTTCTTGACTCTCTTGTTGCTTTTCCTTAACTTTGAAGGACCAAGGTCACTTAACACTTAGTGTGAGAGATGCCACTAGCAGAAAATCACCAAACATTGCCACACCATTGTCATCACCATCTTCCTTTGAATCCTAACTACCATTTCTGTGCTATATCAGGATTTACAGAGCACTTTCCTCATACCAATCCTGTGAGGTAGGCTGTATAAATATTACTTTCCCCATTTTACAAAATCCTTGTGTGCAGCTCTGATTGTAAATGATAAGTTGTAGAGGTCAGTCACAGATATCTGCACAGCCCACTGTGACAGAATCATAGAATGGCAAATTTGGAAGCAAGCTAAGAGGACATTTAGACCATCCTATACTTCATAAAGGTACCAAGGCATGGTGGAAATACTTGGGATCAAATCCCAGTTCTGCTCTTTGCTACCTAAGTCACGTTGAATATCTTTTAACCTCTCTATGCCTTAGTTTTCTGAGGGGGTGGATTTACGACCTCAGAGACCCCTCCCCCCTCTAAATTTACACTATGAAGGAAAAATGCCTCTACCACACTTGTGACAAAAAGATGGTCACCTAGCCTCAGCATGAAGATATCTTGGGGTTGGTAATTACTTCCTCCCAAGTCAGCCCATTCCTCTTTGGGAGAATTCTAATTGTGCTAATGTTTTGTTTTTTTCCTTACCTCAACCCTAAATATACATTTTATAGCCTCTCCACAATCCTCCCAGTTCTTTCCTCTACAATTCAGCAAAATACAGCTCAGCCCTCTTTAAGGCTATACTGAAGCTGATTGTTAAATTTTCAGTGTAAGCATTTATGCCTAGGAAATCAGCAAACACTACAAATCAGGGCTTAATTTATTATTTTATTGTCTAGACTTAAGAAAGTTATAGAGAAAACATTAATAATTCAGATTAAATTTTTAAATGTGTTATGCACACATTTTTTTTTCAAAGAGCCAGTTATTAAACATTAACCAGCACACCACTGGCCCTCTTCCACCTTCAAATACCTGACCTCAGCAAACATATCCCAACATTGTCTTCTTTTTCTTCTCTGGAGTAAACATCTCTAGTTCCTTAAACTGATTCTCCTCCCACAGCATATTCTCATGTATTTGAACATCCTAGTTTCCCTCTTCTGGATTTGTTCTAATTTGTCATCACCCTTTGGAAAATCATTCCTCTCCAGTCTGACTCACCTCCTGAGGGCATTCTCTCCCATGCCATAGAAACTCTTCACCCTAAAAGCTCACTCCACCTCAACATTACCTCTCCCATCAGAAGTACCCTCTGCCCCTGAGACCCCTCCCTCTGATTGGCTGGTTCCTCCCAGAACTTCTGATGTAAGGAGGAGACCCAGGACAACCACTGCTGCTGCTGTCTCACCTCCACAGGGCTTTTTCCACTGTGCTATCTCACGGCTAGCTTCACACCTCCCCCTTTTCAGCTCTCTCTCAAGTGTTGTCTTCCCACATTAGAATGCAGTGAGAGGAGGAATTCTTCCTGCTTCTTTTTGGATTCCCAGCCTTAGCACAGTACCTGGTATAGAGTTAATAGTATAGTTAATAAATGCTTGTTGACTTGACTTGTGACTAAAACGTGAAATTTAATGCAATACTCCAGATGTCACTGGGTCGGAGCAGAGTGTGGTGGAACGATCAGCTCTGTCATCCCGGGTGCTCTGCTTTTGTAATGATGACCTAACAGCATTGCCTTAACTTTTTCCAGATACCATGTCACCCTTGTTGTTGTTCAGTCTTTCAGTCACATCTAACTCTACGTGATCCCGTGGACTTTTGTCCATGGAATTTTCTTGGCAGAGCTATTAGAGTGGTTTGCCATTTCCTTCTCCAGTGTGTCCCCATTTTACAGATGGGGAACTGAGGCAAATAGAAGTTAAATGACTTGCCTAGTAAATGTCTGAAGTCAGATTTAAACTCATATCTTCCTGACTCCAAGTCTGGTTCTCTATACACTGAACCACCTAACTGCCCCACCATGTCACACTATGGGTACTTACTGAACTGGCAGTCTATTAAAACTCTCAGATTATTTTTCCATGGAGTATTGTCCAGCCACAGCTCCCTCAGTCATAGACCTAAAATGATAGCTCAAATGAAGAGATTCAGGAGAATTAGGAGGTTCTAATAGTCCTTTACTTCAGAATCAAGGAAAACCTTTAAACTCTGATGGTAAAGGAGCATGCATATGGAGACCCAGTATCCCTGAATGCAGATCTAATACTTGCATCAGTGATGCCCCAGCTTGCCAGCCTGGCAAAAAAGTGGCAGTGGGATCCCTAGCCAAGGTACACGTCATCATGGGTACTCCGTTAGAACTGTTTCCACTTTGGAAGCTGCAATTGTGACTCCAGCTTTGTAAGAAGAGATACAAACATGGTTTTCACTGTACAGATGCTGCCGTGGTCCTTACTGCTGACAGGGGAAGATTTGGCCCGTCAGATGTTGAACACGTTGCCGGGCGTGTCACCCAGCCAAGGCTGTTCAATCTATAAGGAAAGGTAATTGCCGGCAGCTCCATAACTCCGGACTCCCTCTGTGTTCTGCAGAGGGACTGGCATTGATGTCAGCTTCAAAGACAGCTGCACATTCACCATTTGGGAACAAAGGTGCTAAGAAGTGACAGATATCAAAGCATGGAGGAGAGGCAGATAAAAAGGAAGGGGGTGGGGGCAGAGAGAGAGAGACAGCTTTTGAAGGTAGTGAGATAGAAAACATTTATTTTATGATGGAGGCTAAGGAATCTTGTTCTCTATTTGTAAAATGTAGATTTTTTTCCCCGTTGGAACTAATCTAGCTTAAAAGAAGGCAGGGAACTGAAACATATGGTATAATTGCAGACTAGAATGAAACTGAACAATGTCCAGAGCAATGTCCAATGTCAAGATGTTGGCCTATGCTGGGTCAGTGTGTAAAGCAGTAGGATATGGACCAATCAACAAGCATTTATTAAACACCTACTATATGTTAAGCACTGTGCTGGCTGCTGGGGATACAAAGATAGGAGAGAGAAATGAGTAAATATGCATCATGAGTGTTATCTCCTCTAGGCAGGGTCAACCTTATGATAAAGGCTCCTTGAAGACAAAAGTCATGTTCTATTTACTTTTAGGTAAGTGGGGGTAGGGAAATATTCTTTTCTTCTGCTCCCATCAGCAGCTCAGTTGATGTGGTCACTGGGATGGCTTCATCAGATAATGAAGTGCTAATATATTAAGGCACCCCCCCATAGTGGGGGGGCCGGGGCCTTGCAAGCAGCATCATAGAATTGTACAATGTTAGAGTCAGAAGGGAGCATATAGTCTGATCCCCTCTCCATAATGGAGGAGGAAACTGAGTCTAAGAGAGAAATGACTTGCCCAGGGTCACACAGTCAGAGGCAGATTGAGAACTTGAAAACAGGCTTCCTGACTGCCAGTCCAAGTGAGTGAAGACTGCAGAGGCTGAGAGATTCTAGTTTAGAATGGTAGGTATTGCTATAGAATTAGAGGTTTAACAGACCTCAAATATAATCTAGTTCAGTCTTCTCATTTTAGAGAAGAGGAAATTGAGGCCCAGAGACATTATGCTATTTACCTATTGTGACTCAGGTTATACATAGCAAAGCTAGCACTTGAATTCAGATATTCTGACATAAAATCCAAGGCTCTTTCTACCACAAAATTCTGCTATCCTCTGAACACAAATCTCTTCTCCAATGGCCAACCTCACTGATTGAAATTCTAGAATTAGAGAAAGGCATTCCTTTGGGTCAAGGCATGTGACATCCCTTGATAAAATGTAAATAACCCTCAGAGGGAGAGGACACATTAAGCTACCATCAGTCATCCACACCCAAAGATACTTTACCCCAGTCTTTTCAAGAAGACAGATTGATAAAGTGAATCTCTGTTGGACTGGGAATGGAAGTGGAGAAGAATGCATTTAAATGGGCAACTGGAGGTAGAGAAATAAAGAGAGATCTTTATAAAATAGGGAAGTATGGAAGGTGGATCCAGTGGCATCTGAGAATAAAATATGACAGCAGAAGATAGCATGAAAACAGAGGGGCTTAGATTAGGGGGAGTGAGGAGATTAGAAATTGAAATAGAATAGAATGTGGGCCATAACAGCCTATTCATTGTCACTAACTTCATAAGATGAGAATTTGGGGTTCTTGTTCCATTGGGGTAGCATGATTTTTCCTTTTTCCTCCTAGACTGTAAGCTCCTTGAAGGCAAGAACTATATGTGCTCTTTGGAATACAGTTTAGAAAAAAAAATATTCTAAATCAATATTATCTTTCATGGGAAACTTGACAGATGTGGGGATGCAGCAAAAAACCAATTGGCATTTGTCCTGATTTGGGGTCCATTTAGGCAGCAGTAACTATGATTATGATTCTCCCACTCTTCCTAGCTTCCTCAATGGATTTCAGATAAAAATGATACTAGAATAAGTCAGTATATTCCTATTATTCTTCTTTATGTAATGTTCTAAAGCCTGTTGCCCCAGTAGATTGAATAAATGCTATTTTTACAATTTAATAGAAGTGTTAGGCCGCAAACTCATCTTCCATAGATTCCCTGAAAGCATCCTTGGTACAACTCTAATAGCAGACAATAATATGTAGGGAATAATATGTAATAGCAGGGAATAATATGTACTTCATCTTGCTCCCACAACATTTTGATCTCCTCTGCTAGGTTTTTTGTATGTATTTTGTATGCCTTTCATTTCATGTAGTTTAGAGATTAGGAGTCTTTAGTATGGAGACGTTTTAAAATGTGGTTAAATTTTTATGGATCAATGTTGAGTGTGAATGGTTGTAGGCAAATTTTGACTGTAATAATGGTCTAGTTGAATACTTCAGGATATTTTGAGGTATGTATCTACAGTATGGGGATTTGTTACCTGTTAGTCCATGAAAACTAATGAGCTTTGATTGTATAATTCTAGCCACCATATTTTTTACAACCTGTAGTGATATGCTACATAGTTTCTGTTGTCACTAAATCTGGGCTCCTGTAATTTCTGAGAGCATTGACCTGGCCCTGAATTGCCGTCTTAAATTCCTCCATCTCTACAAAGTAATCTGAAAGTCCTTTTATCGTATCACTGATTGCTCTCTGCCAACCCACAGCCTTGATCTTCCCACCATCTGTTGACTTTGCTTCGACCCATGTGCTGCTAAGTGAAGTGGACAAAATTGTGCAGCCATTCTGATTGGGTCTACTACAAATTTATGTCACACACCTTCAACTGGACCCCCACTGCTACTAAGCAATCCTACTATACTTTCCTCATCAACTCGTTATCCAATTTTTTATAGCGGCTCTTCTAAGTCTTTTCATCCCTCCTAGAAGCTCCCGTGATCCCCCTTCCTCCTACCCTCTCAGTTGAGAGCCTCATCTCATATTTTACAGAAGAAAGAGGCCATTCACATGAACTGCCTCTTCTCCCCTCTTTCTCATCTCCTACCATTTATGTGGCTTTGGCTGCAATATCTTCCTACACCCCTGTCTCACATGAAGAGGTGGCCTTAATCCTTCCCAAGGATAACGCTGAGCCAGCTATCCCATTCCATCCCATCTCCTTTGACAGATTGTTCCCACTATTATTCCCCACTGTATCACTCAGATTCAATCTCTCCCTGTCTACTGGTTCATTCCCTAAAAACATATCCATGTCTCCTGAAAACATCTCCCTTGATCCTTCCATTCCTGCCATCATGCTATTTTCCTTCTGCCCTTTGTAGCTAAACTCCTCATAAAGACTATCTATAATAGGTGCCTCCACTTCTTCTCCTCTCACTCTCTTCTTAATGCCTCACAATTTGGCTTCTGACCACATCATTCCACTAATTTCCAGATCCAGTGGCCTTTTCTCAAACCTCATTTTCCTGGACCTCTCTGTAGCCTTTGACACTATCAATCACCCTCTTTTTCTTGACACACTCCTCTCTAGATTTTCAGGCAACACTCTCTCCTGCTTCTCCTATCAATCTCATTGCTCCTTCTCAGTCACCTGTGCTGGATTCTTATCCAGATCATGCCCTCGAGCCATAGGTGTTCCACAAGGGGTTCTGTCCTGAGCCCTTTTCTCTTCTCTCTCTATACAACTTCACTTGGCGATCTCACCAGCTCCCACGGCCTTAATTTTCAGCTCTGTGCTGATGATTCCCAAATCCATCCATTCTGCCTTAACCTTTCTGTTGACTTCTAACTTTACATCTTCAACTGCCTTTCAGATGTCTTCAACTGCATATCCAGTAGACACCTTAAACTCAGCATTTCCAAAATCAAACTCATTATCTTTCTCCCTAAATCTTCCCCCAATTTCTACCTTCCCTAATACTATCAAGATGAGTTCCTCAGGCTCATATCCTAGGAATCATCCTGGATTCCTCACCATCTCTCAATTTTCCCCTTCCCCCACCATATTCAAGCTATCACCAAGGTCTGCCAATTTGGCTTTTGCAACATCTCTGAAACACACCATTTTTTCTCCTCCAACACTGCCACCACTCTAGTACAGGTCCTCATCACCTCATGCCTAGAATATTGCAATAGTCTACTGGTGGGTCTGCCTGCCTCAAGTTTTTCCCCACTCCAATCCATCTCCCATTTAGCCATAAAGTTATTTTCCTAAAATGAAGATCTAATTATATCACACACACACACACACACACATACACCCCACCCCCTCAATAAACTCCAATTGCTTCCTATTGCCTCCAGAAGCAAAGACAAAATGGTCTATTTAGCAATCAAAGTCTTTCATAACCTAGCCCCCTCCTACCCTGCCAATCTTTTTTTTTTTAATTTTTTAGGCAATTGGGGTTAAGTGACTTGCCCAGGGACACACAGCTGGTAAGTGTCAAGTGTTTGGTCTGAGGTTGGATTTGAACTCAGGTCCTCCTGACTTCAGGGCTGGTGCTCTAATCACTACGCCACCTAGCTGCCCCTTCCTGCCAATCTTCTTACACCTTACTCCTTGCCAAGTACTCTTTGATCCAGTGACATTGGTCTCCTGGGTGTTCCACAAATAAGACACTCCATCTCTGAGCTTGGGGTATTTTCTCTGGTTGTTTCTCATGCCTAAAATGATCTCCCTCCTCATCTGTGCCTCTAGTTTCTCTAGCTTCCTTTAAGTCCCAACTACAGTCTCATTTTCTACAGGAAGCCTTTCCTAATCCTTTTTAATTCTAGTGCCTTCACCTTTTAAAGTACTTCTTTTTTATCCTATATAATGCTTCTTTGTACATATTTGTTTGTCTCCTCCATTAGATTGTAAGCACCTTGAGGGCAGAGACTGTCTTGGATGGGGGGGGCAATTTTGTTTTGTTTTGTTGTATAACCAGTACTTAACACAGTGCCTGGCACATAGGTGGGGCTTAATAAATATTTATTAACTGACCATCTAATGGCTCAACCATTTGTCCAGTGTTTTGTTTTTTAATGGGCATAATATTGATTGAGTTCATTTAGAAGTCACTCATGTGGGCCCTTTTGATTCCATTCTTGGATCTTAGGCATTTCATAGATTTCAAACTCTTTTGGTTATCTTTGACAAATCCAATGTCATATACTTGAGAAAGTGACACCTTGTTCCAAAAATATTTCTATAGGCTTCTGACCCATGTATCAAATACTCTAAGAATATATTTTAATCCTCCTCCTCCTTTCTAACAAGCAAATCTTAATATTTCAGTAACTCCTTTAGGATGAGCCCCATGTTTCTTAATATTGTATGTTTTTGTTAGGATACTTTTCAAATTTGTTATGATCTATTTTATAATACCAAAGATATATTGTATAGCATAGGTACTAATTGCTTTTAGAGTATTCTTCCAATTCAGCACTAATTTCAAAATGCCACTAAGTCCCTTAAAGTTCTTTTTTGATACCACATTGCTTTCTTTGATATCTTTACAGTTGATGGTCCTTTCTATTGTTTCAACACAACCTCTAGATTGAAGTTTGAAGTCCGCCATGCCTGGAATTCTCTCCTTCCTCATCTCCACCTCCTAGCTTTCCTAGCTTCCTTCAAGTGTCAGCTAAAATCTGTCATCCCCCTTCATTCTGGTGCCTTCCCTATTGATTATTTCAAATCAAATTTATCATATATTTAGTTTATTTGCACATAATTTGTTTTAATTTTGTCTCCTGCATTAGACCCTGAGTTTCCTTAGAGCAGGGGCTGTCTTTTACTTTTCTTTATAACCTTAGTATTTATCATAGTACCTGGCACATAGTAAGTTCTTAATAAATGTTTATTGATTAACAATCCCCAATCTTTTTTCCTTGGTGTCTGCTAAGAATTTTACCCTGATCAAATCCAAATAACATTTTTATATCCCTAAAGAAAAATTTCATGAAATGAAAGAGCTTCTTAGTATATTTCTCTCAGGGGAATCATATAACCTGATGTCATTAATGTATATCAAGTGATTAATAAGATAATTTGGCTCAATTTCCTCTTTAATTTGGAAGACATAGTTAGTTCTATTTAGGAGAAATTATTTATGACATAGGTATAGAATAGGGTCTATATTATTAGTAATATTAATACCATCCATTTTTAAAGCCAAGATTTTCAAGTCCCTCTTCCCATAAAAACTCCATGAAACAGATAATATAAATGTAATGCTCCCATTTTAGAGATGAGATACAGAGAGATTACATGATCTGTCCATCATCAAATATCTAGTCAATGTCAAAGCAAGGACTCTAATCCAACACCCTTTCTGTTTTATGTATCCCTTTAAATCAGCTCAATATCATCCAATAGGGTGAAGCAGGGCTGTGATCATTAAAAGAATCAGAGATGTGACTTGCCCAAGGTCACACAGCCCTGCAGGCTAGAACTTGAACTTTAGTATTCTAACTCCAAGTCTAGCGCTTCTTCCCTTCTAGTGCTCTTTTCAGTTGTTGATCTTTCTTTTCCCTATATCTCTGGAATATATAATAAAGGGAATTGAGAAGGGTAGCTACCTCTGCTTCCCTTGAGGCCTTGAAAAATGCCCATATTGAACCATGTATCAGAGCCAGGGCACTTGGATGAATGTTCCTTTCCAAGTCCCTCTGAAATTCTATGAGCCTAGCAGAGGGCTTAGAGCACAGGAGATACTTAATAAATGTTGAGGTATTGTTTTGTCTGGACTCATCAGGGTGGGAAACCCCCTCTACCAATGTAGATCTGGAAATGCATCACAATTTATTGACATCAAGAGATGCTAGTAAAGCAGAGTGCCTGGCACTTATTAAGCACTTATAATCGATGCTTGTTGACTGACTGACAGATCTCAAGTGGGCACTTTGGTGCTTTGGGAATCTGAGTCCTTTCTTTGTCATCAATTCCCTATTTGACTTTGGACAAATCAATTTCTTTCCTGAACTTTAGTTTCATAATCTTTCAAAAGGGATAACAATTATCACTCTGCTTATCTGCTTATCTTAAGTATGTTGCAAGAATCAAGTGTGAAGAGGAAAGTTTTTAAAGTCCCCTTCTAACTGTATGATTCTAGGAGCCTAGCAGGTGGCTCTGTATTCAGTAGGAATTCATAAATATTTGTTAAATTGAACTGAGTTCAATAACAATGAACTGAATTGATTTTGTGAAGTGATACATAAGAAATAATGTAGAAAAGGTGGCACAGTGGATAGAGGACTGAGTTTTGAGTTAGAAAGACCTGAACTCAAATTCAGCCACAGTCACTTACTAGGCAAGTCATGCAACTTCTCTGGCTCAGTTTCCTCATCTGCAAAATGGAAGAGTTGGACTTGATGGCCTCATAGACTCCTTCCAACTCTAAAATCTATGATCCTAAGAGTATAGGTCACCTATTAGAATGGAAAAAACACTGGAAGAGGAGGTTGGGAGAGGGATCAAAATGTGTAGATTCAGATTCTTAGTATCTGTATCACCTTAGACAATTTCACATAGCGTTTCTCATCTATGAAGTGAGAGAGCTGGGTAAAATGACCTTTAATGTCCAAATCTCTCTGAAATTCTGTGAGCCTACCTGAGTATTCTCAGCACAGGAGCTACTTAATAAATATTAAAATGTTTTCTTTTGTTTTGCTTTTCTAGACCTATAATATTACTAAGACAGGGAACTCTCTCTACCAATGTAGAATTGCATATGCTTCCCAATATATAACTTAGAAAGTTGACTGGGAGCACTGAAAGCTTCAGTTACTTGTCCAGAATCACATAACCATTTTGCATAGGAGATCAAACTTGAACCCAAGTCATCCTGACTCACAGGCTGGCTTTCTACCCACTAAACTCTTCTGCCTCTCAACAATAAATGTTTATTGAGCTGAATTAAAATACAGTTGTGAGGTGAGATATATGAATAGAATAGGGAGCTTGATGTAGGGAAGGGGAAAACCCTAGATTTGGGGTCAAAGGCCTTAGTTTCAAATCCTGGCTCTGCTACTTGTTAGATCTATGACCTTGGACAAGTTATTTCCTTTCCTTGGCCTCAATATTTGTTAGTCCATTATATTGTGTCTGATTGTTTTGGGTTGTTTTGAGGGTTTTTTGGACTTGACCTGTGATTCACTGATATAGAAAATAGCAAGTGAGGAATGTCACCCAATAAATGCACATCAGCAACTATTCTTTCATTTGCAGACTTAAAGCATTGCCTGGGCCATTGAGAGATTAAGGCCTTTCCCAGGCTCACAAATCAGTATTTATCAGAGACCAGTCTTCCAGAGAGTTCTACTCTCTACCCACTATGCCAACATGGCTCATATCCATCTGTAAAATGATGGAGTTGGACTAAAGTACTCCTGCATCAATGAAATCCCAGAGCAAGTCCCTAACCTTATCCCTTCCTGCTCAAATCCCAATGAAATTGTAGCAATGCAATTGTTTGTTATCATTATTATTATCTTCTGTCTTTAGGATTCTGTAAAATTGGGCTGAGGTTGCAGAGCTGGTCTTCACTAGAGGCAAGGACAAGGACATGGGATCATACATGTAGAACTAGAAGGATTCTTAGAGGTCATCAAGTTGAATTCTGTCATTTTATAGATGAAGAAATGGAGATTCAGGAAAGTTGAGACTTGCTTAAGGTCACGTGGTTAGTAAATGCCTGAGGCAGGATTCAAACCCGTGTCTTCCTGACTTCAGGGCCAACATTCTATTCATTAAATTACTGCCCCAACTTGAGCATCAAGTTCAACTACAAAGAGAGAATGGTTTAATTCAGCCTTTGTGAAGGGCCTTGCAGCTGGAGTGTGAGACAGTGGAAAAGCTTACTCAGGGAAATTGTGCAATCTTCTTCTCTGGAGAATTTAGGGTGAAGGTTAGATCATTATGTGAGCTAGGGTGTGGTTCCGTCTGGAGGAAAGAGGATGATATTCTGAGGTCCCTATCAGTGCTGGTGATTTTATGAGAGTCAAAGCTTCATATGTCATCACTATCCCCTGAGCACAGATGTGGTGGTGGTGGATGGGCCAGAGGTACGACCTTTCTGTCATGTCATCTTGTCTGTGACTCTGTCTCTCACAAAGAGATCTGTTGTCAAAACTTCCTTCACCCTCATTCTTGAAGATGCCCATAAGAATCCTCTGCCCTTGTGGGAAACAATGTAATGAGCTGCATTTGAGAAATCAGTAGACTTAGGTCCCATTCTGAGTTCTGGTTGTGTGCCCCCAATTGGCAGTCACTTTTCATCTCTGGCCCTGATGAACTTACAGCTATAAAATAAGGGATTTGCGTCTGATGAGCTAAAGAACGAGTGATCCTGGCTAGTTCTCTACTCATTCATTGGTTGTGGGCACCTAGTCTCTCTGAGCCAGCTTTTATTTTTATCTCTATCTCTAAAATAGTAACAATTCCTATCACATTTAGCTTGTAACAGTCTTATAATAATAATAGTTAGCATTCATATAGTGCTTTAAGGTTTACAAAGTTCTTTACAAATATTATCTCACATAACCATGGGAGTTAGGTGCTATTATTATCCCCATTTTGCAGATGAGGAAAGTAAGGCTAATTGAGGTTATATAACTTGCCCACAGTCATACAGCTAGCAGTGTCTGAGGCCAGATTTAGCCTCAGATATTCTTGACTTCAGGTCTGGTGCTCCATCCATCATGCCTCTTAGAATGGTCAATGTCCTCGAAGCCACTTTGAAAAGTTCTCTAGATTAGAAGACATTTTATTCTTGTTATTGTATCTTCAATTAGATGGGAAAATCAACAGTGGACACCAAGTCCTCTGCTTCTTTTCTGTCCCTAACTACCCTATGTTATAACCTAATAGGCAAACAATTAAATATCTTAAGATAGAATGAACAGTGGTCATAGGAAAGTCAAGATTTTAGGGGGAAATAAATATTTGCCATTACCTTATAGAGGAAATGACACTGGGCCAAGAATTAAATGATTTCACCTATGGTCTCATTTCTCAAAACAACTACTATGGACCTTGAGCAAGTCATCCGCCCTTCTTTGGCCTCAGTTTCCTCATGTGCAAAATGAAGGAATTGTCCTAGATTATCCCTCAGATACCTCTCCCCTTCATCTTTCTATGTTCCAAGGTCTCCTCTGGCTCTTACATTTTGCAGGTATGTTGGCAATGTTAATTAAGATCCTTTTCAAGCTTCTATGTTCTACATTCCGATATTCTCCTTTATGTTTGAAGGACATTTTATTTTATGTGTTTAAACAATGCTGAAGGGCCCTTCTAGGCTTTAACATTTTATGTTCTACTTTTCCAACGTGCTCTGTGCTAAGGTTCCTTCCAGCTCTGACATCCAATTCAAATTCAGGAAGCATTCAATAAGCACCTACTATGCCCAGGAGAGGGAGAAGAAGGTTTAGATTTAGATAAGGTTAAGATATTCGGTGCCTACCCTCTAAGGAGCTTGCAGTCTAGAAGGAAGATCTAAGACATATACAGATGTTTGTAATAGTCAACAAGCATTTATTAA
The DNA here is from genome assembly GCF_900497805.2 of Vombatus ursinus. Classification (NCBI taxonomy): domain Eukaryota; kingdom Metazoa; phylum Chordata; class Mammalia; order Diprotodontia; family Vombatidae; genus Vombatus; species Vombatus ursinus. Next base: position 16,441,020 of record NW_020945437.1, read on the forward strand.
ATGCCTATTCCATGTCAGACACTGTGCTACGTGCTGGGGACACAAGGAAAGGCAAAAACTAGTTCTTGTACTCAAGGAGCTCTCAATGTAATTGAGAAAAATGGATAAAAGAATATATTTCATTAGAGATATTAAAAGACCTGAAAGCTGAGTTATAAGTTATGTATTCTAATTTTTTATGTACTAAAATCCCTCTCAGCTGACACTCTATGTTCTCAGACTCCTTTCAGCTGTGACAGTCTATATTCTAAGATTGCTTCCTCCTCCAACAGTCCTATGATTATGAATTTTTCTCTAACAATCATCATTGAAGATATTATTTTTAATGTGGGTCAGGAATGGAATCTTTCAAGTCATATCAGGAAGGTAACTATTTACTCTTCCTATCCATAAGGTCAAGCACACTACAACCAGAGGACTAAATCCAAGGACCACAAGCTTAAAACGGGTTCTTACCTTTTTAAATAATAATGATGACAATAATGATGATGATGAGAGCTAGCATTTAATAGCACCTGCTATGTTCTAGTCACTATGCTAAGCACTTTACAAATTCTATCTCACTTGATCTTCACAACAACCCTGGAGGTAGGTAGTACTATTATCCTCACTTTACAGTTGAGACAAACAGAAGGTAAGTGACTTGCCCAAGGACACACAACAAGCAAATGTCTGAGGTAAGATTTGAACTCAGGTTTTCCTCACTCCAGGTCTGGAGCTCTATACACTGCACCACCTAGCTGCCTCAATAAAGTTTTATTGTGTTTAGCAGCGTAAAAACCATGTGATATAAGGCTAGCTTTGGCCTTTGGGCATTGGTTTGCCAACTCCTGAGATAAACCTTCTTATAAATGTCCTAAGAAGAGACCTTTAGTTAGAAAGGCCTTCATTCCCTGGATCCATTGCTGGAATATAAAGTTATGATTTCTCTATTAACGGGTACATTAAGTGGGGACTTGTTGAACATTATCAGGGGTGATTTTTGGCAGATTCACACTTCATTCAGGTTGGGGCTGGACTTCCAACTTTAAAATTCTACAACTCTATTAATGTTTCTTGAAATCAAAGGCACATCATTTGGGTCTCCAGAAAATTAATCCGTATTACCAGGAAGAGAAAGAAACACTGAAGGAGAATTGGGGCAGAGAGTGTTTATCTTGGAAAAGAGCAAAGATAAGTTAGACATGCTCTTTAAATATTCAAAGGGCTCTTAGTAAGAAGAGTTGGTTATTAGACTCACTGTAATTCATCCCAGAGAGTGAGGAAAAGATCCAGGGAGGCAGATTTCTATTCAACACAAGAAATAGCTACCTTATAATCAGATATATCCAACAATGATGTGGCCTGCCTCAGTAATAACAGCTAGTATTTATGTAGTTTTTAAAGGTTTTCAGAGTGTATTATTGCATTTAATCCTCACAATAACCCAGTGAAGTAGGTCCTATTATCCTCATGCTACAGATGAGGAAACTGAGGAAGTTTACGTGACTTGCCTAGAGTCACATGGCTAGGTAAGTGTCCAAAGCAAAATTAAAACTCAAATCTTCCTGCCTCCAAGTCTTGACCTCTATCTACTTTGTCATTGATCTACCCGAGTAGATAGTAAGCTCCCATCCACTGAAGGTAGTTAAGCAAAAGCTAAATGGAAATTTGGGTGAAATTTGGTAGAGAGTATCCTTGCTTTTTGATTCAGGTACAGGATTATGTTAGATGACCTCTGCGATCCAATCTAACTCAGAAATTCTTTCATTTTATGACTAGAAGTTTACACTACAAAACAGCACATCTTCAGAAAGCCATTGTTTTTTTTATTCAAAGTCCTTTCCCCTTTCATCACTTGTTCATGTGAAAGGTGGGTGGTGACAGGTTTCTGGCAAGCTTCCAGATGTGACAACTTGGAAATTTCATGAATGAGGATGTGTTTGAGACTTTCCTAAGTCTTCATAATATATCAAGGAAAATTTCATTTCCCTACATGACTAAGCCATCTTCCCTTCCCTCCCAGTTAGGACCTTTGATGGATGCATCTTTGATGTCTCCTTTCGATAAAGGGAAATATGAAGGCAATGAAAGCTGAGAAAAATAACAGCTTCCAAGCTCTATGCACCGTAAGCAAAAAAAGAACACTACAATGTAAGGAAAATCTCAGAGGCCATTGAGGTAATTCTCCTCAATTTATAGAGGAGGAAACAGGCTCAGAGATGTTAAATTGCTCAAAGTCACACAGCTAGTTAGTAGTGTCAATGAGATGCTAGCTCAATTAAATCAACCAAAGAAGTATTAAGTACTTACAATGTGCCATTGATAAGCATTGGGAATACAAAAGAAGGTAAAATTCTGGTCATCTGACTTTCCATGTGTATGAAGGACATTATATCCTACTTGGAGTCAAAAGATATTAAAATCTCGTCTTTCCAAATTATTGCTGAAATGGGCTACCTCAGGAAGAAGTGAGTCTTCTGTCCCTAGAGTTCTTCATGCAGATCCATACAGGCCTGAATAAGCCTTTATCAAGTTTATTATAAAAGAGATTTGTGCTCCCTACAGGAGGTTAGACTAGATGGATCCCTAAGGGCCCTTCCAATTCTAAAGTCTTTAATTAAGATTCTAGTGCACCTTGTCCTGAACTCAGCCTATACTTACAGAAGAGTGTAACCTTGGTTTGGGGGGATATTTGTACCGACTCTTTCTACTTCACCATCTTAGTAAATCCTCCTTTCCAAAAGCTAATTATCTGGCTGCCTGATATCAACTGAGAATCACAAGAAAAAATGCTGGCTGAGCCTCTGCCCCTGATGGAAGAGAAGAATATAATCCTACAAGAAACTGGAAGTGATACTTAGCAGAATAGGAGTAAGGGGGGAAGGGGAAATGTGCTAAGAATCAAACTGTTTTCAGATTATCGATAAATCCAGACTTAGGTGCTGTTACTCTAAAGGCTAGATCCTGGCCCACTGGCCAACAAAGTGGATATGCTACTAAAACTTTTCTTTTTCCGTTGTGATTTTCAGTTGATATCAATTAGTCAGGTAGATAATTAGCTTTTAGAAAGGGGGATTTACTAGGATGGTACAGTAAAAAGAGTTTGTACAGAGGCAGCGAGGTGGTCCAATGGATAGACTACCAGCCCTGGAGGCAAGACGACCTGAATTCAAATACAGCTTCAGACACATAACATTCGTGAGCTGCGTGACTCTGGGCAAGTCACTTAACCCCAATTTCCTCACAAAAAAAAAATGGTTGGTACAAATATCCCCCCAAACCAAGGGCAAGCTCTCCTGCAAGTATAGGCAGAATTCAGGAGAAAGTGGGCTAGAATCTTGGTCAAAAAATATAGGACAGACTGCCAGAACTGAAGGGGAAGTCAGAATGGGGAGCTTAGAATGTTAAAGCTAGAAGGGACCTTAGAGATCAGTGAATCACTGGAAAATAGATCTAGAAAATATTTCATAAGCCATCTCGTCCGGTCTCTTTATTTTATTTTATAGATAAGGAAGTAAAAGGGCCAGTGACCCACTCAAAATCACACACCTGGTTTACAGCCAAGCCAAGTCTCCTGCCTCCCAGGTCACTGCTCCTTCTGGACCCCACAAGGCTGTGTGTACTTTGTCTAATGAGGACAGTTAAAATAACAATTAGGCGGAGAACCAAAATGTCAGCACAGCACAATCCATTAATTTGCTTATCATTGATCTACGTTCACCACAATGCTGTATATGCCCATATTGCAAAAGTATAAGTGTATTTAAATACATTACTTGTTAAGACTAAGACTCCTGATGAGGACCATGAGACTCAAAGAGGCTAAGTGACTCACTTGCCCATGGTCGCACGGCTAGTATCAGAGTTGGTTTTCAATCCTCCGTCTCCAAAGCCGGTGCTCTTTACACCAGACAATGAGTTCTTTCCAGCTAGAATAGGTGGTAGGGAAGGAAAAACTAGAAACCATTCACTCATTAATTCAACAAATGCTTATTAAATGTGTATTGTGTGCATAGCCCTGTGCTAGGTGCTGATAGAGATACAAAGTTTAGACAACAAATGATCCCTGCCTGCATGGAGCTTATAGTCTATTAGGAAGGCACTCAAATCCTGATGGAGTGGAATGAGGGATAGAGCTATCTTCCGGCTCTAGATGGATGACCTTATGATTTACAGGTAGGGGTCCTAGATTCAAATCCAACAGAATACTTGTTGATTAATTGACCCAGTCTCTGCCACTCACTACCTTGTGACCTTAGAAAAATCAATTTCTTTCTCTTGAGTTTCAGTCGGCTCACATATGAGATCAGGAAGTCAGACAAGACTTGCAGGGTCCCTTTGAACTCTAAATGGAGAGAGCATTAGACAAGATATGGTCATGAAACTTCAATAATTTCCTATTTCCTGCTAAGTAAAGTTTAAATCTCTTTACCTAGAATTCAATTTACCTCTAGAACTTGGCACTGACACACTTTTCCAGAATTATCTCATGTCTGTCCCAACTGCCCCTAATGCAGTCTCCCACCTCTGTGCCTTTGTCCATACTATTCCCTATACCTAACATGCCCTCTCTTTTCCTGTTCATTAGATACATTCCTGCCCTTCCTTTTCTACTTATACTTTAAAGCCCAACTTACACACGATGCGCCTCCTCCATGAAGTTTTCCCTGATCACTAATTATCTGGCCCCAGCAGACTCACATAGCATTTAGTTTTGTAATTAGCTAAGGTGCTTTTTATGTGCTACTGTGTACTATAGTTTTATGTGTTTATGTCTTTTCTTCCATTAAACTTTAGCCTCCAAGAAGACTGGGACATCATGTTATCAAAATTTATATTAATCTTGTCCCAGGACTCTGCTTACTATAAGTAATTAATAAATATTTATTGATTGAATAAATGACAAGAAGACCTGAGTTTCTTTCATAGGCTGAGGTCTCTTCTCTCAGCCTTTGCCAAAACTCATCCTGAGTTTCCACATCTGTAAAACAAACAAACAGGGAGAAGATTACCTGCCTAGCCAGCCTATTAGAAATGCAAGAAGAGTCACCTCAGTTAATGTATGTAAAAGCTCAAAACATAAAGCATGAGAATTAATCTGCTCCTCTTTCTTCAATCACACCTTAGTAGCAATTACTTAAATCAAACTAACTTCTTGGAGACAAGGGAAGAAGGTGGAAGAAGAGGAAAGAAAGCTAACTACGGATCCTAGAACCCATGGGTTCTTGCATTCTAAGGCCTGAGAAGCAGGATCTAGGAGTAAGAAACAGAGAAGGGCTCAGGAAGAATTTTACTGGTCAGGGCTTCTTCTGACCCCAGAGCCATAAGGCCAGGACTCCAATACAGACTCCGCTATTTGCTAGCTACCCGAGCCTCTTCCCCTCTATAGGCTTCAATTTTCTCATCTATAAGCTGAGTTGGTGGGGATCAGTGCTGTCCAGGGACCCTTCCCCATTCTCACATTCTGCCTGTTACGATTCAGCCAGAAATAATCGTCTCTCTACAGAAGTTGTAGGTCGTCAGTGCCTGTGTTGGAATGTCTAGACTTGTTTGGGAGGCTCCAAGTCATAGCCTACATGCTGCAGCCTCATCTCCCCACCCAGAACTCCAGCTGAGATTCTTCCTTTCAGACCAGGGTCCTCCCATCTAGTCCCCTCATTGCTGTTAGAAGTGGAAGAAACTTCAGATATCATCCTCCTGATTTTCCAGATGAGGGAACAAGCCCAAAGAAACAAGGTCACTTGCTCAAACTTACACAGTAATGAATGTAGTGGTGCTCATCTCTTGGAAGAAGAGGAAAAAAGTAAAATATTATGCTCAGTTAAACAACCATTAGAACACATTAACTTATCGTATTAGCTAATTGGAAAGGCCCTTACCTCCAAGGTTACCTTGTATTGGTTTTGTACACAATTAGGGTGTGTGTGTCTGCCTGTGCGTGTGTGTATACATGTTTTCTCCTCTCTCCTCGGCCCTGCCGAGGGCTTTCCCACGACAAGTTGATGTCATTTCATAATGTGAGGGACAGATAACAGAGGGAACCAGATATTAACATAACAAAAAGTATAAAGTGTGTCTACAACCTGTTACCCTTTTACAAATAGTGACAAAGTTTTCTAATTGGGAAACGGAGATGGCTATTGGCTAGGAAGAGTGGCTATAACCCAGGGATCCTTAAGAGACGAGAACATCAGAAATGAGACAAGATGCTTAAGGCAGAGAACAATCTGAATAGTACGACCCCTAAACTACCATTAGGTAGTGGTAAAGGAGAATTATTTTTTCTTACACTGACCCCATAAGCCATGACATCTAGCAACAAAACAACTAGCCCAACAGAAGACATGACAGCAGAGACACGGTCCAGACAGATGCAAAAAACACAAACGTGGTATTGAAGGCAAGTACCATATCAAGGAGTGAGACTTTGGGTAGCAGAGAAGAGAGACAAATCCGGATTCAAGAAAAAACTAACCTTAACAGCTAAGATTTGAACTGTGGAAAGGAACAGACCTAAGGAACCCAGAAGACTCGCTTACAAGAGACACTAGCCCCAGGGGAGAGCAGCGGGAAGTCATCGTGAGAAGCACAAAAATACAGGCAACTTGGTGGTGCAGTGGATAGTGCACTGGACCTAGAGTCAGGGAGACCTGAGTTCAAATCCTGCTTCAGACACATACTAGCTATATGAATCTGGGCAAGTCACTCATCCCCTGTCTACCTAAATTTCCTCATCTGAAAAATGGGGATAGTAATAGCACCTACTTTATAGGGTAAAGACCAAATGAGATATATGCAACGCTTTTCAGAAAGTCTTAAAGCACTAGATAAATGTCAATTATTAGTATTGTTATTGCTTTTGTTACACTGAAAATCTCCAGTACTGGAGACATGAGTTGCCTTGTCCACAAATTTTACCAACGTGTTTCACAGTCGGTGTGCTCTTAAGTCTTTGTTCACTTTTCCCACTGATTCTATGTATATTTGTGGGAGGAAGTGCTCTAGTTTTGTGGGAGAACGTTTTGTAGCTACTTTTGCTACCATGCCATCTAAGTAAATGCCTTTGTTCTGAGCCATTTCTGTCTTCTGGCTGACTACTGAAAGTAATCTCACTGCTGGGTACTCCTGAGATAGTATTTTAGGAGTACACACTTAGAGTGTATCTTTGAACCATAAGAGTAGTAGCCTCTCCTCTGGGGGCTCACCTGGCAAACCTGCGAGTGAGGAGTGTAGAGAGGTAAACCCCGAGGACATACTGTACTAACACCAGACACTACGTCATGATAGTGATCAAAGGGATAGGTTTGGCAAACCTGGCAGTAAGAATTGAGCGAGGTGGCTGATGTAGGATTAAAATATATATTGATCTGCTTTGGAGGATCTCACTAAGTTCTCAGAATTTGTCTATTACCTTCTGCTCTGATACTTATGTTGGTGCTTAATCTGCAATTATTTTGATGGTGATCTTGCACCTAACTGCTTATCACGAACACTGAAATAAGAGATGGCCAATTCCCCATAATATTTCTCGTTGCTGTTGGACAAAATAAAATCAACTCCACCAATCCTTTTATTTGTTTCTCTAAGGAGAACCTATGAGCCATTCTTCCATTAAGTAGTAGTTTCTTCTTAGCTGCTAGTTCCATTTAATGTGGGGAATATCAAGTCTAATATGATGTAGTTCTTCTAGTAACATATCCACTTTGTTGGCCATTGGGTCAGGATCTAGCCGGGTTCTCCATCCCTGCAACACCTAAGCCTGGATTTGTCAATAATCTGAAAACACAGTGATTCCTAGCACATTTTCCCCATCACCCCTATTCTGCCAAGCTTCACTTCCAAAATAGAAGGGAGACACAGAAGGCTAGGGGTCCTTATGTATATGACATTATTTCATAGGTTACCATGGCTACAGGTTCCATCACCAAGTATCCATTGTACTATTGATAAGCACCCTCATAGGCGGTAAGCCTAGTCCTCAGAAAGCAGATATAATCCATTGCTGGGACAATCCTTGAAGCCCTTGCAATGTGGTAGAACCTACCAGCCCTTGTGCTCTGCTGACTTAGCTTTCAAGAACCTAGGGTCACCTCCATACAGTGAGGCTTCAGAGTAAGACTTTGTAGAGACTAATATTATGACTGCTTTAAAATGATAATATGTCATTTGTGAGAAATTAGACATGTTTGCTTGACCCTAGATGATAAAACCAGGACAACATATGTTTTTAAAAAAAAGGCACGCTGAATGCTGTCCCAAAATGTAGTGGCACGCCTGTAGTCAGTTTCATTTTACCAATGGGGAAGCTGAGGCCAAAGAAAGGAAATGACTGGACCAAAGTGATGTGGTTCATTTTTGGTAAAGCCAGAAATAGATCCCGGGTGTCTTGTCTCCAAGCCAGCGATCTTGCCACTACACTAGCACTGAATATTAACAGTTTAGCATGTCTTCTATGGTTTAAAAATCCCCACTTTGTAGAAAAGGAAAATAATTTCTTTCATCTTCCTTTGTATTCTTCTGGGCTTCCTCATGATTAAGCAGCCTTTTTAGCTAAGAGAAATGCTTTTCTTTTTCCCTCCTTGACATTCATTCAGGAGCAAATAGGTGTTGGCTGTCCATATATGGGTGTTCTGAACACCAGTGATATACCCTTGTCTTCGAAGCTAGATTTTTTTGTGGTTGAAACGTGTCCTCATTTAGCCTCCACATTGTTGAGTCTTTATGTTGGGTGTCTTCAGAATAATAACAAGAGCTTATATTTGTAAATATTTTAAGGTTTAAAAAGTATTGTCTTCACAGAAATCCAGTGAGTTAGACAGTATATAATGCCCATTGTGCAAATGAGCATAATGAGGCTCAGGTATGTTTAAAAAGGCATTGTAAAGCACATACACATACGTGCCTGGTGTATGTACACACACACACACACACACACACATACACACACATACACACACTAATTTGGAATGTAAAGACCAGGGTTCGAATTCTGATTCTGACATTGGCTTTAGACTTTCGAAAGAAGGAAGGAAGCAAGCATTCACTAAGTGCCTACTATGTGCCAAGCACTGTGCTAAGCATTTTACAAATATGATTTGATTTCATCTTCACAATGACTCTGGGAAGTAAGTGCTATCATGATCTTCATTTCACATTTATAAGGAAAATAAAACAGATAGTGATTAAATGGTGAATTGCCCAGAGTCACACAGCTAGTAAGTATCTGAGGCTAGATCTGAACTCAGTTCTTCCTGACTCCAGGCCAGGTGGCTTTGTCCACTGCACCATTTAACTTGCCTTTGGCTAAGTCACTTCCCCTATCTGGGCCTCATTTTTCTCATCTGTAAAATGTCAATATTGGACTAGATGATCTCCAAGGTCATTTTACAAGTAAAAATTTAAAAATTCCCAATAGCACATAAGTTGCTTAGGGTCATGTAGTAATTATCAGCATGTACTTTCCACTGTCCCACACTGTCACTCAAGCAGCGGGTTACAAGTGATGACAGGTTGAATCCTCAAAGTGGAAGGATTATTTTTATTGACATTAGAAAGCTAATGCTTTCATTAAACTGTCTCATGTCTCTCTAAACGGAATAGAGAAAAGAGAAGACTGGGCTAAAATCGGACAGCCTGGGTCTGCCTCTAATTGCTGTGTGACTTTGGGAAACGAGGAATTTCTGTGAGTTTCAGCTTTCTCACTTATGAAATGATGGAGTTGGACTAAGAATGGCTGTAACAAGTCATTTTCATAGACTGTAGAAAGCAACACCCCTAAAATGTCCTTAAATCAACTTTGTAATTCATGATGTGAAAAAAATATCATAAGTAATTAAAGGACATTCAATTGAACAGAAGAAAGACATGCTGAAAGAGCATATTGTTGAATTTTTGCATCCTCAAGATCTCTGTACCCTGATACAAAGCTATGGTCACTGTGTCCTAGTTACAGCATTGAGATTAAGTCATTTCTATGGTCCCTCCCAGCTCCAGTATGCCCTTATTTCTTCTGTTCTCTTTCATTCGATTCTCAAATTTTCACAGATATTGCTTTGTATGTTCAAAGTGGATATTGGTGCTGACCTGAGGAGGTTTTTTGGATTTAATAATATCATTTTCTTGCTCCGTATTATATGTTGTACACTTGTTTCATTGGGTGATATTTGAATAGAATTCATTTTCACTGAAAGACCCTGAGATCTCGAAAGTCAGCTTCAGAAGGCAACTCACTACAAGGTTATTCTAACCTAACAAAACATTACTCCATCTGGTGGTAGAAACCCAAATTGCAGTCACTAACCTTAGAGAAACAATTCAACTTCAAGCTGGTTTGCCTTGTCAATACAACCCCATTACAGGTGACACAAATATCATAGTTTGATTGGAGCAGTGCCTCATCTTTTCCTTCCCTACTGTTAGCAGAATACTTCAAAATCTATACTTACCCAGTTTCTTTCCTTCTAGTTCCCCGTTGTCACTTCTGTTCCTCCATTTACTTGGCAAATTATTTAATCATTATATTTGTATTGCATCTTTCAACTTTTTTCAAGGGTTTTCATGTCTATTATTCCATTTATAGTTACAAAAACACTTTAAGGTAATATGGATTTCTACATACATGTATATAATTGTTGTTATTATTATTATCATAGCTAGCATTTACGTCATGCTTTAAGGTTTGCAAAGTACTTTTAAATATCTCTTTTGATCCTCACACTAATCCTATGAATAGGTGTTGTTATTATACTTATTTTACAAGTACAGAAACTAAGACTGAGAGAGGTTAAGTGACTATCCCACGGTCACTCAGCTAATGTCTGAGGCAGGATGTGAACTCAGGTTTTCCAGACTCCAAATATAATGTTCTATCCACTGAGCTACCTGATTCATATAACTAATTGTGCATTTATCTAACTATCTCTCTATTAATATTAATATTTATTCCATTTTACAGATAAAGAATCAAGACAGATCCATTAAGTGGTTTAACTAATGTCCCACAGTTAGTCCTTTGCAAAGCTGGGATTAGAACCCAGGACACTTTCCATTAGAATAGTCAGCTTTTTAAACTAAGGCAATTTACTGCTCAAATGCAAAAATGAAAGAAAATGATGTTGAGAGTCCAAAAAGAAATCTGGATTTGAGTTTTGATTGGCTCCTACTCTTGCTAGAAGAGTGGCTTTGGACAAGTTTCTTCATCTGCACAATGGTGACGATACCTACTATTTATCTCATAGAATAGTTGAGATGATTCAACCCTTAGTTAATAAGATTGCAGGTAATAAGACAATGCTTTATAACTACTAAGGGATTACATAAATTTAAACAATTACTATCTGCAGTCCTCCGCATCATAAATTCATGGTATTTCTGAGTTAGAAGGGATCTTAGAAGCCATCTGGACCAGCCCATGCCTCTTATGATCTCTTCTACAGCACATGTGACATAGGGTCCTCCAATCTATACTTAACCTTCAGAGAGCCTCTGGAAGCAGCCCATCCCATCTGGTGATACTCCTACTCGGTAGGAAGTTTTTCTCTTCTGTCAATCCTACATTTGCCATCACGTAGATTCTATCTCGTGCTCCCAGTTCTCTCCTTTGGGACCAAACAAAACAAGTCTCGTCTCTCTTTCTCAGGGCAGCCTTTCAAGTACTTTCTTTCAAACCATAATGCATATTGACATACTAGTCAAAAGTCCGGCTTGTGTTGCTCAGCCCTGAGGCCAAAACAAGTTCAGATATATGTGCCACTTCCCTTGTTCTTGTTACAATATGTCTCTCCGGTGCCCTCTAAATTCTCCCCGCCCCCAATTCTCTTTCAACAGTGAAAAGGCACAGATCAATAGCTGGAGTTCAGTAAGTGGCCATACATTGTCTGATGTATATTTGAAGTCTCCTTCGGTTTCTGTTTTCACTTAGGACTTACAAAACACACAATGTTAACACTGAAATGAAACCTTTGAACACAGAATATTAGAACATAAAATGTTAGAATTGAAAGGGTCCTTGGAACAAGTATTGAAGGTAGAACAGACCTTTGAACATGACATGTTTGGATGCGAAACACAGAATGTATGAACTGGAAGGAGTCCTAGGGGCAGGGTTGCGTAGCGGAAAGCACTGTGGATTTGGTTTATTTCCCAGATCTATCTCCCAGTCATTACTGGTATGCCAACAAAAACAACAACAGTAATAACGATGCTAGTGGTTAGCATTCATGTAGCACTTTATGTTTTGTAGAGTAATTTACAAATACTATCTCATTTCATTCTCACAACAACCCTGAAAGGTAAATGTTATTATTATTCCCATTTTACAGATGAGGAAACTGAGGCACTTAGAAGTTAAGTGACTTTGGCTTCAGTTCCTCAACCCTAAAATGAGGAGTTTAGACTAGATAACTTCTATGATCCTAGATCAGCCCTAAACTTATTATCCTATAATCATTTTGTGTAACCCTTTCATTTCATATTTTATATAGCCCTCTCATTTAAGGAAACAGAGGCCCAGAGAGATTAATTGTATAGTAAAACCATTATAAATGATATAAAATAAAAGTTGGTGTTGTTTTTTTTTAAATCTTTCTCAATGCCTAAGGTAATTTAAAATAAAATCACAATTGTCTTAAATGGATGGTTCATTACCTCTGCCTAGCTTGGGAAGGGACAATTAGACAACTAGGTTACATGTTTAGTGGGAGGCAGAAGTGATGATTGTTTTTGACATATCCCTCCATCCACAATGTCAAAGTGAAATAAGACGATCCAGTCTTACAGCTGGTTTCAAGGTGGTGAACTTATCTTTGTAGTTTCACCTCCGTTGCCAGTACTAACAGATGAAAATTGACCACATATGTCTTGCTGCCAACGTCATGGAATGCATGGGAAGAGCATCAGGGATCTCAGGACTATATAAACCCCTTTCTCAAAAAAAAAAAAAAAAAAAAAAAACAAAGAAAGAAAAGGATTGACCCAAAAGGAAGGGGGAGGGGGTTGGTGTTTTTTCTTTTTTTTTTTTTTTTAATCAGATAGCAGGAGTCAGAACTATTCCCTGTCCCTTTCTGTTTTTCCTGGTTCTGATCCCTTTACAGTTAATCAAGAAAAGAATAATGACTCCTGGCCTTGTATGGGCCTTTACTTCATTTCTAGAGGAGCTTTTAGAATTGGCCACATTTCCCCTTTTTTTTAAAGTTCTGGAATAAAAATAAAACTGCAGTTGTTTGGGGAAAGCAAGAGCAATGTGTTGGCAAGAGGCAACTAAAGGAAATCTAGCGACCTGACCCCATCCCCTTTAAAAAAAATTCAGGAACTGCTCAATGAATTAACTTATTTTTCCTTCTTTCTCAGTCACAGTCTCAGAGACCGTAGAGCTGGTAGGGACATTAGAGATCACCTAGTCCCCTCTCATTTTACAGAGGAGAAAACTGAGGCCCAGATAGGTTAAATAACTTGCTCAAAGTCACACAACTAGTTAATGGTAGAGCTGAAACTCAAACCCAGGTTTTCTTCTGACTCCAAAGTGGAAAGTTCTTTCCAAAATATCATGCTATATTCTAGTCATCATGCTGCATTGTTTTCCCATGACTCACCTTGTCCTGGAGAAAATATTTTGGTCCTAATAACCCTTTACACTCTGAAAAACTGAGGATACCCCACCAAAATAGCTTTTGTTTATTGCATGGGTTACATATTTAGATATTTACCATATTCAAAATTAAAATGTCATACTATTATTATGAAAATCAGTTTGATCTCATGGACCTCCTGAAAGCATCTCAGAAGCCTTCAGGGATCCCTGGACATGGGCTAGGGACTGCTGCCCTCAAGAAATACATCATATGGTACTCCAGCAAAGACCTCCCTCCAGTCTGGGCCACCTCACTCAATCACTCCCTATAATGATCTTTTGTTTCCCTCCTTGCTCAAATGTGGTGATAATCAGCTGTTTGTCCATCTAGAATTATAAAACCATCAATTCTATTTCCTTGTTATAATAGTAGGTCGCATTTTCCTTACAAGCTCCCTTTGAGATAAAAACTATGCCCATTTTATGGATAAAGAGATTGAGACACAGAGAAAAGAAGTGGTTTCTCCAAGATCACATAGCTAGGATTATCAAATCCCCTACTCTAATCTAAATCTTCTGATTCTCTATGTGACATTTCCTATCATTTTTGACAAGTTGATACCATGATGAATAAATTTGGATATTTCTCAGACAAGTGTACCTGACCATCCTCTTTCTTTATATGCTCTTCCTCACTGATCTAATCCACTCTCCTGGTTCAACAGTCAGAGCTATACACATGACTCCAAAATCTACATCTTTAGCCTTTAGCTAAAATGAACTATGCAATGTTCCCTTACATGGTCCCCATTTTCTATCAGCATGTCTATGCTTTTGTTTTTCCTTTTCCTGGTTCCATCTTTCTAATTTCTATCCATTCTTCAAGGCCCCAGGTGCAATGCCACATCCTCCGTGAAACCTTCCTTGAATCCCTACTCAGGAGTTACCCATCTCTATCATGAATTTTTTGGAACATTTTCTTTATCCCTTTTTTTAAAATTATATTTCCACATTCTACTGTGCGTTAGAGGGTCTTGTATCTATTTGCTTTTTTCCCAGCCAAAGTATCAGTTCTTTGAGGCCAGGGGCTGGGTTTCCTTCATATTTATATTCCCCAAAGCTCTGAGCACTGCACATGGCAAGCACTGAATAAATAACTACCCTGTGAATTGTTTTAATGCCTGACTCTCAAGGGACTATAGAATTTAGAACATCAGAGGTGGAAGACATCTTAGAACATGGAATGTTGGGAATGAAAAGATACAACATCAGAAGCTGTGGGGACCAAAGAACAGCTTTTCCAATCCCTTCATTTTATAAATGATGAAGTTAAAGTCCAAAGAGATTGGGACTAGACCCCACATCTCCTGACTCCGACTTCAGCGCTTTTTCTACCACACAATAGCAGCTAGATGGCACAGTGGATAGAATGCCAGGCCTGGAGTCTGAAGGCTCATCTTCCTGAGTTCAAATCTAGCCTCAGACACTTACTAGCTGTGTGACCCTGGGCAAGTCACTTAACCCTGTTTGCTTCAGTTTCCTCATTTGTAAAATGAACTGGAGAAGGAAATGGCAAATCACTCCAGGATCTTTGCTAAGAAAATCCCAAATGCCAAAGAAAAAACATGAAGGGCCCAACATAACTGAAAAATGAATGAACAACAACTGAACAATACTCATCCCCTGTACTCATTTGATATTGGTTTAGTCACTTTCTCAATTACAATTTTTGAATTCTGATGTCTATTTATAAAAATTTCTATCTCTCTCCACATCATTTGGATTTTAGCTATTGTATCTATTAGTGTGCTTCATAAATAGTAATGTCATCATTTAATTATCTATATCTGGATTATTTATTTCATGGACGAAAGCAGAGATGTAACTAGAGCAGGATAACTAGAACTTTGACGCAGGGTGCTAATATCTGGAGGAGCGCACATCTTCTTCAATGTAAGTCTCTGAGCCTACTGACCCACTTGGAAGTCCTGAGCTGTCATTATTGCCTCCCATTATACCCAATGACTTGTCTGGCCCCAGGCCACCATACTCAGGGTCCTATCACTGTAAAAATTGCCTTTCCAGAGTTTACCCCTATCTATTGCTTTCCACAAACAAACCCTCGTAGGGTAATATGTTATTGTTGTTGTTGTTCAGTCAACTCTCTGTGACCTATTTTGGAGTTTTCTTGAAAAAAGATACTGAAGAGGTTTGCCATTTCCTTCTCTGGCTCATTTTACAGATGAGGAAGCTGAGGCAAACAAGGTCAAGAGACTTGCCCAGGGCCACACAGCTAGTAAGTAAATCAGGCCAGATTTGAACTCATGCAGGTGAGTCTTTTTGATTCCAAGCCCAGTGTTCTATCCGCTAGTCCCTCGTTAAGGCACTGGATGACAGAACTATTCATAAAATGACTCTGTCACAACCAGATGTTTCGGACCAGGACACAAAAGGTTTATTAAAGAGTTGCTATGGGTCTACAGGCATTGCTGGGGTCAGCTGAGGCAAGAAGAAGGAGAGAGATGGGAACGCAAAAGAGCAGTTCACAAGTATGCTATGCAGCATGTGGAAAAGATAGAATCAGTCTGTGAACCATAAACACTAAAAACAATAACAGTAATAAGAATAACTTCACATGATTGCACATCACTAGGGAATACAAATAAATTTATATTTTCAAACGTCTATGAAATTTTAAATGAAATTCCTACTTTTAGCAAATCCGAAAGTAGCAAAATTATTTATCATCCTCATTTTACAGATGAGAAAACTCAGTTACAGAGGTTAGGTGACTCATCCAGGGTCATGCTGTTAGTGTCTTCTCTGGACCCAGGTATCTACATAACAGGTCTAGTATTCTGTACTAATATTGTAGAAAGATTTTGAAAACAAGGATTGAAATGTGTTTACTACCTTGTGATCTTGTACAAGTCACTTAATCTCCTTGTGAAATGAAATTAGATCACAAAACCTCTGAATTACCTTCCACTTCCTAATCAGTGGTTATCAAATGATTAAAACAAAAACGAATTTCTTCCTTTTCTTCAGCAAAACTGTTACTAGGAATATTTTTTAATATAGGTCACAAACAGTTGAGTATGGTGGATGGCACATCAGAGCAAAGGAAAGTCCAACGGGAAAGGGAGAGGCATCTACCATGGACAGTCTGAGGATGGATACAATTGTGCCAAGAGATTGGGTAGTTCATCCCCTGAGGACTGGATAATTTAAGGAGGGCCAAGGTGCTTTTAGCCTGGGCTGCTTGAAGTATAAAAGGCTTAGCCCCAGGGGAAATTGAGTGGGAGGTTATTCTGAAGTTCCAACTGTTGTAGGTTGTCTTCCTCATGGTGATTATGGAGGTGGCTTAGTATTTTATATCATTATATCATATTTCATTCTTTTAATTTCCTATTAGTAAAGTTATCTTCAGTTGTATTTTATGATCCAAAGTGCTTTGGTATTTCAGAAAATTGCTCTAAAGAGAAAGTCAATGATATCTTACTTCAATATTTAAAAAAGTTATCCCCTCAAGGGAATAAGCCTCAGTGCCCTTAGGTAAGCTGGTCTTCAAATAACACATATTTGTAAGTCTATCTCCAGGTCTAGACCACGAGCCTTTCTAGCTACATGAGATTTACTGGAGTTTGTGCTCCAGTGGTAATACCTTCACCTCCACATGACAAGAAGGGGTACTAGAAATGAATGAATGAGGAAATGAATGAATGGATGGATGGATGAATAGATGGATGGATGGATGGATGGATGAGTGAATGAGTGAATGAATAAATGGATGGATGGATGGATGAGTGAATGAGCAAATGAATAAATAGAAGGATGGATGGATGGATGGATGAATGAATGGATGGATGGATGGATGGATGGATGGATGGATGGATGGATGGATGGATGGATGGATGGATGGATGGATGGATGGATGAATGGATGGATGGATGGATGGATGGATGGATGAGTGACTGAGCGAATGAATAAATGGATGGATGGATGAGCGAATGAGCGAATGAATAAATAGAAGGATGGATGGGTGGATGGATGGATGGATGAAAAGTATTTATTAAGCTCTTACACTATGACAAGCACTGTGTTAAGTGCTTAGGATACAAATTGAAAAAACAAGACAACCCCTGTCCTCAAGGATCCCAAGTTCTCTGTTGGGGAGACAACAAATCTGGAAGAGTTCAGTGCAAGGCCTATAGAAGAGCCTCTAATCTTAGTCTGGAGCTATAGGGAAGACATCAGAAAACAGGGTTCCTTAGGGCGCATTGCAAATCAGATGGCAATGCTTAGAAATGGGAAAGGTTTAGTGGCAGGGCAGATGGTAAGATGGTCCTTTTGCTGGACAGTGATCCCTCCTATCTTCTCCCCTGTGGAAGGGCACTCAAAGCCTCTGCATTGGCAGGAAGGCTGGTGGAGGGAGCCCAGCCTGATTCTTACTGGGTCTGGAGGATGGAGCATTGAGCTAAATAGGTGGGCTCAGTGAGAGTAGGTGAGGGGAATTGCATCAGGGGAGGAATATGTTGTTGTTGTTAATTACAAAAAGCAGCCATTTATGCACCTGTGCAAGAGTCCACAAGAAGATTAAGTATAAAAGAATAGAAACTGACTTTGTCTGCCAACTATTTCTGTCTAAATTCCATTGAAAAAAGGATAAGAATAAATTTTATGATTATTAATAGTAACAAGAGCATCAGGAATTTCTATAGCACTTTCTGGTTACAAAGCAATTTTCAATCCACGATCCTGAGAAGCAGGTTGTTGCGAGGGTCCCGATGAGTAAATGGAGGTCCAGACAGATGAAGTCACTGATGTTAGGGTAAGTCATCATGGAGGCAGTGGTAGAGCTGGAACTCAAACTCGTCTTTTATTTTTAACTCTTAGGTTCTTTCTGCCATATTCCACTGCTAAGGTCCAGACCAATGCAGCCACAGTCATGTGTGCACCCTCCCCTTGCCAGCTGGAGCCAATATCGGGAACCAAGGAGCTCCCTGTTTTTAATATGGTCTTTCATTCCCTCTCCCACACTGAGACTTGTGGGAGATACTCTGTGTGTGTGCAAATCCACTCTTAATAGATTCTTTCGGCCAATTCATTCCCCTGATTTTACATTTGAAAGAGTATTTGACTTTTCACTCAGCCTTTCTCAAGGGGGCCCTTAGAAAGGTTTGGAAACCTGTCAGAGATTAACCTCTTTGGAGATAATGCCTCCTTCACCCAGGATCCCAGTAGCCTTCCTATGTTCTGACAGGGCAGCCAACCGCCAGCTTCTCCTGCCACTCCTATTCTCCCCTCACCTATAAAAGGGAACCCGTGACCCAGGCAATGTTAGGAAAGAAAGCAATAAACAAAAACATACTTTCAGTCAATCACTTTGCATGGGAACCATAGTTTACCCCCAAAGCAAACCATATTTGGAAAAGAAAGTACAGGAAAAAAGATATATAGCAACTAGCAACCTTCTCTTTCTCATGCTCAATTCCCTGTCATCCTCATCAAGCTTTCTTAATGTTTAGGGATGCCTTTACCTCTCTAGCAAGATAGATAGGTAGATAGATAGATAGATAGATAGATAGACAGACAGACAGACAGACAGATAGAAAGACAAATAGATGAGAAAGACAGTGCATTTACTGAGCATGTATATGTATTATGTGCTGGACAGTGTGTAAAATGCTGGGGATATAGATACATGCAAGCAGGTATAGCCCATTTAAGTTCTGACCATCCTTTTCCCAACTCCCATAGTCACAAATGAGTCTTGGTTTCCAGAGTAGAGCTACATATGCCTCAGGACTACCCCTGAGTAAGTAGAAGAAATTCTCTAACGCTACTGCTTGAGTCCCCACCAGTGTGCTCCTCACCCCTTAGTTAGCAGTTGAGAAAGATTAAAGTTTTATATTTTGTCTAAAGCCTATGATTGAATGATTGATTGGTCTTCTCCTCTATTAAAGCCTAAAATGGGGTAGGATAGTTTTGACTCTACCTTTGCCCAAGACAGTCCCTGACCTCATGAAGCTTCCATCCTAATGAGTAAAAAATAACTAATGGCAAAGGTGGTGGGAACAAGGGCTGGAGTGGAGACAGTATGGTTTGAAGTTGACTTCGTTGTGGGTAAGATAAGGCAAAAGCACAAAATAAAACTGCTGCTTTAAGCATAACTCAAACACTAGTTCCATTCCTCTCAGTCTTCATACGGAACTTTGTTCTGTAACTTTATAACACAATTATAATGTAATATTCTAAATATAGATAGAGAATATTACATTATAATTGTGTTATAAATGCATGTGTATTTATATATACTTTTTATAATATAATAAATATGTGTGTATATGTAAACAGCTGCTATATATTATGTCATACATATATTTATTATGTTCTACATACACAAACACACATACACACACACATATGCGTATCGCCAGCTGTTATATTCCTCTATCCTTACCAGACTCTAAGTTTAGTGAAGGCAAGGACCTTGTCTTAGTGGATTGGAGAAACAGAAATGTAGTGTAATAGAACCCTCACCTTGGAGTCAGGAGGCACAAATTCAAATCTTGCCTCCATCACTTGCTGGTTGTATGACCTTATATTAACCTCTCTGCACTTTAATTTTTCTGTAAAATGGGGATAATAGTATCAACCATACAAGATTGATTAGAAGGAAAGTGCTTTGTAGAATTTAAATTACTTCAAAAATCTTGTGGCAGTTTTCAGCTTTGATAACCTGAATCTGCCCCAAGATGTTTGAGATATCCTGTATAAATGTAAGCTCTTATTATATCACATAGTACTTGGCACACAGTAGGTAATTAAAATTTATTTGTTGAATGAATGAGTTCAGGAGCAAATAAATAGTAGGTTCACTGTCCCCTAGAGCCCTCTCTCACCGGGTGTGTTCTTGAAGACTTTCCAGATTGGTAAGACCTACCAGAGTGGATGTTCTGCCAGCATTGGCTTTGAGAATCCAGGATCATCTCCATTCTATAACAAGCCATCGGGGATGACCCTGGGTTCTCAAAGCTAGAGCCGGCAGAGCAGATGCTCTGAAAAGTCCTGTCAGACTGAAAAGACTTCAAGTATGGGCCCAATGAGAGATAGGCTGGCTAATTTGTAACAACAGCAATAATGACAATAATAACAACAATAACAGTAACTGTCATAGTAATAATAAAAAATAATAATAATAGTTAACCTTGATCTATGCTTTAAGGTTTGCTAAGCACTTTACAAATATTATCTCATTTGATTCTCACAACAACCCTAGGAGGTAGGTGTTATTATTATCCCTATTTTACAGATGAGGAAACTGAGGCAAATTGAGGTTAAGTGACTTGCCCAGAGTCACACAGCTCATAAGTGTCTGAGGGTGGACTTAAACCCAGGTATTCCTGACTGCAGGTCCAGCACTTTATCCATTGCACCATCTAACTAGAATGGAAAGGGAAAGGAGAGCAGAGAGGGTTCCCTGTTCTACCATTAAAATTGTGGAAAGAGAGCACAGGTGCGGATGGAGAGCAGTGATAGACAATGGTTGCTTGGAAATATGGCTCTGACTGACACATTGGACCCAGGTGATCTCAAGGCAGCAGGAGATTGAGGGAGAAGAGCAGCTGCAAACTTGCTTTCAGGTAGAAAACTCCAAAAATTCATTGGCATTTTCAGCCCCCTCTCCAGTCCCTCTCTGATGCTTTGCTCCTGCTAGACCCAACAACTCAGCTGGAGGCGAGAGCAGCAGCCTCAGAGCCATAGTTTAAGAGGAGCTGGCTCTTTGTTACCACGGATCGGGAAAGGTCTCTTTTAATGATGAGGCTGCTGCAATATTATTGCAACAACCAGCAACCCACATGTTCGATTACAACAGGTTGAGCCACCAGCCCGCTCCCCTGTGCCAGGTCTGAGGGAAGGGAGAGAGGAAGGAAAAAAAGAAGAAAACAATCCAATGCCTCTCACTGAGAGCACCTATACTTCGTACCCAGGGCACAGGAGGCCTGGCTCGGGCCACGTTTGGGGACAGGAGAGTTCTGTCTGGGTCTGTTTCTTGGGTCGCTGAGCCGCTGCTTTTTTTTGTATGTTTCCTATTAGATCCCCAGGGGTTCTGAAGGGCTCCCCGCTTCTGCTGGGGACTTGGGATCCCAACTGGAGTCTGCCAGACCGGTACTGCAAGTTTTGCAGCCCAATCTTCTGTCTAGTCTCCAGAGGAGAGCAGGAAGGGAGTCGACTTTCAGGTGAGTCTAAATATCTTCGCTGTGTTCGGCTCACTCATGTTGAGCTGGATTGTGGTCGGCAGGAAAGAAACGTTTGGTACAGGAAGACAGACGCTTGAGTTCCTGGAGGCACATGAAAAGAGAAAAGGAGTATCCCTAAGGTGGGGGGGAGGCGGTATGTGTGAGTTGTTGAGTACTTACGAATGATGAGTTCACACTTTGTATTTGTCCTTACCTTATGATGCAACCTAAGGGAAATTCACTCAGTTATTTGTAGTACAATTCATCTTCAAAATGTTTTCTCATGAATAACCCCAAGGTTCCCACCACAAGGGAAGAGGGGAAGAATGTCTGCCCCATTTCACCAATACCAACTCCGGGCTTAAAAAACTACCCCATGGACTCAGCATGTGACATTTACACTTCAACTATTTCATTTCAACAGACTCAGTTCAAACTTTCTGAATTCAGACAGAAATGGAATTCTGAGCCCCCAGCCTTGGCTTTTTCCAGTATCCATTTAACCTTTGAGGATGGGGTAGCAACCACTTATAGAAAGGGTCTTAAAGGTGTGACTAGCTCTCTTCTTCTATTTAACTCTCCTGAGGAAGGGGGAGGAGGGTGGATGGAAATGGTACTGACCCTAGTGTCTAACTTCAGTAAACAGTCACCAATTTCGGTGGCCACATGCAAATTACTGATTTTTATTGGACACTTTGGGGAATATGATAGTTTGTCAGGAAATGAAAGAGAATGTCTGTACTTATAAAATTCTATGGAAAATCAATGTAGTACTTAAGTATATTCTTTCAGTTATTTGAGTAAAGGACTATTCTCTGGGCAACTAGAAAGGATTTTTAGAGAGGAGGCAGCTACCACTGTGGAGAGAGCATTCAGGGCCTGCCTAAAAGGTCATGCTGATGTTTACTGCTAAACTTATCCACTTAGGGAAATTCAGTGTGTAGGGTGTGAAGAATGCAGGGCAGTGCCAAGTGCCTGATTGGGGTTTTTAGCATCAATTATTAATAGCATTGCTACGGGGCCTCTTTACATGGTGCCCTCCAGGGTCTAGGCAAGTTCTTTTTACCTGTATTTTCATGCCCCAAATCTACAGATTCCAGCTGCTGCTTAGCTCCCTCCATTCCTTAAACCACCCCCACCACCATCCCCAGCTAGAAAATGGAAAGATGCAGGATGCTGCAGGGTCAGTTTCAGAGATATGAAAGCATTCCACAGCGGGGACAGGAGTAAAATCTGCTGCCTCTCTAATTTTAGATGAAAAACTAAAGTGCTTAATCTCTCTCTCTCTCCATATATATATACATACATATATATATATATATGTATATATACACACACACATATATATATACACACACATATACATGTGTGTATATATGTATATATAAGTGTGTGTGTATGTGTATATATGCATACATATGTATATATGTGTGGGTATATATTTATATATAAACATACACACACATATGTGTACATATATTCCATCTAGCAATTAACTGACTTCAACCCCCTTTGGTGCTCCTAATTTTTTTTGGCTTTTTTTTCTGTATTACAAATTTATCTTATTTTCAATTCATGGAACAAAACAAGCATTTCCGTAACACAATACAATAAAAAAGATGATAGCACATGAAACTGCAAATCTATCATGTACAACTTGCTATTCTCTCTAAATAATACAACAAAGTTATCATGCAAATTTCTTTTTTTCCCTTTTTTTCTTCCCTCTTCTCCCCCCTACCCTAGAGATAGTTACCATATATACCTGTGTGTGTATGTATGTGTGTATGTGTATATATGTATACCATATATATGTGTGTGTATATGTATACCATATATACATATACATAAAATCATCCTATACATACACCTATTTATCACTTCTTTCTCCGGATGCAGATAATATCTTCCTTCATTGGTCCTTTGTAGTAATTTGGGTATTATAATAGTCAAAATGACTTAGTCACTCAAAGTTGTTCTTAAAACAATATTGCTATTACTGTATACACTATTCTCTTGGTTCTGCTCATTGAAATAAGTTTTGAATAGAGATCAGTTTCTTGGTTGTGTTACTAATACAATATATGTTTTTATACAATTATACAGTATTCAGTGCGGACATCAGAGAATTGGCCTCCCCAGGATCATAGCATGTCAATACTGGGTAGAACTGTTTTATGTATCTTGTATGTACGTGGTTATTCACATGACATCTCCCCTGCTAGGCTGTACTCTCAAGGACCTCCTTTTTTATTTAATGTTTTATTTTTCCCAAATTACATGTAAAAACAATTTTAACATTCTTTTTTTTCAAATTTTGGGTTCCAAATTAATTTGACATAGATTATACATGTGTTGCCTTTCTTTGTATCCCCCAGCACAGTGCCTGGCTAAATAAAGACGCAGTAAGCACTTAATAAATGCTCAGTAACCTCAGGATACAGAAAGGTATCATGATCTTGGCTATACACAGAATATTTCACCAGAGTATACAATTTAAAAAGGAAAAAAATTCAAAGATAAACATTGAATGAATTCTCAATCGTAACATAATACTTTATTCAACAAACTAGGAAAAAAAACCTAAAACTTAACTAAACTCAAAAATACTATGTATGCATAATATGGAATTTATCACCTGATTAAATTAAAATGAAAGATCAGTTTTTTGAAACATAGTACTGTGCCTGGGTGAAAAAAAAAAAACACTTTACTGAAGGGTCAGGAGTCTTGAGTTTATTATATCACATCTTATGACTCTAACCGCCTGACTCTGGGCAAGTCACTTAACCTCTATGAGCCTCAGTTTCCTCATTTATTAAATGAGAATGATAACGTTTTAATCACCTATCACAAAGAGTTGTTGTGAGAACAGTGCTATGTAAAAATTTAAGTACTACATGAAGAATTAATGATAGTGCTAGAAGGAAACTTAGAACATGGAATGTTAGAACTGAAAAGCATCTAAGAATATAGAGTGATAGTAGAGGTCAAAGGGATCTGAAGTCATAAAATTCTACAGTTTTAAGGGACCAAGGGCAACGGAATATTATAACATCAGATTTTAGCCCTTAAAGGAAGCTCAGTGTGATATATATGATAGAAGAGATCCTGTAAGCCGTTGTCTAAATCTCAGCTATCCACCGTTACAATGCTAGCAAGAGACTGGTCTGAGAGACCAGTATCCTCATTTTACAGAACCGAAAACAGACCCCAGAGACAGGAAGTGACTAGTTGCAAAGCTGCAACTAGAAGCCAAGTCTCCTTGACTTTGTTTACACCTTGCTTGTCACTAGCGTATCTAGGCGTATCAGGAGCTACTCTTACCCATGCATCTTTAGTATGAAGCAGAAGGGGTAAAAAAAAAAAAAAAAAGAAGACTCCTCCCCCACTCTCAAGATCCTTGTTCCTCAAGATAATGAAAAGAGATTTCCTCAGATAGCAATCCTTTTTCAAAGGAGTTTATGCTCCAAGTTTCTTCCAGCTACAATACTCTAAGTGGCAATATTCTATGTTCTAACAGTCCATGTTCTCCAACGTTCTGTTTTAAAGTCCCTTCCAATGCTAACACTCTATATTCTAATGTCTTATGTTCCTTTTGGCTCTAACATTAGTTATTCACATTCACATAGCTCTTTAAAGTTTACAAAAACCTTTCTATGCAACAATCCTCAGAAAACGTAAGGAAAGGTAGAGTGAAAAGTAATGTTAGTAAGTATAGAAAGAGCTCGAGACTGAGAATGGGAACCTAGGCTCTGATCTCAGCTGTTCTTCTAATTTGGTGTGTGACTGTGAGCAAGTCACTTTATTTTTCTTGCCTATAGTGTCCAACTCTTTAAAAACTGGGGGGGAGAGGACATAGCAGAGGGAAGGACAGGAGAAGGCCAGATGAAAGACTTGATGAGCTCTACACTTCCTTCTGGCTTTTAAAATTCATGAAAAAGAAAATCTCATATATATTTCAACAAAGCTCCCTAATGTCCAGATCATCCCTGGGGAACACTTCAGAATAAATACAAAATCAAAACTGATTTTTCTCAAAGACCATAAATGGTCAATGACCACGCCCGTTGTATGTGGTGGGCATAATAGCAACGTACAATGCAAAATGAAGGGTTAGAATTATAAGGACAGGACAGAAGAGACTGAGAAAGTTCAAATACAATTGCAATAAGAAACTTCTTGGGCTTGAATTTGTCATTAGAAGGATTCTTTACTGTGAATCCCAGTTGCTGTCTTGGACTGCTGAGAGTATTCATTCCTTGTTATTAAAGGTTTTAAAAAGAAATAACTGAAAATAACATACGGCCATTGAAGCATAGGGGACTGGAGGGTCTTACAGTTTTGTTTTATACTATATAACTCACCTCAAAGAGACAGTATGACATAGTTCAGTTTGGACCATACAGCCCTATCACAAACTATTTTTCAGCACACACTCCCCCAAAAATGTAATGATGATGATGATGATAGCTAGCATTTATATAGCATTGTTAGGTTGCAAAGTGCTTTACAAATATCTCATTTGATCCTTACCACAACTCTAGGAAAGAGATACTATTATTATCACCATTTTACAGAGGAGGAAACTGAGGCAGACAGGTTAAATAACTTAGCAGTGTCACACAACTAGTGTGATACTTGAATTCAAGTATTACCAACTTTGAGTCTAGTGCTCTACTACATATATGGACTGCTGAAACTGAGTAATTATATACATTATATAACACAGAAAAATGGCACAAATAAAATAAACTATTTCTTCGAGTAATTTTTTAAACAGAACAACTTTTTTGGCTTCACTAACAATTCATTAAAATTATTTTATGACTATATATTGCTATTAATTCTTTAATGAAAGCAATAAAATTGAATATACTTTATATTTTTTTAATCTTGGTTTAACACTTTATAATACTGATTTGACGTTCTGGTCCTAAATTCACTTAATTTTGATACATAGTTTTAATGTTTGTCTTAGGCAACAAAAAAAAGGTATCTCACAAAGGGAGATTGAAATAGAAGACAAACATTGGCTGTACTTACTGAAATAATGATATTCATTTCTCAGTCCCCTTTCATGGAGATTTTCATAGAAATCTGACTAATAAATATCCATCTTGCCTGATATCAATTGGTCATTCTTGAAACATAATTGGAAAAGTTTGCATTTTTATATTTTGAATAGATGAGTTCAAAACCCAGTGGAACTCTTCATTTGGAAGATCTTTAAGCAGGTTAGAAAATTCTGTTTCCAAACTTTTCAAGTGTGTGTGTGTATATATATATATATATGTATATGTATATATGAAAAAGTTTTTAAAGGTGGACTACTTACATCATTTTTGGCAACAAAATCTTATTTTTTAAAGACTTCATACTTTCATTAGCCATAATCTTGGAACCCATTGTATAATTAGGGTGAGACTGATCATTAACAATGTGAATATAAATCCGTATTTCAAATAATCCTAATAATTTCAATTTCTTGGCAGATCTGATTAGATAGTGATTGTTCTTACCTTGGATTCTGGCTAATGAAGAGCTCATACTAGGAGCAGAAGTGTCATTTCTGCTATTTTCTTGCTATTCACTTATGCTCACATTATTAGTATTATCTTCAATCTGTGGTTTCTTGGCAGGAATCTTTTTAAGCCACTGGGCCATTCTGTGAGGGTTAGTTTAATTAAAACTAGAGAACACAACCCATAAATCCACTCAACAAGCAAAAGCAAATTGCAATACATCAAAACCACTGAAAACAAGCTAAAGAGTGAGGGTGCCACTGAAAAATCTTCCCTTTTTGCCAGGATACTTCACATGCCATACCTAACATGTTATTATCAATTAATCAACCAAGAAGCATTTTTATTAAGCAACTCCTAGGTGCCAAGTACTGGGTTAAGCACTGGAGACAAAGACAAAAAAAAATAGGGCCTGCCCTCAAGGAGCTTACATTCTATAAGGGGAGATAATATATGTACTTGTAAAAGCACATAAAGGAAAAAGGAAGTGTAGTTTAGGAGGAAAAGTGATAGAAAGTGGGGGCACCAGAAAAGGCTGAATACAGAAAGCAGCTCCATTGGAATCCCAATGGATTTTATCAAAGCCTGGGCTTTTCCAGAGCTATATTTCATATCTAGACGGATAAACAACATTTCAAGAAATAATAAATGAAAACCACATGATACAAAAGAGTTAATTGTCCCGATTTAAAAAAAAATGATAGAATAAATAAGTAGGGAAGAAAAAAAGTCTAACCCCCAAAACTCCAAGAAACCTTATGAGGTATAAATGATCAAAATTTATATTCTTTTAGACAGAGCACCCACACGTAAGAGTATGACTCCCCACATGGACAGAGGGAAAAGAGCTAACCTGGTGATAAGCCTCAAATGTAGGCAAATCCATATTCGAATCCTTTATGGTCTGATAGGACTTGCCAGAGCTTGCCCTCAGCTGATGTAGCCTCAATGAACCCATCTGGCATAGCCTTTGATAATGTCACAATTTGGGTTCTAAGTAGGAATTTCATGGACCGATGGGTCAACCTTTCTCCAACACATAAATCCCCTGAGTCCACTAACATCATGGGCACTAATTCTTGCTCTTCAGAAGTTACACAACTTCTAAGAAGCAGTTTGAGCTTGTGCTTGAACGTTCTTTGAGTCTACATTCAGCTCTCTTTCCATGGTGACAAACCAGGACAAAAAGATAGTTCCTTTGTTATGAAACAATGCCTAATAAGGATAAATGTTCAAGGAAAAATGCAGTGTGGTCGGTATCAAATTAGCCATAGAATCATAAAATATTAGAGCCAGACTCTTCAAACATGGAATGTTTAGGATGAAGTTTAGGACACGTAATGTTAAAATATTAAACATAGAATGTCAGCACTACAAGGGACCTTAGAACAAAGAATGTTAGATCATAGAATGGTAGAGCTTGGAGATGATCTAACCCCACCCTCTTAGAAGTTAAAACTGAGTCCTGAATCAGGGGTATGCTGGAGCCAGCTCATACAGGCTTTGTGAGAACTGGTTGTTAAATTTTCAGTGCGAGTATGTATACCCTGGAAATCAGCAAACACTACAAATCAGGACTTGATTTATTGTTTAGTTGTTTGTCTAGACTTAAGAAAGAGATAAGAAAACGTTAATAGTACAATTTAATCCGAAAAGTATCTTAGTACATTTTTCTCCCATAAAGCCAGTTATTAAACATTTATCAGCAAGCCCCTGCCTAAGATGGATGAGATAACTTGCCAATGGCCATACAAGTTAGTGATGGAACTGAAACTCGAACCATGTAAACAGCGTTCTCTGCCAACACCCAAACCCTCCCCATCTCTCTGGCATCTAAGCCCAAGCTCTCTGTGTCTCCATGACCACCATGGCAATGTCTCTGTTCCCTAGGGTTCTATCTCAGCTTTAGATTGCGTTGCTTCCCTTTCCCCCCTGCCCAAACAGCCACTTGCTCCAGATCTCTTCCAAATAGGGCCTGGATGCCCAGCTCAGGGGGCAGCTCATAGGTCCCCAAACTCCTGTTCTCTGAGGCAAAGCTCACTCTGTCCTGCTGGTCTGGAAATGACTTGGCTGGCCATCTAAACTCAATCACTTTATCTTACCTCTTACATCATTGATAGGGATTTGGGATCTGAAACAGAGTTTCTCAAGGGAGAAACAAGCACAATTTGACTCATATCCAGGAACAAAAAATTCAAGTAAATAGGTATTATTTTCTCTTATCATTTTACTTCACCATATTTACACATGTCATTTGTAAATAACATGTCACATTTCTATGCTATTGTTGTTAGTAGAACACTTTCTCTCAATTCTGTAATGATAGCTAACAATTCTATTAAGCCTTAAAGTTTGCAAAGTGTTTTACGCATATTATCTCAATTGATCCACACAACTTGATGCTATTATTATCCCCATTTTACAGATGAAAAGAATAAGATTAAAAAAATTTAAATGACTTGCCCAGGATCACACAACTAGTTAGTATCAGAGGCAACAATCAAACCCCTGTCTTCCTGATGCCAAGTCCAGCATTATATTGCCTTTGTCTACTTGTTCTAAACCAGAAAATGGAGATAATGAAAGAATTCTTTCCCCTATTTCCGATTTGGAAGAAAAGAGGCTTAGCCAAGTGGCATTCATGATCTTAACTAAGCATGAAAACTATGGTTCCCAACGAGGTCTTGTAGCTCAGCACCTGACACCTCTCTGACTGTCCTGGGAGTTAACACATGGCAATGTTTCTGTAAGTGTCCAATGGTGCTGAGGCTGCCTCCCTGGAAAGTCAGCTGCAAGGGAGGTTTCTCTGAGTGCACACCCTCCACATAGCCTGAGAAGATATGCCTGTAGAAAGGGAGAAACTGTGCCTTTAGCAAAAAGCAAATGTACTGACAAGATACTTATAAGTTTAAACTGCACTATTAACATTTTCTTCATCACTTTCTAAAGTCTAGACAAACAACTAAACAATAAATCAAGTCCTGATTTGTAGTGTTTGCTGATTTCCAGGGTGTACATGCTTGCACTGAAAATTTAACAATCAGCTCTCACAAAGTGAATGTGACTTTGTTCTTCTCTTGTAGACATGGAGATAAATGATTCAGAATTGGCTCTCTGTCTTTGGGTTCTTATTGTTCAGTCATTTTCAGTCATGTCCAACTCTCCATGACCCTATTTGGTGATTTTCTTGTCAAAGATATTGGAATGATTTTCCATTTCTTTCTCCAACTCATTTTACAGATGAGAAACTGAGGGCAACAGGGTCAAGTGACTTGTCCAGGGTCACACAGATAGTAAACATCTGAGCTCAAATTTGAACTCATGAAGATGAGTCTTCCTGATTCCAAGCTCAGTACTCTATCGACTGAGCCACGTAGTTGTCTTTGGGTATCACCCAGCAAATCATCTGCTGTAGCCTCAGTGAGATGATTTGTGCTAGACCCAGTCCTTGAATGTAACTCTATGTAACCTGAAACCCAGACCTCACCCACAAGCACCTGGGGATAAAGGTAAATAAGCGTTCCTTTGTCTTTTTGATGATAAAACCTTGGGCATTTACACCTGTGTTTCTGTGTAATTTAACCTAACACAGTAAATTATATATAATACTGAAATGTAAATAGCTAATGGTTTACAAAGAACTTTATATTCATTATTTCCTTCCACTGGGAGAGCTAAATGATACTGATATTATGTTCATTCTCAGATGAAGAAACTGAGGACCCAGATGGTTCTGAAGGAGAAAGTGAGGCTGGTAACTCTGCACAGCCCTCCCTCAATTAAATCTAATTCATTTGCAAGTCATGGCATCACCTTCCTGATGTCATGGTCTTCTTCAAGAACTTAGGTCAAACAACAACTCTGATTCATTACATTGGGAATGATCTTTCTCTAAGCCAACTTCACTCAGCACTTTGTACCTTTCTGGTATTCTTTGGTATTTTGTTCTAATTTTATCATTATAGGGATCTTGAAGATTCCCTATTGGAATGTAAGGTTGGTCCACATGACAATGTTTTGATTAA
This sequence comes from Vombatus ursinus, assembly GCF_900497805.2. Lineage (NCBI taxonomy): Eukaryota > Metazoa > Chordata > Mammalia > Diprotodontia > Vombatidae > Vombatus > Vombatus ursinus. The sequence continues at coordinate 16,472,362 of NW_020945437.1, forward strand.
AGTTTGTACATTCATTAGTGCCAAGGACAGAAACCTGCATACAATAGGCACTTAATAAATGTTTGCCCAATTGTTGTTGAATTGTTTTTCAATCCTATACAACTCTTCATGACCATGTTTGGGGTTTTCTTGGCAAAGGTAGTGGAGTGGTTTGCCATTTCCTTGTCCAGCTCATTTGACAGATGAGGAACTCAGGCAGACAGGGTTAAGTGACTTGCCCAGGGTCACACAACTGAGCATGCGAGACAGGATTTGAACTCCAGAACAAGAGTCTTACTACCTTCAGGCCCTGAAGTCTATGTACTGAACCATCTAGAGGCCCACTTGCCAAATTACATTGGACTGGTCAGAAGACCTGAGTTTAAGTCCCAGCTATGACATTTACTAGTGATGGGATTATAGGACAACCCCATGTACGACTTCTACTCTTTGAACCTTAATTTCTTCATCTGTAAAATCTCTCTAGGATATTGTAAGAATCAAATGAAAAAATGTAAAGCAATTTGAAAAAGTTAAAGCATATAAATGCTAGCTACTATGATCATGTATGAATGAAGAAGGAAGATATTAGCACTACAGGCATAGCTCATTTTATCATGCTTTGCTTTATAGTGCTTCAATGATATTGCGTCTTTTTTAATTGAAGGTTTGTGACAACACTGCCTTGAGCAAGTGTCTCATTTTTACAATTTTTTGACAGCGTGTGCTCACGTCGTGTCTCCGTGTCACATTTTGGTAATTCTCACAATATTTCAAACTTTTTCATTAGTATGATATCTATTATGGTGATCTGTGATCAGTGATCTTTGCTGTTACTATTATAATGGTTTTGAGTTCCATGAGCCATGCACATATAAGAAGGTGAACTTAATCAATAAATGTTGTATGTGTTCTGACTACTCCACTGACCAACAATCTGTCCCTCTCCTTGGGCCTCCCTATTCCCCGAGGCACAACAATATTGAAATTAGGCCAATTAATAATTCTTCAGTGGCCTCTAAATGATCAAGTGAAAGGAAGAGTCAATTGATGTGACAAACTTCATTGTTGTCTCATTTTGAGAAATTGCTACAGCCACTGCAACCTTCAGCAACCACCACCCTGAGCTGTCGGCAAACATCAACATCAAGCCAAGAACCCCCACCAACAAAAAGATTATAACTGGCTGAAGATTCAGATGATGGTTAGCATTTTTTAGCAATAGAGTATTTTTTTAATTAAGGTATGTACATTGTTTTTAGACATAGTATTGCACACTTTATAGATTGCAGTATAGTATAAACATAACTTTTATATGTGCTGGGAAACAAAAAATTCATGTGACTCGCTTTATTGTGATGATTTGGAACTGAACCTACAATATCTCTGAGATACGCCTGCACTTACCTTATTGGACTGTTATATAAAGTGTACAGTGCAATAGAAATGTGTGCATTATTATTGGTATTGTTATTGTTGCTATAACATAGTTCATACATTGTATAGCAGATAGTATATCGCCCTACCCATTGGACATTGTATATGTTAATATATCACTTCTTAAAAATTGGTACTGCCTCTTAACCTGACTAGAGTTCTGTTTGTTTTGGTCTGAATTTGTGAGTTCCTTATCAAAATTGCTGTAGGGAATTAGCTAGTGAGGAACTCCCTTCAAATTGATAGCAATTGTCTATGATCTAGTCTTAGAGAATTTCCTGGGAGACCTGAGTACAAATCCTGCCTCAGTTACTTACATTACATTACATTACATTATATTATATTATATTACATTACATTACATTACATAGTAATCCTGGGTAAGTCACTCACAGCCTCAGTTTCCTCATCTCTAAAATGGGGATAACAGTTCCTTGATCACTGTATTGTTGCAAGGCTCAAACAAGATATATGTAAAGTGCCTCACAGATTTTAATGTACTTTATAAATATTAGCTATGATTATTATTATTTTCCAGAGTTATGACTTGAACCTGAGTCTTTCTGACCTCAAGACCTGCCCTCTATCCATTATATTAAGCTATTTCTCATAGGTTCATAGTAAAGCTCACCTATGTGACAGTATTTAACTTAAAAGTAACTAAAAAGTGTCCTTATTAATTGAGGCACTAATTATTATTCTTGTCTTAATTTAAGAAAATGTCTTATCTAGTTGAGTTCATTCTGTAGACCAAAATGATGAAAAAAAAAGAAAGAAAGAAAGGAAGGAAGGAAGAAAAAAAGAAAGACAAAGACAAAGAAAGAAAGAAAGAAAGGTGAAATGGGAGGTATTGTCAGCCTGTAGCAACTTATATTTATCATGTATCTACTAGATGCAAGGCTTTTCACAGGGTACGTTCATGGGGAGATATATTTAAAGGAGGCCATTGTCCCTGACCTCCAGGAACTTACAATCTGGTGGAAGGGACAAGGTAGAATAATCAAGCAGAAGGTGAAATTAACAGCCTATGATGTAAATGGCAGTTCAGAGAACTCCTAGGAGATTTGAAAGTATGTGTTACTGTCTCAATGCAGTCGATTTCTAAGATGTAACAGGAAGGCAACAAGCCCTCCAACCTGGTAACAGAAAATGAAAGGATCAGATTGCCAGCCCTCCTGACTCACAGCCCCGAAGGCAGCCGGTCTAGGTTATGGCCAGGATCACAGGATCACACAGTGTCAGAGACAGAAAGGAGCTTTGAGATCATTTTGACCAGCCCCCTGCTTTTACAAGGATGGAATTAATGAAATTCAATCATCAGACAGATCACTGAATTGAATAGTAGAGAAGCCTGTTCAAGGAAAGGTTAGACTAGGTGACCTCGGACATCTCTTCCAATTCTGAGGTTCTGTGAATCTGTCAATAAAGGAACTAATAAATCTTCATATCACTGAATCATAGATTGAGAGAACCAGAAGGGACTTTACAACATACAATGTTAGAACACAGTCATAAAATGTTAATGCTAGCAAGGACCCCAGTTATCGCATAGTCCAAACCCTTCAATTTACAGATTAGGAAACTGAAGCCATAAAGTCTAGATGACTTGCCCACGTCCACAAATTTAGCCATTAGAAAAGCCAGAATTCTAATCTGGCCTTTTGCTTAAAAATTTGCTTCATTAAAAAAAAGTTTATGATTAAAATTTTTGAGGGGTAAAGGAATATCACAGGGGAGGGGGGCAGGGATACATATCTGTTAGTCTTTATGTATGTACAAATGATTGAGGCACCAAACAGATTCGCTCTCTCTTTGATTTGATTATTTTAAATGAGCTTACCAGTGAATTAGTAAATATAAAAGTGTGATAGATGTTTTAATATTGGGTACCATTTTGATCAGAGGTTGCTATCAAACGGTAGGGTTGCTTCATGCATTAAGATTCCTCATACATTTGCCCAACCCTCAAACTCCTGGGTTATCACGTAGTCCCAGGCTGACTGTATAGAAGAATTGTCTCCTTTCAAAACGACTCCTAGGGTTGTTGAGACAGGCTGTGTGTCTCAATGGCATTTACATTCACCATCTGGGCCATTTTCTTCTATAGAAAAAAGGATTTTAAAAATATAATTTTTGCCACATTTGGATTTGTACTGGGGGGAAAATGTGCTGAATAATAGCTAAAGTTTATATTGCACATTTTTTTGTGAGTACTTTACATCGTATCCTCAAAACAATGCTAGGAGGTAGGTATTATCATTAGCCCCATTTTACAGATGAGAAAATTGAGACAGATGGAAGTCCAGTGACTTGCCCTGGGTCATAACAATAATAATAGATAGCATTCATATAGTGCCTACTATGTGCCAGGCACTTGCTAAGCTTTACAAAAGTTATCTCATTTGATCCTCACAACAATCATGGGAGGTAAGTACTATTATTATCCCCACTTCACAGTCAGCAGCCATCAACATCAAGGCAAGACCTTCCACAAGCAAAAAGATTATGTCTTGCTGAAGGTTCAGATGATGTTTATCAATGAAGTAATTTTTAATTAAGGCATGTACATTTTTGAGACAGAATACTATTGCATACTTAATAAACTATAATATGGTGTAAACATAACTTTTATAAGCACTGAGAAACCAAAAAATTCATGTGACTTTATTGTGATATTCACTTAACTGTGGTGGTCTGGAACTGAACTTGCAATATCTCTGAGGTATGCCTGTATGTACAATGTAACATGTAAATAACATATGTACAATGGATTGTGTATAGGGTGTTCAGGAGGACTAGCACCTCTGGTGTAAGAGCTTGCTGAGCCCTTTTCAGGGCTGCACATCCACCTTTGGTGTCCATCTGATTCACCCAATTTTACCTGTGTTTCTAAAAAGTTGTAGCAGGCACAGTGGCCACACTCCAGTTAGCCATCTGGGCAGACCAACTAAATCAGGTTGAAGGTAACTGACAGGCTTCAAGCTGTCAGTGTGTTAGGGGGATGTCTACATCAAGCATGTGAATATTTTCCCTGGTGGAATGGGCAGATGAGTTTTTTTCCAAGGGTTATGAAGGCTGCTGAAGCAGGCACTGTGGAGCATTTTGAGCTTGGTCAGACATCAGAGACACCAAGGTCATCCACTGCATCCCAGGCCATCGCCAGCCATCTTGTCCTGCCACTGGATTTCAAAGACTCAGGAAGAGAGAGTGAGGCTGATGACTTTGTTCAACTCTGCCTCACTTAAATCCAATTCACACACAAGTCAAGACATCACTCATGATGTCATCGGTCCTCTTCAAAAACAAAGGACAAACAACATGGTGTATATAAATATATATGTGCATTATGTACATGCTATATTGCTATGCATACTATATACACACAAACAACCATATGAGACTGTATGGCATGGTGGCTACAGTGATGGACTTGGCAGAGTCAGGAAAACCTGGGTTCAGGTTCCTCCTCTGACACAAATTGGATATGTGACCCTGGACAATCCACTCCACCTTTTGATGTCCCCCCCATGACTCTTAAGGCTATAAGTTCTAGAGCATGTGTTAGTTTCTTTCCCCCCTCTCTACCCCAAGCTCCTTTTACCCATAAAATCATGAGTCTATTTTAAGAAAAAGAAAACAAAGCAAAGCAAAACAAAACAACTTAAAAGTAGTACAGACATGCCTGGGCTTTAGATCTCCCATATACATGTATAGACTTTGATATTTTGTCTCCCAGATGCCACCCCTGTCCTGGTGCCCAGCAGGAGACTCTTCTCTAGGGACAAGGTCTGGAAGTGAGCTAGTTATTTCAGACAGGCAGTGAAACATGGGCTCCAGTCACAGTTGTCATCATCACTCACTTTCCCAGTTCTGGTGTACACTGGGTATGGGGCTGAGAGCTGCTTGAAATGGATCCATATGGACACAGGGACCTGGAATTACTCTATGTCTTATCACCATAGTGCTAACATACAGGAAGGAGATACAAGTCCAAACCTAGTAGACACCAGTGCCTCCTGTCTTCTACCAACTTCTGACTGCCAATGAACGCTTGATGTGGGAAGCCATGCCAAGTAGTACGTTCAATCACCTAATCAATCAAAAAGCAAGAATTTATTAAGCACCTATTATGTGCCAGGTCCAGTGCTAGGTGCTAGGTATGCAAATACAATGAATGAAATAGCTCCTGCCACATTTATAGCTATCCCTACTCTCTACCAATGAATGAAAGTTTGCCTCTGCATTTGCTAAAACCACTCATACAATAGCCTCCTTCCTACCATCCAGGACCCTTAAATACTCGGCAGAAACACTAGGGCAGTCAATTGCTTCCCTCCTTAGCTGATCCTTACAACTTTCCTAACCTGAGAACAGTGGACTCTACCTTCCTCTCTGCCACCCAGCCCAGGTGAACTCCAGTCTCCTGATACTTGAAGAGATATTTGTAGTTATGGGCAAGAGCAGTCCTTCCATCAAATCAGATCTCAGCCCCTCAAGAGCTGGTCAGAAAGCTGAGCCTCTGGTGACCAACCCATTGGTAACAAGCTAGTCTGGGCTCTCAATTCCTCTCTCTCTCTCTCTCTCTCTCTCTCTCTCTCTCTCTCTCTCTCTCTCCCTCTCCCTCCCTCCCTCCCTCCCTCTCCTCTCTCTCTGTCTTTGTCTGTCTGTCTCTGTCTCTCTCCTTTCTCTGTTTCCCTCTGTATGTATGTATGCCCCTGTATTCATCATACTGGATGGAAGCTCTTTGAGAGCCGGAATTGTTTCATTTTTTTTTTTGTCTTTGTAACCCCAGTGCCTGGCACAAAGAGGTAATTAGTAAATGTTTGGAGACCCCAGAATCACCTCCCAGGCACAATGGAGCACTGGAGGAGAACGTGAGTGGAGGCATATAGTTTGTACAATAGTATTATGAAATATGCATGTTAGAAAGTGCTCAGGTAGATGTGCCCCTGGGGAAACCAAAGGCTGATGACACATCAGACAACATCAGACAAAGTGGACCTCTCATTCTAGTGCCTCGCATTTCTCCTTAAGGCAATCCCTAAATGCTCTCTCATTTATGTGCCTGCTAAGGAGGCAGCTGGTGCTTTGGAGTCAGAGGAGCTGGGTTCCAATCAGTCTTCTAATATTCCCTGCAAGGCCTTAGGCTGATCACTTAACCTCTGCTGCCCTCAGAAGCCTAATCTGTAAACACAGGGTTGTACTAGATGGCCTCTTGAACTAGCTGCCTCCTAGTTTTGTCTATGATACTATCATCTGAAGATTAGCCTCAAGGGGAATGCTGCCCATGAGCAGTTCTCTAAGGCCTTCTGTAAAATAAAATTCATATCCCATATGGGTCAAAATTTTGTTCAAGCCTACAGCTAAGTGGAAAGAGTATTGGCTTAGGAGTCTTGGAGAACTGAGTTCTACTCTGTCCTCTTCCACCCCGTAGCTCTGTGATCTTGACAAAGCCTTGAAGTTTGGCCAAGCTTAGTTCCTCATCTGTAAAATGATGATCACGATGCCTGTACAGTATGGTGTTTTGCACAGTGCTGGGTAAGCGTCATAGGACTTGGGTTAAAATCCTGCCTTGGACGCTATCTGAGTCACTATAGGCAAGTCAGTAACCTTCCCAGCCCTCAGACTCCTAAACTGTTAAACAGCTATAGTGCCCACCTTCTCTAGGTTGTTATGAAGAACAAATGAGCGTGTGTACCACATTTTGCACCCAAAGTGCAAAGTAAATGAGTTATTTTGATTTCCTTTAAATATGAGCTCCTTGATGGCATGCGATATATATTTGCTTTTGTCTCTGTATCCCTAGTGCTTACCACCATGCTTGGTGCTTGCTTGTTGAATTGAATAGAACAAGAAAATGAGCTAAAAAGTGCTTTGTAACCATGGGCATGAGCTAGGATTCACTGTTTTTCTATATCTCCCAAGTGGAACACCTAAATCCAGACTCTAAGTATAGCCTCTGGACCAGCAGATTTAAACTCAAATAGAAATAAATAGGGGCCACTAATACATTCATAGGCATCCCACTGGGCCCCAAATCGACTTAGTTTTGAAGTATAATATTATCTATGTTTAATTGTAATTTTTATTTATTTTGTTAAATATTCCCCACTTACATTTTAATCTGACTCTAGCATCTCTCCCAAGTGCTGTGGGCCACATGTAGCCTGAGCGCCAAATGTCCAACACCTCATTCTAGCTAGACCATCTTTGGCCAACATTATTATTAGATAGGTGGTTCAGTGGGTAGAGTGCAAGGCCTAGAGTCAGGAAGACCTGAGTTCAAATCCAACCTCATTCACTTACTAGTTGTGTGACTCTGGGCAAGTCCCTCCACCTCTACCTGCGTCAGTTTCCTTAACTGTTAAGTGAGGATATTAATAGCATCAACCTCCCAGGGTTTTTGTGAGGATCAAATGAGATATTTTTAAAGTACTTAGTACAGTGCCTGACACGTAGTAGGTGCTTAATAAATGCTTCTTCCCTTCCCCTTCATTTGAAAACATTTTCTCCCTGAGTTCCATGAATACCATAAAGATTGACGGACATCTTTTCAGCTCCTGCCTTTATGTTCTTTGAATGGGAAGATAGCATCATATCTCTCTCATTTTAATTATGCTGAGTTGCACGTATGACAGTTGTCCACCACACAGCAATTTTATTTTGTCCAGTATCTTTTGATGCAAGCTTCATCCAAAGCATTCAAGTTAAATCACAAATACTGTGAAGCCTGAGACAAATTAAAGGACCCAGACAAAGGAGAAAAGGGACATGCACAGAGACCCTATCATCAGATTCTAAAGAACAGCACATCTTTTGTCCATCCCTAATTGTTTGGTTTGCCATCAACAAAGTAACAAGGAGAGTTGACTGGGAGTTTCTGAATGACTGAAACAATGGTCTTGATTTGACAGTGATGATGGTATCACATGGTATTTTGTCGTTGCTATTTAGGATTTCAGAGCGCATGCCAAGCTGCATGGAGAAGTACTATACATGGCAACTGAAGGCAAAATGACATTCCCCTTAGTATTCAACATGCATTAAGTACCTACTAGGAACAAGGAGGGCCCTGTCTGACTGTGAGGGATGCAGAAATGAGTAAGTCAGACTTCCCCATGGTGCTTTTGCACATAGTAAGTGCTTTTTAAAAGTTTGTTGAATTAATTAATGTGAGGGAAAAAATGAAAGAACTCAAAGTCTAATGGGAGAGAGGTTCGTACAAGATCATAGGATTTGGTGTTGGAAGGGACCTTAGAGGTTATTGATTCCAAACCCCTTGTTTTATAGATGAGAAAACTAAGTAGGGAATGGAGGGAAATGACTTGATTAAGGACACATGGAGAATAAGTGGCAGAGTCAAATTTGAACTGAGGTCTCCTGATCTCAAATCTTGTGTTCTTTCCATCACACATCATGTAAGATATATACACTAATGAGCACTGAACCGAGAAGCAAGAGATCTGGGTTCTCATTCCACCACCTATCATTAATTAGTTAAGTGACCTTAAGCAAGTCATTTAACTTCCCTGGGCCTCAGTTTTCTCATCTGTATAATGAGACAGTTGAAATGTGTGATCTTTAAGATTTCTCTGAGCTCCAACATCCTATGAATCAGAAGCAGCTTGTGAAAACAGAGCTAGATTTTGAGTGTGAGGACCTGAGTCTGAATTCTGAATCCTGGCTCTGCTACTAAATACCCAGATGACCCTCTCCTAGCCTCAGTTTCTTCATCTGTAAAAATGAAAGAGTTGAATTAGATACATCCTTAAGTTTCCTTTTAGTTTTAGATTTCTGTGATTATCTGTGGCAAAGTAGGACACAGTGAGCCTGCAGGGGAGATGGAAATAAAGCACTAGGAGAATTCTGAGGAAGAAGACATCATTTCTCTTGAGTATCATGAAAAGCTTCATAGAAGCAGTGACACTGGAGTCTATCTTAAATCACAGCTATTCCTATACCTGGAAATCCCCTCCTTCTCCACCCCCAGACTTCAAGACCTCGAGAGCAGAAACTAAATTAGGGGCTGTTAACTCGGACTTTGTGAGTTTGGTTCTGTTGTCATTGATGGTGGCCTTGTGACTGTTGTTAATATTTTGATAACTGTGTCTCAATATAATTCGTTTCCTTTGTAATCCTGTGTGTTTTATTTTATAAATTTAAACATATTGTTCTAAGAAGGGGTCCAGAGGCTTCACCAGACTGCCAGAGAGGCCCATGACACAAAGATGATTAAGAACTATTGGACTTGGTTTGTGGTTGGTTTTGTTTGTTTTTTGGGGTTTTTTTGGTGGGGTTGTTTGTTGTTTTGTTTTGTTTTGTCTTCATATCAGTGAGGAAAATGTAGTCTACTGGATAGAAAGCTGACCTCAGAGCCAGAAAAACCTGAGTTCGAACTCTGCCCCTGATACATAATGGCTGTTTAACTCTGGGCAAGTCATCTGACCTCTCAGTGTCATAGGCAACTCTCTAAGACTTTAAGTTGGAGAGAAGGTGCCACCCTACACTGGAAGAGAGAGTTCTCTGTACCAGTGAATTCACAAGTCTGGTCCCTAGCTCTATCCCTTTATCTTAGCATCATCTACCACAGTGCTTTGCATATAGTAGATACAGAAAAAAAAAGTTTGCTGAATCAAACTGAGTGTTACACTAGGCAACCCAGAACAAAGGTGGATGTAAGAATTCAATTTTTCCCCCAAATTTAGTTGCACTAAACTAGTTCTACTAGTTCCACTAACCTGACCAATATTAATTTTCATGAATTCATATTTATTTAATAAATATTTATTAAGGAACAACTTTGTGCAGAGCATGACAGGGCCAGGGTGGGGGATATTCAAAATTAAGACTGTATGCTCTCTGAAAATTATCTCTGTGCAGTACTCTCTCCTATCTGATCTTTTCCAATTCTTTCCCCGTCATTTTCAGAATTTAACTGGCTTTCCACTACCATGAGCTTGTTTACTCACATAAGATCATAGTGCAATCAAATGCTGGAACTGGATGGGATATTAGACATCATTTAGTTCAACTCTCTTGATTTTTGGAGAGAAAGTGAGGGAGAGGCTGAAAGACATACCCAAAGTTACACACGTAGCCATGAGCAGATCTGGGATTTGAATAAAAGTTTCCTGAGGCCAATTTAAGACATAGACCAAGCCTTCAAAGAGCTTACAATCTAGTAAAGTTCTCTGTCTCTCTCTGTCTCTGTCTGTCTCTGTGTGTGTGTCTCTCTCTCTGTCTCTCTATCTTTCCCCATCTCTCTCTCTCTCTCTATCTCTCTCTCTCTCTCTCTCTCTCTCTCTCTCTATCTCTCTCTCATACACACACACACACACACACACACACAAAGATAACTAGAATATACATTATAGGATAAGTGCATTAAAGATGAACAAAGCATAGTGTGATGCATCCCTGGGAGTAAAAGGTCATTACCATATTACCAGCTGAGCAGGGCTTTACCAGTAGAGCTAGGCTTTAAAAAGAGGTAAGAATTCAACAGGTGGTGATGGAGAGGGAGAACTTTTCAGGCATAGAAAAGAGACAAAAGTTTTTTTTTTCCTTTTTGGTGAGGCAATCGGGGTTAAGTGACTTGCCCAGGATCACACAGCTAGTTAAGTGTCAAGTGTGTGAGGCCAGCTTTGAACTCAGGTCCTCCTGACTCCAAGGCCAGAGCTCTATCTACCGTGCCACCTAGCTGCCCCAAGACAAAAAGATTTTTTAAACATTATTTAATTTAATTTAATTAAGAGTATGGGGCAGGCAGTATTATGAGATTAGGTTCAAAAAGTAGGGTGGTCCCAGACTGTGGAGGGCCTAGAATGCAAGGCAAAGGACTCTGAAATTCATTTAATAGCAGAATTGTGCTCACTGAGTTTTTAGCATAGGAGCGATACAAAGACTGCAAGGATTTAGCTTTTAGAAAGGCTGCATTAATATCATCAAGATGCAGCCAAAGCACTGTACACTGAGTCAGGCCACCTGCGTTTTAAGGCCAGTCTTGCTGTTGAATTGCTGTGTGACCTTAGGCAAATAAATTCACTTCTCTAGACTTCTATTTCCTCATCTTTAAATCAAAATTGAAAGATGAAGAAATGAAAAGACATGAGCTCTAGTTCCAAATCTTGTGACTAGATGCACAACCTGCAAGGTCCCTTACAGCTCTGACATTCTATAATTCTATTGTTAATTATATAAACTCTATGACAACTTCACCTGCATCTCATTATCATTGTCTGTAGAATGGGGATAATAACAATTACCCTTTCTACATACTACAAAGAGTTGTTTTGTTTTGTTTTGTTTTAAGAATTAACAGAGATGCTGGTTACAATACATTTTGTAAACTACAATGGGTATATGAATTCATATTTTTATTATATTTTTTTAAATCACATTTGAGCCAGCATAGTGGCACATAACTATAATCCCCACTAGCGGGGAGGCTAACAGTGTTTAATTGTTTGAACTTGGGTGTTCTGAGCTACATATAGTAGCTAAACACTAAGGCAGCACTATTATGATCAGCCATCATGTCTGAGTTCCAGAAAATGACTTACTTTCTCTATATGTCAATTTATTCCTCTATGAAATGAGAGAGTTGAACTATATCTAACATTTCTTGTATCTGACCCCTTCTCTACACTCACTCAACTATTCCTTTATCTCGGGCCCTTTCACCTAGATTATCCCAGCAACCTGGTAACTGGTATCTTTGCCCCGAGTCTTTTCTGATTTCTGTCCATTTTCCACACTGCTGCCAAAGTAATTTCCTCAAACACAGATTTCTTCCTGTGACGTCCCTTCTCATCCAACACCAGTGGCTCCCATGGGCCTCTAGGATACTATAGAATCTCTTCTATTCAGGTTTTAAAGCCGTTTACAATGCTTTTCAACTTAGCTTCCCAGCTTCATTGGACATCACTCTTCCACCTATGCTGTATGATCTTTTCTCTAAGCCTTTGTATTGGCTATCTCATGCCTGGAACGCTCCCCCTCTTTCCCTCTTTCTTTAAGACACAGTCCAAACACCATCCCCTGCATTAAGCTGTTCCTGATGCAAACTACTTGTGCTTTCCTTCCCAAACTACCTTGTATTTAACTACCTTCTTTTTAAATTTATTCATTTTATCTTTATGTGATTTATATTTACATATATACTTGTTGTCTCTCTCCATTAGAATGTAACCACCTTTCGGTTAGAGATTGTTTCATTCTTTGTATTTGTCTCCCCAGTGCTTAGCAGAGTGTCTGGCACATAGTAGGTGCTTTTTAAATGCTTGTTGATTGATTGATTGGCATTATCTCAAAAGTCTCTTCCAGTATTAAATCAAATGATCTTATGATCCTATAGGGGTTGAGGGGAAGCAGGGAGGGACATGGAAACCAGTGCCTGTGGAGGACCAGTCAATTACTAAAAATGATGGAAAAAAGAAATTGAAAATATTTGAAAGGGAACAGGACTAAGGAGAAGATGAATCACTTTCTCAGAGCTCCAAATAGTATTAAGCAGGTGCAAGAGATACTCCAGAATAACTTTTAAAAAACATACCTTTGCAATCATTCCTCAAGGGGAGAAGAACATGATTCAATAAGTGTCATCCCAGCCACAGTTGCTGTTTGAGAAGTTGGGGGTGGGGGGACCTGACAAAACTGAGGATACTTCTGTGGTTGAATTTCACCAGCGAGACACCTTTGGCCACAGCAGATCTGGGGCTTGATGAATGGGATGTTCATGATTCCTGTTCTCCTGTTTTCATCAGTAGAGAGATACAACTTGACACTGGATCTGACAAGTCCTAATCTGACCAGCAGCTCCATTGCTTGTCCCCAGAAGCATAAGGCCTAACAAGTTTATGTCTTGGCCTATTCCATTGCCTTCTTGCTAGACGGATCAAATATGCCTTAAATGTTGCCTTTAGATTAGGGGAGTAGAAGGCCGTGGTATTGGAACTCAGACACTTGGCTTCGTATGCCAGTTCTGCTGACACTTAATAGCTGAGTCCAGTATATTTAATACAAATTAGGAACTGCCAAGTATCCAAGGAGAGTAATTTGATGGGCAAGACATGCAGCCTTCCCTTCCTTCTTCCTCCATCCTTCTTTTCCTTCCTTCCTTCCTTCTTTTCCTCCTTCTTCCCTCCCACCCTCTCTCCCTTACTTCCTTCCCCTCCTTCCTGTCTTGTTTCCCTCCCTCTCTTCCTTTTTTCCTTCTTTCCTCTCTTCCTCTTCCTTTAGCCCTCATTCTGGCTCTTTTTCCTCCTTTTTCCTGCTTTCTGATCCCATGTGTGATTTCATTTGTGTAAAGAGCTCCTGTCTAGGAGCTTCTTCTACCTGTGATAATTATTACCTTCTCTGCATTTTATAGCCTTAGAAAATGATCTGGGGAACAGAGAAATTAACTGAATTGCCTGGGGTAACACAGGCATGACTGGAACTCAGGTGTTCCTCAGACCAAGATCAACTGTGTAAAGTAATGGGGTTGGGGAGAGTGGAGCTGGGAGGGGGATAAGGCACAGACCTATATACATAGCATGCACCTTAGAATCTGATAATTTTACATGGGGAGAATAGAAAGCTATGAGATAAATGGAGGATCCGTAAGAAAATCAATGTAGGTCAGAACTCTCTGCCCCTGGCACACAGGGCACTTCATTAGAATCGGATTCATCACTGTAGGAAAGTTGTTTCCCCTCTCTGTGCCTCAATTCCTTACTGTAACACAGAGATACAGTAATGAGACCTGCATTGTTTAACTCCAGTGGTGAGTATGAATGTCTGATGAATTCATAGATGTGAGAGCATTTTGAAACTTTCAGAAGTGTGTCTTAGAAACAGCAAAACCCGAACCCAGGATTTCCAGACTCTGGCTCTCCACCCATTAAGCCCGTGGTCCCTCTGACATAACCTTTCTAATCTTCAGTGTCTTCATGGGTGAAATGGGGGCATTCTCTTTTTCATGGGATTACAGTGCTACTCCTAGCAAGGGACAAATAAGTCTCTCATCTAGAATTCTGACATTCAGGGATAAGGTGCTCTTGTGTCAAGAGGGTTTGGATTCTCCCCAGAACAACTTAGGTTTTGCGTTGTGATCTTCAGCCAGTCCCATCCCTTACAAACAGTCAGGGTCCCATTGCTGTGAATGTCTCTATCCTGGGCTTACTTTTTCCCCACTACCTTCATAGTATAACACTCATGCTGCCATCCCATAGAGCATCCCAAACCTTTAAGATTTACATTTCACACATTTTATCTTAGTTGAGCCTCACAATACCTATATGAGGTAGGTAATAATAATAATAATAACAATAGAAGGTTTTTTTTTTACAGATTGAATAAAGTACAAATTAGAACTTTAAAGAGCTCACCTGTTATCACCTAGCTAAAAAATGTTAGAGATACGATTCAAACCCATTTCTCTCTTAATTCCTCATTCTAGTACTTTTTCTAGTTTATACCATGATGCCTTTAGTCAGTGCTACTACCACTGCCTACTATTTTTACTACCACTATCACCACTGCCATGGGCAAAACGGCATGGCATAGAGGGGCAGCCTTGGAATGAAGACCTGGGTTCAAGTGCATCTGAGGCACATACTGGATAACCATAAACAAGTTACTTAGTCACTCAACATACCTGGAAAATATCTAAGGCTTTAAGGGACACGCAATATGCAATCTTCATCAGTGAATTGGAGTTTCCACACCAGAAATTCCCTAGACCTATGAAATGACAGGACTGGACTAGAATTCTGGAAAGCATTTTATAACTCAGAAAGCAAGACGCTGTGCTGGATGCTTGAGAAAGGAGGTAATGCAGAAAAAGAACAATGATAACATTGTTCCTGACCTCAAGGAGCTTACTAAAGTAGAAAGACTTATACCCAGATATACATTGTGCAAATTGGAATCTGATGATTTTAGAAGAGGAGCACAGGGAACTTATGAGATAGTGGGAGAATCTGCTGGAGAGTCAGCATAGATTATACCCTTCTGATCTCCTGTCAAGTGGGAAAGCACAGGAGAATGGGGGCTTGGACAGGTCAGGAGACTTGCCCTCTAATCCCTACTGAATCATTTTAGGAAAGTCACTTACCCTCTCTGCGCCTCAGTTTTGCACTATAAAATAAAGATAACCTGCATTGTTTACATCCAAGAGAGAATATGAATCTCAAATGAATGAACAGATATGAAGTCATTTTGAAACACTCAAAAGTACCACGTAATTGTCTATTGTAATTGTAATTGTCTTGGGCAGTTAAGGGGCACAATGGATAGAGTCCTGGGCCCGGAATTGGGAAGACTCATCTTCCTGAGTTCAAATGTGACCTCAGGTACTTACTGTGATCCTGGGCAAGTCATTTCACCCTGTTTGCCTCAGTTTTCTCATCTATAAAATGAGTTGGAGAAGGAAATGGTAAACCTCTTCAGTATCTCTGCCAAAAAAAAAAAAACTCCAAATTGGATCTCAAAGAGTTGGACATGACTGAAAATGACTGAATAACAAGAGAAATTGTCTAGTATAGTTATTATTAGGCTATTAACTATGCTAATTTGCAGGAAACATTTTAGTGAGATGGAAGAGAGGCCTGAGTTCAAAACTCAGTGTTACTCTAAGCTTTCTGCATTTCGGTTGCCTCATTTGTGAAATAAGGATATTCGATCACTGTTTCCTTCGAGCTCTAAATCCAGTGATAAATCATTTCACTGCTCTGGGCTCTTGTTTCTTGTGTACAAAGTGGGGTTTGGGCTAAGGACCTTTCCAACTAGGTTTCCTATCAACAGAAACAATGTGGAAAAATAGGAAAATCTTACCTCCTCTCTGACTGTGAAAATTTCATAGGCTGTGCTCAGTATGTGTCTTTCAGAAAATCCTCCATAACCAGCTCATGAAACTGATGTTGTATGGAGCAGTGGTGGAACCCTGCTTGCTTGGTATTGCTTTGAAAGGTCCTCTTTTGGGAAGCTGCTATTTCTTAAAAGCTCTTACATTTATTATTGAGTTCTGATGAGGAATACTTCTACAGATAAACACATCTCCTAATTAAAAGCTGCACTTTGAAGACCTAAATTGCCTTACCCTTAATCTGTTCTTTTGTTTTGTATTATATTTTAGAATCAATAATGCCCATGGAAACGAGACTTATTTTTTAATATACACAAATTAGGGAATATTAATACTGGGTCTTCCTGCATAATAAACCTACCCTTAGTGCAGAGATAAGAATTGTGTTGTTTGTGATGACACACCCTGATTGGGGACATACGTTCATTGTGCTTTCAAAGTTACATCACCAAACTCTGATATTCAGATGCATTGCTAAGGGTAGGCCAGGAAGGGGAGGAATCACTGCTGGTATTTCTAATCTAGAGTTCTCAGAGGGATGCCATAGATAAACCATTTCTGCAGGGTCACTTGGTAATTTCATCAGTGGTGAGTCCCCTTATAGCCAATGTCCTTGTGTCCCAAACTGCAATTTGAGGAAATTTCATACCTTTATGTCAGGTATCATCATACTGTATTCTGATAGGAAGTGGACTCACAATTAAAAATATTTCCAATATGAGAAACCAGGCAGTTTGTGCTTAATCATGGAATGCACTGGTCTCTAAAACTAGTTCCTTAAACATCACACACATTGGTTTTAATTTATTCTGTTCAAAGTTCAATCACGGTGGAATGGAAGGACCGCTGGACCTGGAGGCAGCAAAGTCCTGGGGTGCAAATCCCATCTCCTACACTTACTAGCTACGTGATTAGGGGCAAACCACTTATGTTCTCTGAGCCTCAGTTTCTTCATCTTAAAATGAGTACCTACCTCAGAGAGTTGTTTGTGGGACTCAAATAAGATAATGTATCTGAAGAGCTTTGTAAACCAAAGGCAGCTAGTATTATTTATATAAAATTAACATTATCACACAAAAGAATGAGATGGTAGGAAATAATCCTGGGACTAGCAATCAGCAGACCTGACAAGAGAGTCCTGGTCCTGCCATTAACCGGTCTTGTGATGTTGAGTAAGTCATTTCCCCTCTCTGTGCCTCAGTTGTCTTATCTGTCACAATAACTTATAATAACTGCAAATTGAATACCGTTTTAGGGTTTAAAAAATACTTACCTCTCCAAAACCTGGTATGGTAATTAGGTTCATAGAGTTATATAATTCATCCAAGGTCACGTAGCTAGTAAGCGTCTGAGTTAGAATACTTTATTCATTATGATTTCAGTCATCATCCTCATCCTCATCATCAGACAGAACCTTTTCCCCTATAGAAACCCGCCTTACCAATGCAGACCTATACTTGATCTATAAATTATTTGCTTAGAAAATTGCCTTGGGGGAATGAGAGAAATAGAGCCAGGTCTGGAGTCAGGAAGACTTGAGTTCAAATCTGGTCTCAGACATTAGCTGTGTAGCCCTGGGCAAGTCACTTCACCTCTGTTTCAGTTTTCAAATCTGTAAAAATGGGGCTAATGATAGCATCTAGCTTCCAGGGTTGTTATGAGGATCAAATAAGGTGATATTTGTAAAGTGCTTAGGATAGTGCCTGGCACATAGTAAGAACTACATAAATGTTTGCTGTTGCTGCTGCTGTTGCTATTACTTGTCCATAACCATAGAGTCAGTATGCATTAGAGACAGGACTGTGAGGTCAGTAACTCCATGGTGTGGCAAAATGAGGAGTTTGCTTGAATGATCTGTAACATCTGGTCTGCTTCTGACATTAGGATCAAAGAATCATAAGTTTGGAATTGGAAGGGACCCCAATTTCTGGTCCCCCTCACCTGAATACTTCAGAAGAGTGCTCTTCATAGATCTAATCCAATCTCCTAATTTTAGTAGTAACTAATACTGATACAGTAGTTTAAAGTTTGTAACAATTCATATACATTCCATTTGAATCTTCTATCTACCCTGTGAAGTACATACTACAAGTCTAAACACGATTTCTTCTATACTGGAACTCCTTCTGAAAACTCCCTCCATGCAGATCAACAACTGGGGGGGGCGGGGCGTAACACCTTAGAGCTGCCTGGGTCATTGAAGGGTTGAGATACTTGCTCATGGTCACCCAATTGATGTGTCAGAGGCGGGATTTGAACCCAAGTCTCCCAGAAGCGGAAAAGGCAGTTTTCCATCTTCCACTTCATGGAATGACTCAACAAAATTCAGGCTACTAGTTAGTGGCAGAGCCATGTCTAGATTTCAGGTCTCCTGATTCTTTTGCTCCTCCCACACCACAATGTTCCCTCTTGGACTAGTACTGGAGATTAAAATACAAGAAGCAGAGGGGGAAATCACATATATTATTAATTTAACTTTAATTTAAAATTTAAATTTTTTAAAAAATACTGCTGGTTTTTATAGTGAGTCAGGGGCTGTTACCATGGTTTGCAGGAGATGCTGATGATCCCAGGAAGGCCACATGTCTTTGGGCATCTCACACAGTGCCCGCCCTGAGGATGGAATCAAAGTTTCCAGCTGTTAATTACATCTGGCAAAGATGCAGCAACAGCAGTAGCAGCAGGGACTGGGTGTAAGACTGCCCCCCAAAATGTTGTCAAGTGAGGAATAATCCCAGCTTCCCGTGTGTGTGGAGGAAGAAGAGGAGGAGGCAGAGGAGAGAGAGAGAGAGAGAGAGAGAGGGAGGGAGGGAGAGAGAGAGAGAGAGAGAGAGAGAGAGAGAGAGAGAGAGAGAGAGCGCGCTGCTGGTAGTGTTCCGCTCAGACATGGGAGATTAAAACCATCACCTGGGCTCCCGGCTAACTCCCCCTCTGCCGCCTCAGTGGTGCAGACCCGTTTAGAATGCATGTGCCTTTCTCTTTCCAAAGCATTGTAGGATTGGCTCCCGCCTTCCATTCATGTAACCTGCGTGTGTGTGTGTGTGTCTGTGTGTGTGTGTGTGTGTGTGTTGCTAGCTCGCCCTCTCTGTATATGTGTGTAAGAGAGAGACGGGGGGAGGGAGGGGAAGAAGAGAAGGGAAGCGATTAAAAAAATATACCCCAACCCCAAGCCTCAGGATTGCAGCTGTTTAATGTGGGCCAGCAGTCCTACCAGGAACACTTCGCCTGGAGAAACCTGGACCGGCCTTTCGGGTGTGTGTCTGCGAGAGACAGGGGTTTCTTCTATTTCCTCGCTCCCCTCTTGTTATTGTGGAGCCTGCCTGAGAGGATGAGAGCCCGGACCTCCCTGTAGTTGTCCAGTTTGGGATCGTGGAGAGAAGGAGCCAGTACGTCTCGGAGAAGAGTGGCTTTATTTATATAGAAGAAAACTGCACAATTTAATTTTTCCTTCCCTTGCCTTTTGCCCCGGGGAGCCTGCAGACACGGTAAGCCAGCCGGGCTATGGTATATACGGAAAAGTGGCTTTTGTATCCTCGCGACTCCGCTCGGTCTCCCCACCAAGCTCTCCCTTCCCCTGCGCTCCGAAATCGGGGACGGACCCGGCGGGTGCCAGGCTCTTGGGCAGATCTTGAATATGGATCTGCCCACAGCCACCCCCCTCCATCCCCTCCCCACACCTTTTTATGCAGCAAGGCACTTAAGGAGAAGCTAGCCTTCCTCGCTGGCGCCTGCAATCAGAGGCTCTCGGGCGGCGGGGTTGCTGCCGCCGCCGCCGCCGCTGCTGCTTGGCGGCGGCTACTTCCCTAGCCGGCTGTGGGGGGCTCTTTTCAGAACGAACGAGCGAGCCAGCTAGTATACCCTCGCCGCAGCTCTGGCTCCTTGCACACAGTTGGGCAGTGTTCGGAATCGGTTCTGGGCTCGCGGCGGAGGTGGCATAGCTAGTGGTGGTACTCAGAGGATGAATCCACGAGGCGATCACAGCAGCCTGGGGTCCGGAGAAGTCGGGCGGCTTTGGGGGAGAGTCAAGGCGGAGGGTGGGGGCTGGGGAGAGCAAGCTATGCGCACGGTTCCCATGCTTTTTAGGGGCTTCCCGGGGGAATGGGGGGCGGCTGAGGGGGGAAAAGGAGACGGCGTGTAAAGGAGTCTGGCCGGGCTCGCTTCCCCTGGAGCTCCGCGCCTCCTCCCGAAGGCCAGCGCGGGGGTCCGCGGTGCATTCCTGCCCGCCTGGCCGCCGCCTGGGGACATAGCTCTCTCTCCCTCCCTTCCTCGGGAGAGAGCGAGTGAGCTGCGGGTGGAGACGCAGTAGGGAGAAAGGCGAGAAAAAGGCTTCCAGCAGTGCAGTCAGATCAATGATTACAAGCCTTCTTTCTTGCGATTTCTGTGTGATCATAGAACAGCTTTGGAGGACGAAGGTGGGGAAAGGAGAAGGAGAGAGAAGCCGGGTGTGGGGGTGGGAGTCCTCAGTTGGGTTCTCCTTCCGAACGAAACCCATCGGCTCTCCGCCCCATCCTCTCCTCTTACTCTGGCACCTAGCCTGTTTACATTGGGATGTCTGTGTTGAAGTCCAGGTTGGATTCTCGGGCTTTTTCCGTGGGGTCTCTGTTGAGCTTCAACGCCGCCCCCCCAACTTCAGCTTTAGGAAATGTATTCTGGGTTGAAATGTGAGAATCCTGCCTCAATTATTTGCTTGCTGCTTCAAAAATGCAGTCTATATAAATTGGGAAACAGTGCACTCAGAGTGCACTTGGCTAAGCCTGGAATGTTGGTTCTGGAGATGTACTCAGGGAGAAATCTGGAAGCACTTGGATGCGAATTCACGAAATTCAACTAGTGAGTGGTCCATTATGTGGTGGGCTTATCTCCTTCCCCTCGGAGCCCCGTCTGCTGCCTTTCTCCACCCCTCTCTTCTCCCTCCCCCTTGGGTGATGTTGGAAAGTACTGGAAATTGAACTGCGTTGATATTCAACTTTGAAAATTGGCTCCTCTCTTAGGGTAAGACTTTTAGGAGATTTCTTAAATGGCTTCATGCTGACATAGGTATTACGACTCGATACTTGGATGGGTCTAAAACTATTTTCAGCAGCCTCCTAAGTAAATAACTCCCAGTGTGGAAACCTCTATCAATATGCATTTCTCCCTCAGTCCTGTATAAAATCTATGTGTTTATATGCTGCATGTTCGAACAAATAAAGAGGTCGACATATAGATATATAACAAGATAGAGATGTAGGAAGTACTGGGGAGAGTGTGTGGAGAGTGCACACATATGTGCTACACCCAAACTCTTACTTGCTGAATAGATGGGAATTATGTAAGTCTTATCTCTGATCAACAGAAATATTCAAACCCACATTTGAAATGGGACCCTGCCGGTTTTCTCTTTTCCCCTTAATATAAATCAGAGGAGAAAATCATAACCTTACCTTTTGTCACCTAATGAGATCTGCATTTAAGGAAGGAAGGTTGTCTTTCCACAGTACCTTAAGTCCTGAGAATGGAAATTTGAAGCTGACACTGCCTATAGACAATTTTCTACGAACTGGGCCTGGCAGAGCTCTTAGATCAATTTTCCAAAGACTGAGGCAGGTATGTGAACAGTGCTTGGAGGCCTAGAGGGGAAGAACTCTGTGTGTGTTAGGAGGGGTGTCAAAACTACCTGTTTTAAAGGAATCACTGAAAATACAGTGATCTGTGAAAGTGGGAAGTTTGGGTTCTGCAATGGAGATCAAAGAGAAGGAAATCAGAGAAACCAGAGCATCCCATGCCCTCCCCAAATCCCATCACTTTCCTCCTCCACCTTTTCTTCATCTCAAATGCATTTCCCGTGTTCTGAAATTATCCCTAATGCTTGGTCGCAAGCAGAGATGCCTACACTTAAATAAGCAGCTGGGTTCATCCTTAATATTTCACTCTGATAAGTGGGTATGGTCATATGTACCCAAGTCTTCTGTTGGCACAGCCAGTCTCCACTGGGCAATCATAACTGATTTTCTTGACTAATTGGGAGGATGGTGGATGGGGTTATGACTTGACCTCCCCTATCCTCTTCTATTGAACCAAAATTTCTTTCAACTTAATTTATTCCCCTGGTACTTACTGCCCCAACTGTCTCACCTTTGACATCTCTGCCTGAAAGCACTTTTATAGGCTTGGTTAGAAAAATCACAGTAGTGAAGTATTTTTGTTTTGCCTCCCCCTCCCCTCCCCCCAGTAGAGGGATAAGCCTCTTCATCCATATAGAATCTTGTAGAACACTTAAGTCTAGGTGACAGTAATCCTGAATGTCCTGTCTCTCTTACCCCAGTCTGCATTAAATAGGTGCCACTGGTATTTTGGCAGGTTTGGACTGCCTACAACTCCATCCCTCTTCCTGCCCCCCTTCTTAGATCCTAGATCCATCTTAGTCTATTACATGGTATAGGATAAATCCTTGCTCACTCCGCCTGTTCAGGGCCATTAGGATTTCCTGCTGCTGCCATGATCCTTAACAATGCAATTCCAAAGCCAGTATTTATACATGAGAAATCACTAGGTGCTCTAAGGCCATTGACCTTGCTTTAAGGCTCTCCTGGAGATTTTTGCTTCCACTCACCCACCCCACCGCCTAGCATCTCTGCTGCTGAGACACCAAGGGTGACTGCTCAAAGTCTTCTTTATAAGCGCTGGGGAGATTGAATTTGCTAGATAGGGGTAGGGAAGGAATTGGGACTGGAGGGAGGGAGATGCGAGCATTTTGGGAGGGAAGATGTGACTTCCGTGGAGGATGGGGAACTCAACTAGCAACCTGTTTCTCTCAGGGATCCGACGGGCAGAGATGAGGGAACCCCAAGGGAGGAGGCAAAAGAGTGTCGGCATGTTAGCAGCTAAATCCCACCGAGCGTTCCCCTCTCTCTCTCTCTCTCCCTTTTTTTCTTTCTCTCCCCCCACGTCTTTTTCATTTTTTCCCCTCCTGGGGGCAGTCCTATCTGTCTCAGTATCTCGGCCTGCCTGCCGGCCTGCTTAGCTATCTGTCTGTTTGTTGACTCCAGTTTCCCCAAGCCGCTCTATGTCTGAGTTCCCCTCTCTGTACAGCCGTCTGGTTGGGATCCGCTGTTTGCTTGCTTGCTTGCTTGCTTTTTCACTACTCGGTCAGCAGTTGGCTTCCGTTTCGAGCTGGGGATTGGGGGTGGTGGAACGACAGTGGGGGGAGGTGGGTGGAGCTTTGGGTTAAAAAGCCGGCAACCCAAAGGGAAGAAACAGAATCGAGGTTGATCCAGGGCGGTGAGACTGGTCCCAGGACACTCCTCCCACCTTCCTGGGTCTGAGCTCTGCTCCACCTTCTGAGATTTAACCCCTAGTTGAACCAGACATCCACCCCGTCCCCCCAACTATGTTCCCTTCTACCCTCAAGCAACTTAGGGGAGAGTATTATCGCAGATGGGAATGGGAACCCGTTGCGTATTAAGTGTATCTGTGCGGTTGTTTTTTCTCTTGTGGGTGGTTGTGGGTGTAGGAAGAGAGGAAGAGGACAGAGGCTAGAAAAGTGTGATATTGCCTTCTTTCCAAATGCCTGGGATAGTTGCTTTCTTTTTCCTTGGAATAAAGGAAGAATTGAGAAACAGCTATCTTTTTTTCTAGTGAAGGTGATGATGGAAAGGGAGTTGAAATATCTGTCTTGTATGTCGAGTTACCTGTTTGAGTTTATTTTCTGTTTTCCTGGGGTGAGAACAGACAGAAATATGTAGTGGCTGTTCCTGAATTTTTAAGGTAGGACAAAAAGTAATACTTTGTTTAAAAAAAATCAGTTATTAATTGAGGGAAATAATCGTCTTGAATATTTATCTTGAAATGGGTGGGGGCCATTCCACTGACACATTTGTATGTGTCCAGGGGAGGGTGATCAGTGTCAAGAGGGTTTTTGCAGTTATATATGCACACTCATAGCTATACAAAGTCTCTCCCACCTTTTGTCATAGCAGACAGGTGAAGGTAGAGATGGACAGAGAGGCACAAAAGGACAGTGAATTTCACTTTAGAAGATCCAGGTTCATATCCAGCTGTGACAGTAGATTGGACACAAAACTTCATGTCCTGGTGTCTTGATCTTCTTTTTCTGTATAATGGGGAAAATATTCTACTACCTACTTGAGAGGGTTAATGGGAGGAAAGCATTTTGTCAACTGCAAAGGGCTATATAAATACTAATAATAGCCAGCATTTATGTAGTGATTTAGAGTTTGCAAGGCTCTTTGCCTTTATTATCTTATTTGATCTTTATATCAGTCCTGTGAAGTAGGTGCTATTGTTACCCTCAGTTTACCTTTGAGGAAACAGTCTGAGAGAAGTTGTATGACATGCCTGTGGTCATGAAGTTAGGCAAAATTTGAACAAGGAGGCTTCTTAAAAGTCCAATTCTAGCCCTATCCATGAGGCTACCTAGCTCTCCTGCTGTAAGATATATTTCCATATTCTAAGGATCCATGATTTCATCAGTATGGGTGTCCTCCTCCCACTTCAAGTGGGATTCAGATTACTTTTCCCTTTATATCCTAGTAGACTGTCCTCCTATTTGGCTGCAGCTGCCAAACTTATCACCTGGGGGCCAAATGTCTAATGAGCCTCTTGGCACTTAGGCAGGTCCTCAGAGGATATGTGAAGAGAGTATTCCAGGCCTAAAACTGGATGCCTTTCCAAGATGGTAGAATCTATCAGAGTGGGCATACAGCATAAGGAAATAAGTATATGTGTGTATGTGCATATATGTATGTGTGGACAGCTAGGTGGCACAGTTGATACAGCCTTGGACCTGGAGTAAGGAAGATTCACCTTCTTGAGTTCAAATCTCGCCTCAGACACTTTATTAGCTGTGACCCTGGATAAGTCACTTAACCCTGTGTGCTTCAGTTTCCTCATCTGTAAAATGAGCTAGAGAAGGAAATAGCAAACCACTCCCATATTCTCTGCTAAGAAGACCCCAGATAGGGTCACGAAGAGTTGGACATGACTGAAAGGACTGAAAAACAAAATGTATTTCCTCTAGATTTGTAATGGAAAGGCAGGGTAGATCAGTAGGAAGAGCACTGGCAATGGAATCAGACAATGGTAGATTTAAATCCTTTTGCTGATAACTTTCTACACTTATCATTGTGGTCAAATCACTTAGCCTCGGAGGACTAAATTTCTTCATCTGTCAAATGAAGATGTTGGACCAGAAGTCTTCTGAGCTTCCTTCCAGCTCTGGATCCTATGAGCTGATGACCCCAAGAGTTCATCCAGGTAGGGGATTCCCAGTGTGGAAAGTTGTTCTCTATACAAATCAGTAATCCACAATTCAAGTGCTTTGGAGAGCTGCCTGAGACATTAAAAAGTTAAGTGACTCCCCCAGGTCCCACAGCATGTGTGAGAGGGAGGATTTGAGCTCAAGTGTTTTATTGTCTTCAAGTTCAACGCCCATATTGCAGGTTGTACACAGAAACATTATAACTTTGTTGTTCAATCATTTCAGTCAAGTCTGACTGTTTGTGGCCCCATTTGGGGTTTTCTTGGTGGAGATACTGGAGTAGTTTGCCATTTCCTTCTCCAGATCATTTTACAGGTGAGCAAACTGAGGCAAACAGGGTTAAGTGATTTGCCCAGTGTCTGAGGCAGGATTTGAAAGTCAGGTCTTCCTGACTCCAGGCTAGGGGCTCTATCTACTTCACCATTATAGTATTAGCAATAAACTATTATCTTGATGGCCTTTTGTTAGACTTCCCACCTCTAATGCTTATGGAGGGAGGGTAAGGTGCTGGGAATTGAAGTACTGTTTTGTTAGAGGCTTATAACCCAAGGCATGATATACTCTATTTTCTTGGCTCTCCATGACTATCAGAAGGTTTAGTGGCTGCCATGAAGCCTAGGAGAGCACAGCATTTTCCTGAGGGTTACCAAACCCCTTCTCCCTACGTTGTGGTATGACGTGAGGCAATCACCCAAAGAAACCAGTGCCTTGCCTCCTGAGTCTGTTTACCAATAAAGTTGGAGTGGATGCTTAGAATTTTTGGAAAGGCTCTCTTTGCTCCCCTGTAGAGGGTTACTTTCACGTTGGTTAGAATTTCTGCTGTGGCTGTTTCTCTTTCAAGACGGAGTCACCTCCAGGCACTGAAGCATAGCTGTCACCTTATGTAAGCCGAGGTCCGGAACCAGAGTCACACATTTTGTGGGTGAGATGATTGGGAACTTGAGGAGCAGCTAGCAGCCTGGGTCACTGCAACAAACTGGCCCATACAGTCCTTCAAACCTCCTGCCAGCAGTGAGAAAAAGGAATTAGATGAAGAACAGTATTTCCCAAAGACCTCTCATCCCCTTAAAAACAATGACCACACTACCTATTTGTTTCCATGCCTCCTTAAGGTGACTAATGCCTTCCTCACAATCTCTTTTAGTGGGGAATGCAGTTTTAAAATCAGGGAATTTAGATAGTCAATGGACCTTAGAGATCAGCCATGGACCTGGCTTTTTTTGGAAATGGAGGCCCAGAGAGAGGAAGAGATTTGCCCTGGATCACATAATATAAACATTATAATTCTTTAAGTTATATAACATATTAAAATATAAAGTATAATTATATATTATAATTAATATATGATTAATATAAACATATTTTAAATAAACTTATGTGGCAGAGCAAAAAGAGGACCCTAGTTTCCTGAGGCTTAAGTCTCTAACTTGAGCATATCTTCTTACCACGTTGGCCTCAGTTTCCCTCTCTTTGAAATGGAAGGGTTAGCTGAGGTAATCTCTGAGGTTTTATCTGGCTCTACCCTTTCATTATCCAAAGCTAGAGGTTATTCACTAGGGGTGAGTCATCTAGTTTTTGTTTACTTTTTGTTCTTAATATTTTGATAACTATTTCAATATTGTTAACAAGTCAACAAAAATTTATGAAGCATTTAACTATGTGTAGTTACTATGATAAGCATTAGGAATACAAATCCAAGAAAAAAGATAGTTCTCATCCTCAAGGAGATATATTCTAAAGGGGGGAGGGGTGAAAGGAGTCCGTGAAAGGAAAAAGGAAAACAGGGGGGAGAATGAAGGTTCCTGGGCAGGGCATCATAGAAAAAGGCTTGGAGGAGTGTTAGAAGCACAGCCTGGAGACAATGAAGACATGGGTGGCCTGAGGAACCTTCTTGAAATAGACATTCTGAAAGGAACTCGCCATTCAGAGGGAGTGGCCTCCAGGGTAGTCAGTACATCCAGATGTGTGAAGTCCAAGGGTGGAGGCATCTTCCCAGGATACAAAGATTTCTGGGGAATTAGAGAGAAAGTCTGAGAGGAGAATCAGGAGTGATGCCTGGAGAGGAATGAAGAATGTAACCGTCTTCCTTTGTAATTCTACAGATTTCATTTTTTGCATTTTAAAACATTATTCTGAGAAGGGGTCCATAGAGTTCACCAGATGGGCAAAGGGGTCCTTGACCCCAGAAAAGGTTGAGAGTCCCTGTTCTAAGCTCTCCTTCCTTTCTCATCCCACCGTACCTTGCCTTTATAATTGGTTCCTTCTTGGGCCAGTGCCTGTTTTGCCCAAAAATAAGCCTCCTCCCGTGGCCAGCTCTGTAAACACCCTCTCCCTCCCATCCCAATCTCTGCCATAAATCTTAAAGTGAAACAAGAACAATAGGTTTGAAATCCTCGTCCTTGGGGACTTGGGTCCAAGAGCCTGCAAGGTGTAAATCAACATCAATTCAGATTTAAAGACTTGAGTGTAACCTTCCCAGTTACATGGTCTATAAGTGGAGCTCATTGTAACTAAGAGCTCAAATACTCTGTCTCCACTGGAACTGACAGATTGGCATGTCTAGGCACTCAGACAGCCATATGTGCACCACTGGCCAGGAAACTGAGACTCGTGGACCTCCAGCCAATAACTTTTCAGAAGGGAAGGTTTCTAATGTGATGTTTTAAACCTATATACATGCAGAGATGTGTGTTTACAGATATACACACATATATGTATATTTTTATATATATTTTGGGGGAGAAGGGGGAGGGAGAGAAGAGTGAGAGAGGAGGGAAGAAAGAGAGAGGAAGGGAAAGAGAGGAGAGAAAGCAAGAAAGAGGAAAGAGAGTGGGAGAGAGTTTATATATAAAGAGATAAATATGCCCTACAGGAAAATAGAAGGGAAAGGGGATAAGAGAAGAGAGGGAGAGATAGAAGGGAAGGCAGATTAGGGGAAGGGGTATACAGAATGCATGCCATCTTGGGGTGGGGGGAGGGATGATATGGGGAGAAAATGTGGAACTCAAAATCTTGTGGAAGTGAATGTTGAAAACTAAAAATAAATCATTAAAAGAGATAAATAGATATTAGATATGTAATACAGATACAGTTTTATTTGAAAGATACCATTGGTATAGAGAGCAAGACTTAGAATTAAAAAACCTGGGTTCAAGTCCTGCCTCTGACATATACACATTAGCTGTGTGACCCTAAACAAATGACTTAACCTCTCAGTTTTAGGTAGCTCTCTAAGGTTATATATTACAGATAAGTTGCTGATCAGCATTAGTGGAAGATGATACCAGACTGGAAGTTCCCTAGACTGATGAAATCACAGGTCTAGGATCCATTTTCCCCATAGTGCACATACACACACACATTCTATATCTATTTATGTATATGTATATGTATATGTATATACATGTACATATACATGTATGCACATGTATATATGTATTATATATGTATATAGTACTTTAGTTTTTCAAAATGCCTTACAAATCTTTTCTCATTTGATTGTCACAATGTCTCAGGGAGGTCAGTGCTATTATTTTCCCCTCTTTTTAAAGATGAGGAAATTGAGGCTGAAGGAGATTAAATACTGTGTGTAATATGTACCTGTTCATATCTGTTTGCTTATTTTTCCATTGATGTTCATTCTTTTAAAAGTAAAGCAAATTCTACCCTTGACCACATCACTTTAGCCCAGGGGCTTTGCAAGGGATCTCGACCTGACTGTTGCCCTCTGCCTTGGTCAGACCTCATCTGGAATATTGCATCTAGTTCTGGATACCACACAGCCATTAATGAGCTGGAATTTGTAGAATGGTGGGTGAACAGGTTTGTGAGTGAACCAGACTCAGTCATCTCAGGATGGGTTGAAGGGATTGGACATGTTTAATCTAGGGAAAATAGACTTAGGAAGGGGAGGGGAGGGGGAGGAAGGGGAGTCTTGAGAACTGTCTTCAAATATTTGAAGAGTTGCTATTTGGAAGAAACATCAGCCTTGCTTAGCCCCAGGGGGAAGAGCTAGGACTAGGGCATGGAAGTAACCAGGAGACAAATGGAAACTTGATATAAGGTAAATCAAATTCTTAATGAATAATATTAAAAGTGGAATAAGCCTCCCCAGGAGGTGGCAGGTTCCCTCCAATGGGAATTTTTCAAATCATCTCAAGGACCATTTGTTGGTGCTTCAAGTCGGGGCTTGGGCTCTGTGATCCTTGAGAGCCCTCCCAGCTCCAAA
The DNA here is from genome assembly GCF_900497805.2 of Vombatus ursinus. Classification (NCBI taxonomy): domain Eukaryota; kingdom Metazoa; phylum Chordata; class Mammalia; order Diprotodontia; family Vombatidae; genus Vombatus; species Vombatus ursinus. Next base: position 16,502,113 of record NW_020945437.1, read on the forward strand.
AATCTGTGCTTCTACTTGTAACCTTTATTTATTCATTCAGTTATTCACTCATGCAACAAACATTTATTAAGAACATACTATGTGCAAATCACCGTGCCAGTTACTGGAGGAAATGAAAAGCAAAGACAGCATCTCTCCTATTCTTCAGTGGGGGAGAATATGGCATGAATACAAGTAAACATAACAGAAATAAGCCTAGCTCACATTTTGGAAGCCCATTAGGCTTTCCAAAGCACTGTCTTCCTGACAACTGTGATGTAAGTAGTATGAACAATTTCAGTCCCATTTCATAGAGGAGAAAGATGAGACTCAGAGAGCTTGAATGACTGGCCCATAGTCACACAGAAGGATAAGCACTGGAATAAAGACCCGTATGATCAGTGCAGAAGAGAATGAGCAGATCAGAAGAAAAAGGGTTCATTTCTACCTGCAGAGAACAAGGGAGACTTCACAGAGGAGATGGCATTTGAGCTGTTCCTTGTGAGTCAATTAGGTTGTTAACAGATAGAGATGGTGAGGGCTGGTGGGAAGGGGCATTCTGGACATAAAGACCCAGCCAAACAGATTAGTTGCAGGATGACTCCAGATCATCAAAATCTCAGCATTGCCATGCCTTGGTGCCATTAATTGCCACTAAGCTAATAGACTTTCATTTCCCCAACCCCCCTCTTAGAATCATCCTTTTCATTCCATCATTAGCCAGTGGAGGGAGACAGTGTGGTCTACAGAGTGTCAGGAGAATGAGAGCTGAAGCTAAGGCCTTCTTTCAAGTCCCTTCCTAGCTATGTGACTATGGGCAAGTCACTTAAGCTTTCCATGCCTGAGTGTCTTCACATATAAAATGGAGGTGATAAGCCTTGCCGCTACCTACCTCACAAAGGAGGAGTTATTTTGTTTTTTTGTTGTTGTTTTTGGTTTGTTTTTTTTTTTTTTTAGGCAATTGGGGTTAAGTGACTTGCTCAGGGTCACACAGCTAGTAAGTGTCAAGTGTTTGGTCTGAGGCAGAATTTGAACTCAGGTCCTCCTGACTTCAGGGCCAGTGCTCTGTCCACTGCGCCACCTAGCTGCCCCTGGAAGAGTTATTTTGTAAACACGAAAGCCAAAATTATTCATTGGAATCCTTAGGAACTGCTTTCTGTGAGGTTGTAGATGGGGAGAGCCTTGCAGTAAGTAGTGACAAGAGTCTCCACCAAGACCTATGTATTACTTCAATAGCTTAAGAAAGTTACTTAACTATTGTTGGTCCCCATTTCTCTCTGTACCTTCCTCCCTTGCTGCTCTCCATCCTTGCCAGGTAGAAGTCCCAGGTTTCTCGGGAAATCTCCCAGCTTCTACAGACATACCTGACAGCAAGAATCCCTGCGTTTGTTGTGCAGAGTTCACTCAATCAGAAAACGTTTATTAAGTGCCTACTATGTGCCAGGCTCTGTGTGGCACTAGAAATTCAGCTGGAAAACTGTGGTTAAGGGTTTTTACGTCAGACTCATCGTTGAGGCCTCGTTTTAAAAGTTCGAGAAACTGGACTCCTTGTCCCATCATCCCCATCGCTTAACTGAGCCAGAGGGGAAACTTTCCTTGGATTTATTTATTTATTTGTCTCCCTGCTCCAGGTGTCAGATTTCCAAGACCTAGTGAGGATTATATTTCTAGATTTTGACACATCTTCATTAAAAAAAATTATATATCTTCAAAAAAATTCACAGATAAATTTAAAAGGAAGAAAAAGAAATCAGCTCAACCAATGGGAGAAGCTATACTCCAGTCTGTTAGGGTGGATAAGTTTTCATTTATTCACTTCATTAATTCTACAGATAGCTATAAACACATTTCTATACGCAAGACCCTGCGATTGGTATAAGGGCTACAAAGATAGATGCCACTGAAGAT